>NW_027175887.1:12676949-13276949 GCF_023055335.1 Clinocottus analis
GGCTTATTTTTACGAGTACATTTTCTGTTGCCTGCTCCTCGCAGTACAGCTGTTGCTTTACTGTGGTTGACTTTGGGCCTTGAAAGAAAAGGAGTTATTTACTGGCAGACGTTTTGGAGGGTAAGAAAGGTGGTCATTCACAGTTTTTGGGTGTTTCTCTATTCAGTAGATATAAAAACCTAATCACTGGACCCAATAACAGGTCCGTGTGACTTTGCCATCTATTATATGTAGCTTGTTGGGGACTTTGGGGGGCATAAAGCCTGTTCGTTAAACTTTAGTTTGGAGGTTAATTGTAGATTATTACAACATTATCTACTATTTTGTGTCCACACATGGTTTACCAAAGTGGGGCTGTCCTGTCCGGTGCTTTGGCCAGCTGTGGCGACACCCAGAACTTAGTTTTGTTGGGCTGCCTCGTTCTATAGGTCCAAATGACCCTTTAAATGTCTGTGGCCCCCAGTGTGTTTTCATGTCCTGGCTATTTTATGTACTTATATTTTCATGTTAGTTTTCACATCATTCCCATGTCTTTGTGTGTATATTTTCAAAGCAATACCTGTCTTTAAACCGGTCTTTAATGCTGTCAATCACTTCCCCCCCCCACCTGTCCACCCTGCTTCATGTTGCAGTAAGGAGCAGCAGAAGAACAACAAGGGGATCAACAAGTCCGTGTGGGAGCAACGCACCAAGGAGCTGCGGAGACAGACGCTGGTGTCCAGCCGAGAGGCCCTCTATAACGAGCTGGACGCCGACGAACGCTGGAAGGCAAGGACAGGGAGGGAGGAGCAAAACAATGTAAAGGACAAGGCCAACAAAGCCCCCTAGACTTGTGCTATCAGTGTACACAAGTAACGGGAATGATGATGATGATGATGATGATGATGATGACCTCTGTGAACATGTTGCTCACTTGGCGTTAATATGTCTCGGTCATTATTTGGTAATAGTAGATTGAAATGACTTGTGGATTATAACGTTATAGTCTCTATCCTCTCCTTTCCTTGCAGGTGAACTTCTCACGTAACATCCGTCCAGACATGAAGACGCACCTTGACCGGCCGCTGGTGGTCGACCCCCATGAGAACCGCAACAACAACACCAACAAGACCACCGCAAACAATTCAGACCTGTGCTTCAGCCAGCACCATCCTGCGGACGAGCTCCACAGACAAACACGCCTCCACGAACAGAGCGGCCAAGTCGGAGGTGGCGGCGGCGGCGGCTCGGCTCCGGTCCGGCCTCCTTTGGATCGGGGCGAATCCACAGAGAGCCGACGGAGTCGCAAAGGCGAGCACCACCACCACAGCTCTCACGTGCGATTGGACGCCACGGCCATTCCCGGGCCGGGCTCGGAGGAGAGGCCTTCCAGGCGGCATCACCACACGCGCAGCGGCAGCCGAGGGGGCGGGCAGTCCGAACACAGGAAGCCCAGGTCGCATCGGAAATGTGCCGAGGACGGCGAGGATGGCGGGGGAGGAGCCGGAAAAACAGGGAGACATAAGAACAAAGGGGTTGACGGAGGTGGAGAAGGAGGAGAGCAGGAGGGAGCCGGGGATGGCGGTGAGCGGAGGCCAAGAAGAAGTCGCCATGGCAACCAAACTGACGGCGAGGGGAAGAGGATGTGCCAGCACAGAAGGAAGTATGTTGATAAATGTGACGATGACATTTTTGGAAAATTACAAATTGTTGATGGCTTTCCTTTCACTTATTTGTGTCTGTGGTTCTGTCACACCTTTCTCTAAATATCATTTCTATCTTTCCCCTTCTCTTCTTCTCCTTTTCCCCCCATCTCAACTTTCTTTTTCTACCGCCAACTGTTTCTTCTCGCCGTTTCTAGGGATTGCAGTGTCCCGAACCTCTCTACGACACGGCCCATTCAGAAGAGCCTCTCCAGGCAGGACAGCCAGTACAGCGAGGACATGGACAACCTCATGAATACCAAACTGGTCTCTGGCTCTACCCCACCCACCGATGGTCACCCTAATTCAGTTCCCAACCACATTGTGGCCCCGGGCTTTGGATCTGCCCTCCATCTTGCTAACAGTGGCACCCATGGGAGCTTGGTCACATTAGATAGCTACGGGAGCATTGCCCATCACCGTACCAACAGTGTCCTCCGGCTGCCCCACCCTGACTACACAGCACTAGACATGCCAATCTTTCCATCCACTAATGCCATACTGCAGGGTAAGTGCAGAGTGAATATGTGTATCTTTATTTCTATCGTCATGTACTTCCTCTTTCACATTTTTCTTGAATAACAAACTTTCATTTTCATCTCACCTTTGCTACTTTTTTTTTTTTTATCTCCCTCTTTGATCCAGTCAATAAGAATGCCAACACGGAGCCCTTGCCAGCAAAGGAGGATAAGGACGACGATGACGATGAGAAGGGAGGCGAAGGCGGACGCAAACCCATGCCTCCCTTCAGCTCCATGTTCATCCTGTCCACCACCAACCCGTAAATTGGATTGTTACAAATAACATGCACCCACACTCACCTACACTATATGAATCTACGTAGGCTGACTCACGGGAATGCATTCTTGACGTGTTCACCCAACATTAGTTTTTTGTGGATAGAAAATAAATCTACTGAGTCACAGCTACAACACTTGCAAGTGCACACGCCCTAACACACGCATACATATGAGGTTTACTCTTACAGTTAAAAAAAAGGAAATACATTATACCCACAAATATATAATGAGCTGCAACGCTCTAATGCAAGAGAACAAATAAATCTGTCTTCTCCTTCTCGTAGGTTTCGGCGGGCGTGTCACTACATCTGCACCCTGCGATATTTTGAGATGTGTATCCTGCTGGTCATTGCCATGAGCAGCATCGCCCTGGCAGCTGAAGACCCCGTCTGGCCCGAATCCCCTCGCAACAACGTAAGAAAACAAACACACCTGGATGTACCCAATGATTTTGTTGCATTCAATATTATGTGTACACAGGTTACTAAAATACATGTTGCTTTTATTTTTTTTTTTTTTCATTGTAGTGTGACTACATGTGTGGCGCTGGATCAATAAATTAATAGATAAATCATCAAGTGTCACATACAACTAAGAAACAATGAATGAGGACAATTGAAATCAAGACAATTAAGATAAAATGTTGAAAATATATCACACCCCAATGTCAAATTTTTGGTTGGCATCTGAGATTAAAAATCATCAAGTTGTGCATATCCACCCTGTCCATCTTTTCCACTCGCCCATTAACCATTCCCTCTCTCTCTTTATGCAGGTTCTACGTTATTTCGACTATGTCTTCACGGGAGTGTTCACATTTGAGATGCTGATAAAGGTAAGACAATGTGCAGCATCAACAATCGACAACTTTCTGCAGAGATATTGAGGACTCCCGGCCCGAATTTGGATTCGACACTTTTCATGGCGCTCCAATGCTAAATTGCACATCCACACCCAAGGCTTCACATCCCATAATCAGGTTCTCTTCTGCTCCTTTTAGATGGTGGATCTGGGGCTCGTCTTGCACCAGGGCTCTTACTTCCGGGACTTGTGGAACATCCTTGACTTTATAGTGGTTAGTGGTGCTCTGGTGGCCTTCGCCTTCACGTAAGTCTCCCTCCTGCTGTCCTCCTCTCTTCCCTCCTCGCTCCACCTTCCCTCCTGCCTATCTGCCTCACTGGCACCTTGGAGTACAGCCTCACCTCTTATTCTTTATTCATCCATGAATTCAGTTCTTTTGTTCATACTCTCTGGCATGTTTTCTCTCTTTCTCTCAGCATTTCTATGTCCTCTTGTCTCCTGTCCCCTTCCTCTCTACTTGACTTTTTTCAACCTTTGCTTACAAATGGCCGATCCTCTATAGTTGGTCATTTTATTCTGCTTTTTCTCTCTCATTCAACTCTACCGTCCTTTCATTTCTTAGCCCCTCCACCAACCCTATACGCCCCAAACATTGAAAAAGATAGTATCCCAGCATCCCCTTCCCATCCACCTCTACTACCCCTGTGAGAGGTGAGGACCACCCTTTGCACCTGTAACCCTTTAGTGCCCAGGAAATTCTAGAGTTAAAAGCCCTATGCGAAACCTGGCCAGGTCATGCTGAGCTGGCTTTCAAAAATCTCCGCACCTTTCTCCACGGCCAAGCAGGTACTTTAAACCCTACTTAATCTGCATGACTGTGAGGATAAAGTACAGTTCAATTTGCATAACTGGGTTACGTTAGGGCTTAGTTTATGAGCACGATACTGGGTACAAAGCATGAATTGTGGGATTTAGGATTTGCTGTCATGCTTTTGCATCGGTGGATAGAATACAAAAGGAAGCGGACCGTAGAACTGCAGTCAACGTTACATGTAATGTGATATTGCTTTAGCTAAAAGACATGCACTATGATACGTTGACAATGATCATGCTGACCTCCGATACAAATAGTCGCAGGACATCTGCGGGATTATAAGGTTGTGCTTCATCCTATTTCATGACTTTAAATATCCTATCTATATTTTCAGGAAATGTCTGTGCGTACCACCCCACAGATGTTTCTTTTTCAGCCTAACACCAGAGTCATGATCACCTGGGTTATGATAGATGTGGCAGACAGAAGGAGCATCCTCACTTGGAGACCAAGATACTCTGGCCTGTGGATGTTGCTTTTTCTTTCTAAAAGAGACAAGGAGAAAACATATTTGCTAGTTGCGTTGATCCTGCCACATGTTCAATGTGCAAGTAAGTGACCATTCGTTTCATGACTGGTCATGACACAGTCTCAATTTCATACTGATACCTCTACATGACTTGCATACTGGTGTAAAATATATCTATTTCATTGATGAAATATGTCGCGAGACATGGTGTTACATCAATATATGAATGTTTGTTGGTGGCCGACACAAAGCAAGCTAACTCTTTGGCTGACATTAGTTGAACGTAGCTAAGGTTAGCCGCATTTGCAAAGCAAGCACAGCAAAGCTTTCTGAGATTATGTGGAGGGGGATTGATCCGTCTATTTAATTTTCCAGTAACAGTAAATTACACAGAGTTACATGTTTGTGCTATGAGGTACTTGAACACCAGTGTGATCAAATGTATTTCAAAAGAATAGCCTTTAATTGAAAACACTGTAAAAGGCATGTGGCAGTGTCAACAAATGAGCTTCACAAAAAGATAATATATTGCTGGACATGTGTAAGTGGACAGTCGCAAAAAGGAAAGTTATCTTATTCGGAAGAGTACGAACATACATGTTATCGTCAGGATGATAAATTACTATGCATTTGCTAAATTTTAGATATTTCCTTAATTCAACTATGTTGTCATATTTGATGATGATGGTTTGCACAAGGTCTCCATAGCCAGGTGTATCAAAATGAAATGGCAAAGTGACAAACAGAAATTGAATGCATGCTAAATAATGCATTTGATAAACTATACTTGGTACCGCCTTAACTTTTGATGTCTTTATAGGTAGTTTACCAAGTGGAAACCAAAGAACCCTCCCTCCCCCCCTTCCTGATTGTTCTTAGCATGATATCCTCTAACAATGTCCCCTCTCTGCTCCAGTGCTCCGGTCTGGAGTTTGGTACTGATCACTCAGCTTTCAGATCATCTTAAATCTGTGGAAGCTGAACTGCAGTAAAGCCTTAAGCTGTTCCTGATATCCTTAGACGACTTGAGCAGAATACCTGGCCGTTCCTGTTTTTAATGATGACCCTTTCCTCCTTTGCTCTTTTTCTGTCTTTCACCTCTTTCACGATTCATACCAACATTCAATAGTTCTCTTCCTCATCCTGCTAACCTAAAAACGTTTCACATCTTAGAGTTCCTTCAGGTCAACGAAGAATATGAGGAAGAAAAGATTCCACACATTTATGAACTTGGGAATCTTTTAACCTCAGTCTTGACATGCTCGTTACAGAGTTGATGTGTCTTTCAAAATTCAGTGTTCCCCACTGGGTATTAAGGGAAACAATGATTGCAAACAATGGCCCTCTGCAGCAAAGGTGTGGGAAGCAATATCCATTAACTTGAAGGAATAATTATGACTGAACACCAAATGATTAAACATTAAGTCCTGAAATGTTCAGTTTAGTCATTGGATTAATTTGTATGTATTCCATGCAGAATGGTAAATTAACATTGTTGTCAAAAGAAAAACAAGAATCTCTGCCACTTATCAGTGAAAAAGATCAGCTATCCTGCTTCAACATGGTCTCACATTGTTTTGGTTTGCAGCTGATTGTGGGGATATGGAGTTCATGCTTTGAAGATTGTAACGTCTTTTCAGCTGGAGAAAAAAAAATATGAAGGAAATGTCAACAATTTGAACAAATACTACGCCTTTGCTCAGTAGTGCCATGGTAGCGATTGCAGGCCAGCATGGAGATGGGAATGTGTTTGTCCTTTCTTAGAGTAAATATGGACTTGGCAGGTGCTCCAGGGTTCTAATGGTGGTGCCTCATCTGTAAGACTGTCTTTTGCTTCAGTCTTTCTCTCTGAATCACTTGTGTGTGTTCGTTAACTCTCTTCCCCCTTAATTTATAGTTGTGTATGTGTTTTTGTATATATATATATATACATATGTGTTCATGTTGTCTAACCTCTGTCTGTTGCATATTTATGTGTGGGTCTGTATTTTCTCTATCTCTGACTAAGTCGATACTTCCTAGGGAAATGTTAACTATGCCTAATAGATGTAGGCGAACATATAGCTAAACATATACATTAAAAGTGATTATTACGTGAAAGTTAAATCAGAAAGTTATTATGAGTAATACGTTTGCTCAGAGGGAGAAAATTGTAATTTTAGATTCAAGGCTGGTACATTCTGTATATTAACATAAAGACAAACTCAAAAAACAATCAATTAGGCCGTTTGAGCCAATGAAGTCTGATTTAACTACGATTGGGGTTTACGACACTGATGGCTGATGGGGAGATCCGAACCAGTCAGAACAGACTCATACACATCCAGATAGTGCCTTAATTCAATTGGTGGAAATCAAATAGCACTCCAGAAAGGCTCAGCAGTCTCAATGGAGATGATTATCTCTCCTTTAATCCAATTAGTCTGGTCTGAGGGCTGCTGGTGTTTTGGACCGCTTGTGCTGCTGTCCTGCACATTTCTGCAGCAAGACTGAGCTCAATGTACAGACAGGTTACCTGATAACTGACCAAGTTAGGTTTCAGGGATACTTTGACATTCTTTGCGATATGGTTTTCCACCAGGCGGTGTTTGTTTTTGGAGGCAGAATGTGCTTAGAATGAGTTTATTTGTGGCCATGTTGATGCATTTCAGTCCTCATTAATAGTGATTTAAGCTCTGACATAAAGTAGAAATTATGAGGTTTCATAAGGTTAAATTATTAATGCAATAATAAAAAGGAATATAGTGATATAAGTCAGCATATGACCTGTAAACTCCTCATAATGAAATGTCAGAGATGAAGGCAATAGTTTGGTGCTGTGTAACAGTCACACCTTTTGTCTACATTTTGAGAGTGTGTGTGTGTTCATGTGCATGTGTGTTAGATTTGGTAGTCTTTGGCTGGGAGGGTTGATGTAAAAAGAAGGTCCTGTGTTCTCTTTTTCTCTCTCTCTGTCTCTCATATTGATGTTTTCCCTCGAAATCCCTCCTTTCTCTGTGTCCCATTCTGTTCTTTTCTCCCACCCTTTGTCTTTTTCTCTCACTCTCTCTCTCTCTCTCTCTCTCTCTCTCTCTCTCTCTCTCTCTCTCTCTCTCTCTCTCTCTCTATTCGTCTTACTGTCTCTCACCCCTCATCTCTCCGTTTGGACCAGCAGCAGCGGCGGCGGGTAAAGTTCTCTGTCTTTTTCCTCCTCATTTTCTTCCTCTGCACTCTCAGCGCCTGTTCTTCTGATCACACATGTCTTTCCTTTTCATCCATCACAGTTGACTTCTGTACTACTAGTCTGTTCTTCCCCTTTGCCCATTGTTCACCATGGAACAGCTCTGAGTTAAACACAACTAAACCTCAAGTTATGTATCAGGTCCTCAGTTAAATCATTAGTAGAATGAAAGCAAATGGACAAAAGACAGGCGGAAATGTGACCAAACAAATACACACAGCCATAACTAACTGCATTGAAGAAAAAAACAACAGAAACACAATATAGAAGCGCGGAAGGGTTCACATACATATACACATACACAAGCATTTAGAGCACACACCCATACACATGTGTGCTGGCTTGCTCACACAAAATCTAAACACACACAACCACCAGCAGTCTACCATCTGGTGTAACAGCTGGAGAAACAGCTGCCTTCTTCCATAAGGACAACTGTCAGTGACTTTTGACCTTAATCTTTTCAACCTGATATGTGATACGTTTCAGAGAAAGGAGTGAAAACCTCCATACAGTTTTCCATGATGCTAGTTTGCCATTTATCTCAATAAACAGGTTGTGGTTTTTCGGTTTACATTTAGGCTCTTTGTTAGCGTCAGGTAACTTCTGTATTGTTTCTTGTACTAAAGTGTATTGTCAGTTAACTGGCAGTCTCACTTACAGTACTTACTTTTTTTTGTAGCTTTATAAAACGTGTTTAGTGCAACTGAAACCAAAGCTAATTCATTTTTCTTCACACTTGTACCAAAAAAAAGCCCAAGTAACGAAGTGCTTAAAGGAAGAGGTTTGGCTCAGCATTTCAATCAAGAAATGCTTGCTAAAATATCTTTGTCTTTGCCGAAATGGCCTACAAGACAAGATTCCATGCTGTTTGAACAATGCTGTAAAAACCTGCTTATCCTAGTTGTAGTTTAAAGTGGATAATAAATGAACTGGTTGAGTCATCAAAAGAGAGAGTTTGGCTGTTCATTCTATGTTTAACACTTTGTGACACGACCAAGTTGTGACTGCTGTTTAAAATTTCCAAGAGTTGTTTTTTTTAACTTAATTGAATATAGCTACAATGGGGAGCATTTGTAAGCTAACAGGGCTCCCGCTAGTCAGCTGCTAACATGGCTCTCAAACTCTCTCTGCAAGTGTCTCTGTGTAGAATTAAGTTCACCATCACTCAACCTGCTGCTTAAAAGAAGAAATATTGCAGCATGGACAGCAAGGTTTCAATGCAGCATGAATATATTTCAACATTAGCTGGGCATGTGCAAGGCGAGGCTTTACCCGTCTTTGTAAAGCATTGAAATACATTGCAAATGATTAGCAAAGTGTAGCTACTAGTTAGCATTCAGAGAGGAATGACACCAGTTGTTCCCGTAGCATGTACTGTAGTTGCAAATGACCACCTAACTCTAGCATGTAGCTACAATGCTAACCTCTCACGTAGAAATAAGTGTAATATGATAGCAGTGCTGCATGTGTTGCTATGTATTTAACCCAGACGCAGTTACTCATGTTGAGTTAACTCGGACACAAGTATCATCAAGTAATGGCTGCTCGCTGCCATTTTGGATTCGAGAGGACTAATTTGCAATATCCGCTGAACCTGCTGACTCTATTTTCTTTTGTGTGTGTGTGTGTGTGTGTGTGTGTGTGTGTGTGTGTGTGTGGATGTGTGTGTGTTTGTTGATGTGCATGTGTACACATATAGGGGCAGCAGTAAGGGAAAAGATATCAGCACTATCAAGTCTCTGAGGGTACTGAGAGTGTTACGACCTCTGAAGACCATCAAACGTCTTCCTAAACTCAAGGTATGCTAACATAGAAAATATTTGACCTTCAATTAGAGTTACCTATACTTCTCTGGCAGATCAAAATAAAGGCTTGATAACAAATGTCATTCAGTTTTATTCTTAACATATTGGTTCAACTTCTTCGACATTTTCAAGTTGCTTAATCTGCCACAATGTACCATCTTAACCTTTTAATGGCATCTAATGCCACAATTTCAGACCAAAACATGAGTAATTTTAATCCGATGTATTTCTCTCCCACAATAACCAACATGTCTCCTTCCGTCTTCCTCAGGCTGTGTTTGACTGTGTGGTGAACTCTCTGAAGAATGTGCTGAACATCCTGATCGTCTACTTACTCTTCATGTTCATATTTGCTGTGGTGGCTGTGCAGCTCTTCAAGGGGCGCTTCTTTTACTGCACTGATGAATCGAAAGAATTTGAGCGCGACTGCAGGTCAGAAAATACCCACCTGCAAGCTTTAAAACGTTCCGGTCACCTTCTTGACATTGAGTTGAGCCCCCTTGTGCATACCGCTTGCCTCTTGTGATTTCTAAACACTTCAAGAGCCTCTTCCCTTTCCACAATGCATCTTCAGTATCGACTAAGGGAACACAAATGTATACATTTGGAAACTCTCCCCTTAATGCTCATGATGTGATTTGTGCATTTCAGGGGCGAGTATCTGGTGTATGAACGCGATAACGAAGTGAAGGCGCAGAAGCGGGAGTGGAAGAAGTACGATTTCCACTACGACAACGTGGCTTGGGCCCTCCTCACCCTCTTCACCGTTTCTACCGGAGAGGGGTGGCCGCAGTGAGTACACGAGGACATGCACCGTCACAGTCACATGCAGCGCACATGCTTTCCAATTATAACCATCCGGTTCCCTTCTCTCTCTCTCTCTCTCTCTCTCTCTCTCTCTCTCTCTCTCTCTCTCTCTCCCTCTCTCTCTCTCTCTCTCTCTCTCTCTCTCCAGGGTACTGAAGCATTCAGTGGATGCGACTTATGAGAACCAGGGCCCGAGCCCGGGGTACCGGATGGAGATGTCCATCTTTTACGTGGTGTACTTCGTGGTCTTCCCCTTCTTCTTCGTCAACATCTTCGTGGCTCTCATCATCATCACGTTCCAAGAGCAAGGAGACAAGATGATGGAGGACTACAGTTTAGAAAAGAATGAGGTGAGGAAGGACTAAAAGAGGGAAAGGAGACAGAGATAAGACTATTGGGAAGCTCTTTCTTCCTAATGCAGGAGCTACTGGGGAGAGGAAAAGAGGGAAGACAAAACAAAATGGGATGAACAACTGTTTTGTTTGTGTTTCGCAGAGAGCCTGTATAGACTTTGCAATCAACGCCAGGCCCCTGACACGCCACATGCCGAAGAACAAGCTGAGCTTTCAATACCGCATGTGGGAGTTTGTGGTTTCGCCGCCATTTGAGTATACTATCATGGCGATGATCGCGCTCAACACAGTCGTGCTGATGATGAAGGTAAACGTTTCAATGCTGAAACAGTTCAAGCTATTTCTTTCTGTTTCTACCTCAGTTACAAAACATGAGCACTCATTGAGTTGAACTTACTCAGATGCTGCCGTGTACACTATTTCCTGTGATGAAATAATTTTAATGAATATGTCTGACTCTCCATTGGGTTTGCTGAACTGTACGTCTCTTTATATGTCTTTATACTCGCCCTCCTTTCTGTCCCTGGCGGTGTGTGTGTGTGTTTGTGTGTGTTTGTCTGTATGTATGTATGTATGTATGTATGTATGTATGTATGCATGTATGGCAATCCATCCTCTTGTATTCGTACACTGGTTTGTTGGTATGAATGCGTGTGCTGCCCGCGTGTGTGTGTGTGTGTGTGTGTGTCTGTGTGTTTGTTTATAGTACGACGGAGCTTCTCCTACATATGAAGCTGTGTTAGCCAACCTGAACATAGTGTTTACCTCCCTCTTCTCCATGGAGTGTGTACTCAAGATCATCGCCTTTGGAGTACTGGTGAGTGGATGTGTGTGTGTGGTGAGGATGTACTGCTCTACTGTATCTTTCTAGAGAGTGCTAAAAAAAAATCTGTTATTGTTACACGGTGTCACTTTGAACAACAAAAATAAATCTGTCCTTGACCAACAGCAACTGATGACAGCAACACCTGCAATGAATTGTACTCTGCATGCGATCCACTCGTGCCTTATAGCCCAGGAAAACTGTTCTATGTGGTGTTTTTGAGTAATTATGATTAATTGTCTTAAGAGAAAGTACTTTAAACTAGTCTAAGCAATTATTGGTGGGAACAGTAAGACTCAATATGCTTGCATGCCTGATAACCAAAACAATGGCCTTAAAGAGACAAAGATGTAGAAAACATTGGACTCAGCAAATTCAATGGCGCTCTGTGTCATGTTGTGGTGACAGCCCCATCCATTAGTTAGTTAAACTGGGACACATTTTCTGTCGTGCTTTATTTCTTACACATTTAAGGAGAAACTGTGGGGAAATAATGAGCTATTATGAAAAGCAAAAAAAAGCAAATATACAACGAAATAGCAAACTGCCAGACGTCAGCAGTAAAGTGTGCAGTCATCGGAGCTGCACGGGAAAGGCAAGGAGAGGATGAAATGGATAGAAAAGATACTTTAGGGATGAATGTTGGGAGGAGATGCAGGTCAGAAGGGGAACTGTCATATCGTGATTAGTGGAATGAGAGTGAATGACAGGCAGGGAGTGAAAAGTAAAGCAAAGATTACAGAGAGGGTGGAGATTAAGCGCGGTAAGATGTGAATCTGGGAAAGTGGGCTCGAACACACACGGCATGCACAATCGCACACACAAAAAAAGGCCGGCCCTAAGAGATGTCTGTGTGTGTGTGTTTGTCAAGGTGGTTTACTTTAATAGCCGCCCTCTCCATGTCCCCCACTTGTCTAATGCACAGTTTGGCTGCAGGCAATGTGTAGGAGAGCAAAAGAAGCAGACCTTGCTGGTCAATGTTCGTCATCCCTCTTCCTCTCTAGGCACCGTACTTTGAAAAGCAAAATAAAAAGAATCCATCCTTGCGTATGTACATCCGCACATGAATGTGTTTAGTATAAATTAACTGCATACAGGAGAAGAGTGTGATCCTGTTTTTTGATAATGTTTTGGAAACTAGAAGGAATTCCGCTGGGCTTTGTGTTGGTTGGGTTTATGAGGTCCGGGGATATTACAGTGCGTGATGTTTCATGGCTGGTGTAGTGTTCGCACACAGCACCGGTTGTCCCGAGCTTGTCTGCTGGCATTTGTCCAACACGCCGTCACTGATGGTCCATTTGTCTTATCTGATTTCTTTCCTGTTCCTGTCGGACACTGACGTGCCTTTTTTTCTCCCCCTTCTTTCCCTTTCTTGTCCTCTTTCCGTCTGACTTTTATTATCTCTCCGTCTCTCTCTTTCTTTCTTTCATTGTCTCACTCTTTCTACATCTTGTTTTTCGTTATAATGTTGCCGCAACCCAACCATATGTTTATCCTTGTTATTTGAATGTGATCTGCTTATGCTTCATCGCATTGCATCGCCCATTTTTCTGTCAATATTAAATATTCCTTTTACCATCTACCTCTGACCAATCTATGATTTCCCACATTTTACTCTCTCACCTCGTCTCATCACATCGCCCTCTCACCTTCCCTATTTCGTCCTCATCCTTCCTCTTGCTTCTCTACTTTTGTCTCTTGTCCTGTTCACAGAATTATTTCAAAGATGCCTGGAATATTTTTGACTGTGTGACAGTTCTGGGCAGCATTACTGACATCCTGGTCACGGAGCTTGGGGTAAGGAACGGGATCTGATACATGTTCTGTGTAGATGTGATAGATCTGTACTGAGGAGTCAAAACTGATAACAGACAGACTTGATATTGTATTAGAAATATTTGTTGAGTGTTTGTAATGCTTGTGTGACTATTTGTAAAGTGAGCTTCAGCGTGTGTGTGTGTGTGTGTGTGTGTATCTGTGTGTGTGGACTTCCACATCTGTCACATTGTCTACAACACATACAGCAGACAGGACAAGAAGTTAGAGGAGCGCTTGAGTTAGAGGTCTTGCATTAAGTCTTGCATTGCTCAGTCATGCATGAGCATGTCTTGAAAGTCTTATATAATTGTCCCGGTTGGACTTCAGCTCGCCAGCACTGAGCCTCTTGACAGCGAGGCAGGAAGCATGCTGGTGCTCTGGAGCGAGTCAGTGCACCGCTCCTGCAAGCAATCTAATAGCCAATCTAATTATCAGATTGCATCTCAGGTCGTCCAATAGAGACTTTACAGTTGCATCAGACATCTGTTAGTAAGAACAAACAGTCAGAGCAAAGAAATACAGAAACATCCTTGCTAAAAGTCAGTGGTCTGATTAAATAGATTAGTGTTAGTTGGATTATTGCTACACAGTGCACTAAATTGCTGTGTCAGTGATGCCATGATGACAAGGTAACAACATGATATATCCACATTATTCGAGCACTTTATCCTGCTTTGTTAGATATATAGGGCAAACTGAAACAAACAAGTTAGTGCATGGTCATGAAACTGTGTATGTGTGCTAGTTTGTGTGTGAAAGTGCATGTGTCTTTTATATTTAGAAATTATTCTCACGGTGTGTTCAGGCAAAATATGAGGTGATGTTTAGACGTGGCAAAATCAATGTAAGGATAAGAATAGTCGGATAGTACTTCCTTCCTACAAATATGTGCTCCATTTAGCGGAGCGCTTCAGAGGCAGGAAGAAGCATCCGTGCGAGTTGAAAATATTTCAACTTGAACAAAATAATTCAGATTTTTTTACGTGACTTTATAAATGTACTTTATAAACGTACAAAGATGAATCTGCTTCTGTGTTAACTTGTGTCTGTAATGACTGTTGATTTCCTTCTTGTTTTTTATCTTTTTACATGCTTTCTTTAAATCGTCCACAAACTTAACGACGATCTACTGTAAACTACTTCGCCCCACCCCCCTTCTCCCCCAACACCTACTACTTCCTGCGATTCCATCCAATCAAAATGCACTATGAATCCTCTGTGTCCACCCATGACAACCGCCTTGGTCAATCTCTCTGGTTGTTCTTCGAACCAACCAAAAATCCAAAAATTTGCTGCTATAAACCATATGTCTGCAACATCCACATGTAGATGGTTTGTAATTTTTTTGGAGATCTTATTTTACTGCATCCGTTTGAACTGCATCCCAGCAAATGTTATCGTTGTGAAATGTGCACGTTCTGCTCGACCCCCAGCGCACAGAACCCCCAACTAAATTTGTAAAGTTTTCATTTGTAGCCCCTCGACCAGTCACTGCATCGATTCATATATTTTAGACAGCCGTAAATTTCCCCCACACGGTATGTCCTTTACTGAGAACTAGTGTTCAGTTTGTGAAGGATTTGACTGTATAAACTGGAATTGATTGCTACATATATCCATTGAGATTACCCATCCCTTGTATACGTGCATACAGAGACACATGCGCACCCACACATATGACAGTGACTGGGAGAGTGAATCCAAAGCTTTGCCCGTGGCAGAGAGAACAAGTGATGCATGCTGCCCTTTGCATGTCTCTGGAAGGAACCTTTTATTTTCACTACACACACTCAGAGCAATGTGCAAGACATGCTGTGTTAGATGGAACCTGCACGTGCCTGCTGCCGGTCCCCTTTGAGCACTTCACGTCTCACTTAAACTCACCTCTATTGCACATCTTTTGTTCCTCACTGTGATACATGGTTGGAGAACTCTGTATTACATAATTCACATGAATTGATGGTAATAGTTTCTTGTTTGTTTTTTTTGTAATAAAACAAATGAATATGCTTTTATTCAATATCAAGTTGAATCGCCACATAGACACACAGTTTGTAAGGCACACAATTATACTGGTGAGACTGAAAATATAGGAACTTATAGGGAATCACAGATATAGTTGGTGCTTCGGCCACCTTGGTGCTCTTGTTTGTCTGTGACATCACATCAGGATCACAGGTCACAGGTCTCTGACAGCCAATCCTATTGGACGGTGCATCGGCTGCCATTAGATTTACCACTTTCCCTTGTGTTCGTGCACATCTGCATGCTGTGGGCTTGCTTCATTTTTAAATATTGCATATTTTGCCTTGAGAGAATTAGTGCATTTGGTTGTCTTTCCAAGGAAATGTCCTGACGTCCCTGCACTGTTAACTAATCACCATTCCTACCACAATTATTACTATGTAACCCAATTGGATGAAACTAGATAGATGTGGATGATCTCCCTTCCCTTGTGTTGTTTGGTTTGGTTTTGTCTAACTCAATGGATATGAAAAGCTTGTCGGAGCCTTGCTGACTTGAGTTTGGTTTGCTTTGACTTGTTTGGCTCCTGATTCTTTTATTTGGATTGAGTTTGAATCTTCCTCAGTTTGGGTTTGACTGTCCTTTCTTAATTTATTATGTTTTGGTTGTCTAAGGAACATTGTTTGCACACTGTGCATTAAAACTAACTACTCTTTCCCTTTATTCCAACCTCCAATCCTTCTATCGTCATTTCCCCTCTCTTTCACCTTTCTCTATTGTATTCCTTCCCATTTTCATTACTTTCCTATCTTCACATTTCAATCTCAATCCTCTATGCACCCCTCTTCTCTCTGTCGCTCTTTCTCTGTGGTTATGTCGCGGCGGTAATGTAGAATAATTTCATCAACCTAAGTTTCCTGAGGCTGTTCAGGGCAGCTCGTCTCATCAAGCTGCTCAGGCAGGGAGAAACCATCCGTATCTTGCTCTGGACCTTCGTTCAATCCTTCAAGGTTTCCACCCAATTATACAGTATAACACACTCACAAATCACGTGCATTCACATTTGTAGATTTGAATGAAATAACCATAACCAACATTGTGTATATATTCATAGCCAATGGCCAGGTGCAGCCTTGTATACTGTGCACAGTTCACTCGTATGTATCAAAGCTAATACCAAACGATTAATCTGTCCCTCCTCAGGCACTGCCTTATGTCTGCCTCCTCATTGCCATGCTGTTCTTCATTTACGCCATCATTGGCATGCAGGTGGGTGAAAGCCGCAACCTAGAAATTGCTTGAGTGCTTTTGGGATACATTAAAAATGTATTTGTGGGATAATGATGCTGAGGAAGATGTACAGAGGGAGAATGATAATGGTGATAATGGTCATGATAAGGTCATAAGGATTTGGGGCACGATGGGAGGAGGATTATGGAAGTGGCACGCGTGAATTAAAGGAGTTTGTGTTTTAGGCCCTGCTTCACAAATAAACAGGTACAGTCTGTTTTTTTTTCAGGGTTAACAATGTGATTGCATTCAACAGCTGTTTGGGAATATCGCGATTGAAGAAGACGGAGAGAGTGCCATCAACCAGCACAACAACTTCAGGACCTTCGTAATGGCTCTCATGCTGCTCTTCAGGTGTGTGTGTGTCTATTTATTTTATACAGTGCGTATTATCTTTGTAATACGCACTGTATATGTTCTGAAACAATTGTAGGATTCTTGAATAAACATTCGAAACCTAGCAGACTTAATACTCCAAATGTGTCATGAATCGAGTGTGTTTTTGTGTTCTTGTAGGAGTGCAACGGGAGAGGCGTGGCACGAGATAATGCTTTCGTGTCTGGGGAGCAAGCCGTGTGACCCTCTGTCATTAAATCCGGAGCCAGAGTGTGGAAGCCAGTTTGCATACCTCTACTTTGTCTCCTTCATCTTCTTCTGTTCATTCTTGGTGAGTGTTTATTACATAGAGCAGGACCCTCGGCCGCACCCTGTTCTTATGTCATCATCCAGTCGGTACCTTACAAAAAGCATTTCACGAGAACATCTTGTGATGTCAGTGCAACTTCATCTGGCACGGTATTTGTATTCCAAGAATCCAGATGGGAAAAACCCACTCTCATGTTGTCCTCAACAAAGATCTGATCAGATATGCCATTCCTCAGTGCCTCGAGTTGCTCTTAATTACGGCTCGGAGAGAAAGTCAGTCATTCACCCGTTGACTGGCAACTCAACTTGTTTATGGTGCTGTTCCATTTTGTGAAATGAGTTTTGCGTGTCTCTGTTCATCAGATGACATGTTGACCATTTCTGCTTTTGCGTCTTTTCATGTGCAGATGCTGAATCTGTTCGTAGCCGTCATCATGGATAACTTTGAGTACCTGACGAGAGATTCATCCATTCTGGGACCTCACCACCTGGATGAGTATGTCAGGATATGGGCCGAGTATGATCCTGCTGCCTGGTGAGTGGCCATGTGCATGCACTCATGGTGCACATGCACACACACACACACACAGACCTACACCTAGCAGTAATTTGGCAGGCTTTAACACTGAACCTTTATGATTACTTTATAACCCAGTGAAAGCACAAGTTATATCCATAAACGTATCACATTTCTGGTTGTGTTTGCACCAGTAGTCCTCATAAAAACATATAACACAACTTAAGACCTGTTTATTGCTTGTGCTTGTTTTAAAATGCTTTTTACGACAGAGCAAAGCTTAAGCAATGGAATCTGTAACTTCTCAAACCATGCCGTAAATGAGTGTGTGTTTTGAATTGTACAATCAGCACGAGGTGTTTAAGATGATCTGGAAATAGACAAAAGATCAACACAGCGTTAGCGTCAACTGGTTAAAGGAACAGACGTTTTGAGTGAAATAGCTGCAAGGGGGCTGTAACGGATCTGAGCATAACCTCATCAGGCATCTGGTTATCTCCCTCACGCCGTACAACCCCTCCCTCCTCCTCCTCCTCCTCTTCTCTGTAACGTGTCCTGAAATACCCCTCACTCCTTCCCAAACCTTTTTACTCCTCTGGAATCTGCATACTGTTTAAAGAAAACTAAACGTGGCAACGTCTACACGCCAAACAAAGCTCCCTTGTCCAACTCTGCAGTCTGAATGTTGACTGTAGACATGCTATGTTTCATGGTATCTGTATTCCAGTGCCTGTGTGTTGCCCTCATGCTGTCTTGTAGACTGCACATAGATTGTTCCAAACAGGGAAAGTGTTAAAGGAAGACGAAATAACAGAATGGGAGGCATGCTCCATTTTACAGGTAAGCTAGGTGAAATATAAAAATAAGAAAAGTTATCCGAATGAATGAAGCAGAGGTTTAAATAGTTAATTGCAGGTTGTCAAGGGCTGAACTACATGGTTTGTATGCCTTAGAAATCCATAGACATTCTTTAGAAATGTATAAAATAGTATCTGTGTTTCCACAAAATGTGAGAATGTTCCCTTCCTTGAAACTATCATGCTCTTTTCAACCCACCCTTGGACACCACTGCATAGGAATCAGTTGGCAGACGTTGAACACATATTTAAGAGGGAGGGGATCCGCACGTCACAAGCGGCTATTAAGCATTTAGCTGTTTACCAAGCACATGCTTTCTTATGCTCTGTTTGCAATTCCTTAATTACATGTGCACACATCCAGTTAGGGGTTGGACCAGAGAGAGAGGAAGGAAAGGCCTGTCAAGCTAAGGATGAAGAGTAAGAGAGAGACAAAACATCAGAGAAGGAGGTAGTAGGCACGGTATTAACACACATTTACTAATGTGTGGCATGCAGAGAAGTGCGTAGAGTGTGTGTAGAGTTTGCGTAGGTTCATTCAGGTGCAGATGTGTCTACAGAGACTGCTATTTACAGTAAACATGTTGTAAAGTATTTTCAAATACTGTGTACTTGTCAATCTTGTGCTCTTCCTCCCAATGTTCTTTCTTCTTTCTGGATGTGTGTGTGTGTGTGTGTGTTTTTTCCTGTGTGTATGTGTGTGTTTCTTAACTCCCCTGTATTCTTCTTGCAGCGGGCGCATTCATTATAAGGACATGTACAGTTTATTACGAGTTATCGACCCGCCTCTCGGCTTAGGCAAGAAATGCCCCCATAGGGTGGCCTGCAAGGTTTGACTTCCATTCAAACAAAATCTCTCAACCACACTTGCTAGCCACAGCATCCAGGAATGGAGTGAATGCCGCTTTATTTCTTTTTTTTCTTTTACATTTCAATTTTACAACTTCTTTTCCACCATTATCGACTTGCATTCTGAACTGCTGTGAGAATGTGCGGGACAATGCAGACACCCAGGGAAGCATGTGAAATGCACTAAGTGAACTGGGAGAAAAGAACAAAAAAAAAATCCACATTTGTAAATTTAGTTTTAAAGATATATTCTTTTATTTTGCTTGGAGCTATGGCTATAATGAAGCAAGCTACGGTTGCTCACTGTAGTGTTGCATTGTTCTTGGTTTTTTGGGGGTTGGGGGAAAGACAGAAACTGCATTGACACCCCTTCCTCCTCCTCCCCTCTCTCCTCATCCGAGCGGCAGCAGCTTGGTGCTTACTGCCAGGCTCTGCCCTGCTCTTCTGAACAAACACACACACACACACACACACACACACACACACACACCTTTACTGTCTTGTGATACTACAAGCGAACATTTAATTCTCAAATTCAAATTCTCTTGTTGTCTCCCCTCCCTCTGTCATTTACTCCCTTTCTTTTTTGACTTGACAAACTGTTAGAGAACTGTAGCTCATAGAGAAGCCACACGGCCACAGTCTCTCCCAATAAGCCCAATAACCTTGTCTTTCTGTTGTTTTGTTCTTCTACTTTGTTTTGGTCTTTTTCTCTCTTTCTCTCTTCTTATCTCTCAATCTCTGACGCTGTGATCCTCTTCTCTCTTCTCAACTCTACCCTCTCGCCAATCGTCTCCTCCATCTCTCTCTCACTGCATCCTGTTTCTCCTGATTCCTCCCCTCTTGTCTCTCCCACTCTCTCAATATCTCAATATCTCCATCTCTCTTTTTTTGTGCTTTTGTTAACGGGGTGATGGCACTGGCTGATGATGCAGTGGCAGGATCAGTTGCAGGGAAATGTATGACATGCTGAGGCACATGTGTCCTCCACTAGGCCTCGGGAAGAGGTGTCCAGCACGGGTGGCCTACAAGGTCAGAAAGGTCCCCATCTTCACCCGAGTCTCCTATGGGTGTCGGGGCAGCGGGTGGGGGGTTTGTGGGGGCCAGGAGGGACGGGGCCAGGGATCTCAGCGCTCAACGTGGTGTCAAATTTAGTGTCGTTGTCTCTTTAGTTCTGTTTCTGTTTCTTTTCGTGGAAAGTGGGGGTGGGCTGGTCGGTGTTGTGGCGTTGTGTGGTGGTGTGGGACTGGTGGGCGGGGGTAGCAAAGACAATTAGGGTGAAGGCTTAGGCGGGGTGTGTATCCACAGGAGGGGACGAAAAGAGGGACCTTCTCAGCTCGTTTGCGCCGTGCACGATGGACACACAAGCTCACTGACACCAACACGCGAAAGCCACGCACATTCAAATGCATAGTGCCATTTTTGTCAGCGTACACATCAATGCAGTTAAACATCCAGGGACAGCAAACATCAAAGATAATAATCAATTAGGCAAACATTTCACTCACGTAGACACACATACTGTGACACGGAAACATGCGTGTGCAGCAGGGCTTGGAAGGTCCGCTAGACTTACGTCCTCTGACTCGTTCCGTCCTGTGGATGGGGCAGACACACACACACACACACCTACACACCGACACACACACAAACAGGATGAAGCCATATCAACCTACACATAGATATGATCTGTTATTTCTAATGGTAGAGAGAGCAGACAGGCTTGTCTCAGTGATGTGTTTTCCTCAGAGAGCCTTTGGTTGCCACACAGAAGCAGTTATTTTTCTGTCACCCTTCATGTAGCAACTCCAAGCCCCCAAGCAGCCTTTTCTATCTGCAAGTCCAATCTTCTCTTTGTCCTTTGGTTCTGTCGTCAATGCAGTTCTATTCTGTTTCCAGCCCCCCCCCCCCCCCCCCCCATCTCTGCATATCGCTCCCCTCCCCACACATATACACTCCCTCACCTGCCTTCTGCATGGCCGATAACCACCAACACCACCACCACCAACCCCCATGCACAGACCCCCCCCCCCTCACGCCTGTCTAATAATCAGCGCGGACACAATTAGTGTTAGACAAGTTGATATCAGAATAGAAACATACAGAATGAGACAACATGAACCTCTGTGTTACCACATGTTGCTGTAACTCCTCGACGTGACAGTCTCATGAACCATCATTGGCGGATCACTGTGAGCCTCAGGGGGCAGCCGGCCAAACAGCCTGTAGGCACAGAGATCACTCCATCGCTAACCATCGCTTCATGCAACTCCCTTCTTTTCCTCCAGCGGACCTGGGGCAAATAGTGCTGATAGTTTTTGGAATATGTACGGTTCCATATTGAGTGTAAAAAAAAAAGGTGTAATTTCTAATGTGTCCAAGAGGTTGCCGGTCAAGGAAGGTATACCAAACTTATTCTCAGGTTAATTTTGTAAAGAAAGGGTTGGATCCACCTATGATGCACTTAATTACACTAATACAAATATGTATTATTTGACCCAGGTTTTGTGCACCTCTTGCCTAGTCCTTTTTCTCCCAACTTTACATTGATGCTTTACTTTTCTCCTCATCCTTTGGTTTTACCCTCAAACATCTTTCCTAAAAGCTTCCCTCCCGAATTAAAAGGTAGACACTCTACCCCCCCTGCCCAACAACCTAACATGCTTTAAATGCATGGTTTGGGCTTCCCTACCATCTTAATCTGACCCTTGATGATTACCACTGGAAGAATTTTCCAGAAGGCCGGCCATCTCTGTGTTTATGCCTTTCCCTCTCGTACCACTTTCCTGAAGCACCTTGCCAATGAGATAGATCCAAACCTTACCTTTGACCTTCCAACCAGTCCACAGAACAATGACCAATCTAGCTCCACTGCTTCAAACCTTCGATCTTCTCTGTCCTGAAGAGAGACAGCAGAGCCTTCAGCCGGACCGCTTTCCTACAGACCCCGCCAATTAAGTCTGGCCATGTTTCTTTCTTTCTTTTTCTTCTTAATTCTTTCTTTTTTTTTGGTCTATTTTTGGTCATATTTTCTCTTTACACGCTCTGGCTCATAACATATTAACCTATTGATTTTTATTTCTCTATCATCTCTGTCCCTTAGGCTTTCCCTATCGGCTCTTATTATATCATTTTTTTCTGGCAGAACAGATATTCCTTTTCCACCTCATATTATTTTCGCCTAAAACAATATTTTTGCATCTTAGCACCAAAACAACACTTCAATGGTGGCCATTTTTTCATTTCCTCTTCTTTCTTTTTCCACAGAATGCTGCTCTCTCTCACCTATTAACCCTCCAAGTCTGTGCCCATTTCCCACACATTAGACATCAGATAATTCGCGATCGAGCTAGATGCTCTATTAATACCCATCTTCTGCAAATTTTCTTATTCCCTTCAAGAACAGCCACGTTAATACAACTCACAAACTCATTTTAATGTCGCCAACAGAGGATGCTTTCTGTGTACGGCTGTGCAGCTGCTTGTCCTGAGAGGCATATTGCGTGTGCATCGCATGCTGCATGAGGGTGGGATGTGCAAGAAAGGTTTGGGGGAATAGAGATTTAAAGAAGGTTCCGATGGATGGATTAAAGGAGAGACATTTAATTGGGATATGGGGGAGGCATGATATGCTGCATGTTCGGGTTGTCGCCGTCTTCTGTCACCAAACACACACAAACGTCACTCTGTCATCTGTGAGTTGGTGGGTGTCTTTGTACTGTCTGTTTGAATTATAGACCAACAAGACCTATAAAGGATCAAACAATAAACAAAAAACAAAGTGTTCCCCTTCCTTAGATTGGTCCCTTGGTTTTGTTTATTGGTTTGTCATCTGGTCTCTGTTGGTCTCACTGAGAACCTCCAAACCCCTTGGGGGGGCTCTGGATAGTAGTAGCTGCCGCTCAGCCTGTCTCCTGTTTGTTGAAGGCTTAAGAATCACCAGTTTAACCAACCTGTGAGGTCTTTTGGATCTCAACAAACATTTTTCAACACAATTTGAGCGAAGAAAAAACAAAACGTAATTTAATACCTTTGCACTCACAGGTTCTCTTCTATGACAAAACCAAATCAAATATGTGAATCGCTGACAATTACATGTTATACATAATATATCTAATTTGACAGGGGCTGAGTATGAGCCTTTGTTCAAGGTAGACAGACCGAGTCAGAGCCTGCTACATACAGATCCTATGCAAAGCTCCTTCAACCTCCTTTACCCAAACCCCTCCCTTCTCCCCACTCCCCCTTGTCACCTGGAGGTTCCACATACATACCACTCCACTTGCTTCCCCATTTTCTCACCACTCAACCTGATTGGCTCTCCCACAGAGGCTGCTCCGTATGGATCTGCCTGTGGCCGACGACAACACGGTCCACTTCAACTCCACCCTCATGGCGTTGATCCGCACAGCGCTGGACATCAAGATCGCCAAGGGTGCGGAAGGTTTGGAATCCCTCTTTCCTCCTTTCGGTCCAATTTTCACATTCTTTCTTCTCCTTTTTCTTATTTCCCCTGTAGTGCAGTGCGGTCTGCTATTTCTGTGCTGAACCCTGAACCCTTCAGCTCGTCCTGATGCTTCTCCTACAGGAGCTTAAGTACAGCGTGATTCCTATGGCAGTAGACCCTGCGTGTAGCATGTTGTGTGTGAGGCGGAGGTCCTTTGGAATCGAGGTTCTTTCAAGTCCACTTAAAAGCGGAATCACTTGTGTACCTTTTCCAGTGCAGTTAGGATTTGATCGTAGCAATTATCAAAACCCTACTAATAAAATCTTGTGTTGTTTGTTTTTCTTTGTTTTCATGTTTGTATGTCATCCTTTACACATTTTTGTATCAATCTGAATGGGTATGAATGGATTGTATCTGTGGATAAACTGATGTTTCAATACATTTCTGCACGTGCCTGAATTTGTGTACTGTAATCTATGTACTTGGGCATGACTGTCTTATGTATCTATATATGTGCGTATCTATCTGTATATATGTGCATGTGCGTGATTGATGAATCTGCATAGGTGGTATTGACAAGCACCAGATGGACGCAGAGCTGAGGAAAGAGATGATGGCGATCTGGCCCAACCTCTCCCAGAAGACTCTGGATTTGCTGGTTACGCCACACAAGTGTAAGTTGCAGAGTGTTGTGCAGGCGCAGCAATGTGGCTCGGATGCAGCCAGCCTGTGTGCCGCTCAGTGCTCCAACGTTGTTTTCTCTTCACGCCACCTGAAGGACCGCTTCTCTCAGCCAGTCTCTCTCTTACTGCTGCACCCTCTGATACAGCTGGCACATTACCCCGCACATCCACACCTATAAACCTCAGACCTGGGAAGACATAAACAGGGTCATCGGAGAAAGGACAGGCTGCACGGTAGACACAGAACAACTCGACATTCAATAGCCTCACTCCTGTCTTCTCATTCAGCCACAGAAACCACACTCACCAGAACGCACCCACCACCAGTCTCAGACCCCAACCCTTCTCAACCGCTCTGTGCCTCAGATCAGAGGGTGCCTCACTATAGATCAACCCTCTATAGACGTCTTTTCACTTCAGGGGCAGTCAGCTGTGCGCCCTCGCCTGACTGTGCTTGATAGAATATAGTGTATATTTGTAGTCTTGTTACACTGAGAACAAATGCCCAGGTGCTAACGCACTCGTTGCATGATATATAGTTGCTTTAGTTTGTGAAATGCATGAGATTTGCTATCAGAATGTATTGTGCATTTAGCATTACATTTGCAACCAAGATATCGCAGATTAATTTATTCTATTTTTGTTGACGACTTGGTTAAATGATTGCAGATTCCTGAAGCGACTGAGTTCGGTATGATCTATATCACAATGAGATGCTTTGACTACAAGGTTTTACCTGTGACAAATATAAAGTAAGATCCAGTAAAAAAAACAACAACAAAAAACCAAGATGAAGATCTGTCTGTGAAAAGACTATTTGCTCAATGTTGTGTGTGAAATGTTTCTCTGTTTGTGTGCATGCCTCACCCCTTTCTACCATTCCTCGCGCTCAGGGTCCATACCAAAAGGTCTAATCTTGCAGGGTAACTTGTCATTCTCTCAGCAGCCACAGACCTGACAGTTGGGAAAATCTACGCAGCTATGATGATCATGGAGTACTACCGGCAGAGCAAGATCAAGCGCTCGCAGGCTCTTCGGGATGAGCAGGTACTGCTGTCTCAAGGGGAATAGCACGCCACTCTACCTGCATCCGACCCTTTAAAGTCAAAGGCAGACTGACTGCACTGAAATCCAGGCTGCAGGGCTGTAGTCCCTTTCATATGAGCCTGGGCTGTGACAACCTGTGAAAAAGGACTGACTTAAGGATGTGGACAGTCACATAAAGGGGCTTAGACACAAATCTAATGCTCTCCTATATGCAACAGCCAAAACAGTGCTGCCATCTGCTGGGCAAAGTTTATCACTCTCTGCTTTTACGATCATTTTAGTATTGGCAGAAAAAGAAAAAAACACAATTCACGATTCAAGTACAGATCACACGATTTAAAAATGCTGATATAATGGATGAGTTATATCAAAAGTATAGCAGTTATTAAGCAGTGTTATGCAGGCTGAAGTGTTGTCAGAGCCCTGAAGGTGCCCATGCCTGAACAACATAGTAGCCCACATCTAGGCTCCTTCTGCTCAGCTCGATTCTTCCTTATCTTATCAGAATTAAAATGCAATAATCCCTAGCATGGAGGATAAACATTTCAAGAGCTGCATGCTACTGAGGACCCTCACCAAACCTGATATTTCATTGCACGTGTAAAGATAGGTCCAATGCCTCTAAAACATCCCTCAACCCATCGTTTTACTTACTCCACTTCCTTCCCCGTTCCTTTCCACACATACACCTGCTGCATTGACCGGGCAGCAGGACCGGCCCACCATACATACAGATGTCATTCGTGCGGATACCTTCGCACAAAAAAATAAAGGTGTTATGTGTGTTTTACATGTTGTACATTATATTATATTTAGTGTTTGCACTCATTGACGGGAGGTTTGCCACAGTTTGGATTTGAATAAAGGTAGAAAGAACTGAAGGACTCGTTTTGAAATCACAAAGCTAAAAAACATCACAGATAACATTTGAAATCTGAGTTTGTTTGTTTTTCATCCAAAACATGTACGTGTTGGTTATATAGATAATACTGTTAAGACTTTTTTGAACCAGATGACGGGTAAATAAATGACATCATTCCTTTCAACTGCTATGTTCCCCTCCACAGGATTGTTGCAGTGTGTATCTGCCATGATGTCCATGAGGCCCACTCGATTATTTCTCCCCTTTTGTATCGCTCTTCTGTTTTTCTATCAACATTAGAGTATTTAGAGCCATGATCAGATGACAACTGATCATAAGATGAAACCCAAAGTGATAACTGATCATTATCTTCGAGCCAGACCGAGCGGGTGAATTCCACATCCGTATTGGACCTTACGAAGCTTTGTAATGGTTAGACTCCTGGACCTGGAGGCCTCAACGGGTCGGCGGTTCCCAGAATGCCCTCTTTAGTCTATCCATCCCTCTCTCCTGGTAGCCGCTGGGCATCGGTTGCTCGAAACTCCGTCGCTCGCATTTCTTCCTCTTTTACCTCATTACCTCTATTGCCTGGCCTCGCTTCAGCCGCCAGCCCTCTCTCTACCTGCCCCATGTTCCCTGCTCTGCCCCCTCTCCCTGCATTTCCCTGTCAGTCTGCCTGATAGCTGGCGACGGCCATGTTGTATATCTCACACAGAATCGAACGCCATTACTGTTTCAGCGCGTGGAGCCTCCTTCCCCCACCCAGGATGGGGGTCCGGGACTTAACAACGCCCTCCCTCCGCCTGAGACAACGGAGACTGTCAACAGCCTGTGAGTGGCGCTTGGTTGTCGTGTCTTGCTTTGCAGGAGGTGGTTTGTGGAAAGCAGGCCAATGAAGGGAAATGTGTTTGGCATGGTGTGTTTTGTGTGTGTCACAGGCCGGCGGAGGGGGGGGTCCCGGAGAGCCAATCGTGGATTACGACTCGTGCTCAGGAGATGTCCCAGAAGGTCGGCAGCTGGAGCCCTGAGGGACACCCCGTGGATGGCCTGGGAAGCATGAGCAACTCTCAGGTAGAAAGCTCATACATGCGCGCACCAGGACCGCATCGAAGAGCACTCACACACGACACAAATAAAATACATCTTTGTCGTACACCGAGTTTGCGTGGACAAGTACTCAAACACTCGAGCCATTCTGCATTTGTGTTTTAATTTCATATCATTGCTATCAAATGAACTCCCAAAGAAACATTGAGGACCCTTGAATGGTAAAATGAACTATGATCTTCATGTAGTTATAGATTGCAAATCCATCTGCCTTGAAAGATGTGTCTCCTTTATTCATAACCTGTGTTTGTCACATGAATTAGATGGAGACATAAGGACATCAGGTTTGTGTTTCCCCTTCCTTATAACTGATGTTAAAGTAGAAAAACAGCAGGGCATGAACTTGATGTTTTTACTCTCCATTCTAGTGAAAATAGTATCAGCAGTATGAACGTATGCTTATGGTTAAGGGTACTCGTGCCAGTAGTTAAGAAAAGAAACAACATTCTGCTGCAGTGCTGTGTAAAGTCACCTGGGCACAGACGAGAGAAGCTCAGAGCTCATACTGTCCCATCTTTGCTGCCTTGTTGCCTTTATTGTTTCTACTCAGTAGGCCATTTCCATGTCCTATGATCTCTCCTGTCTTGGTTTTTCAGTTAGCATTGACATGCCATTAAACCTTTCTTTGCCTAGTTCCATCTCTCAAGCCTGTCTCTTCACACGATGTTTTTATCTTACCGTACGTACCACATTTCATTCAGAGTCTACCTGGCCTCTGCCTTGAGAGTGGTTCATGTCCCTGTCATCATAAACCTCTCTGCTTGTAGACCTCCTGGAGGGCCTGACAGGTCTCTGTATCCGTCGGCCCTGTGACATAGCCCCTTCTCGGTATCAATCCATAGAGGTCTGGAGAAGTTTACACTCAGGAGTTGGCTAGAGGAGCGTGGCTGTCGGCTTCATTCAAACTGAATGATAACCTACAGTTAGATGAGACGGAATAGACAGAAAATGTCTTTAGAGGAAAAACACCACCCAAACACTCAAATGCAATATGACAGATGCATCCAATGAGCAGCCAGCACATGCTGCAAGTGGTTCTGCAATTGTATGGCATTACACAATTTAGAGTTTTATTATTTTTATTATATTTAATGTTTTAACTGGTCTTTTTGTTCTAATAATGAAATAGCTGGCACTCCATTTCTGCTAAATAGTCAACTTAAATAATATAAAAAGAAGTGCCACACCTCTGCTGCCAGACTGAGCAGGTATACATGTAAAATAAAAATAAAATGCAATTTGGCATATTTGCTCGGGGGATTTGTTTGGTATTACCTGGCAAAAAAAACGCAACATTCAGATTTCGATAACTACAGTTTGTGTAAACCAGCTAAACAAAGTGTCGACCCAAACACAACTAACAAAGAAGAAAAGGTCCCTCCTCACACTCACACACTCACCAAATTCTCCCACTGACTACTTTTACCTCTCTGAGACCCTCAATTCTCTGCTTTCTTTGGATAACAAACTTTTCCCACCTCTCCCCCCCCATACTCCCTGTCAGTTTTCATGGCAGCCGTCACACCATCTCCTGCTCTCCTGCTCTGTTTTCAGACGGTAGAGATGAGAGAGATGGGGCAGGATGGTTACTCGGATACTGAGCACTTTCCACCAATGGAAGGCCATGGCAGGGCCGCTTCCATGCCCCGCCTCCCAGGCGACAACCAAGTGAGCAGCATTCTCACCTTTCCACTCTCCTTCTATTTCCCCCCATTGTCTCTGTTCCTCATCTCTTTTTGTTTGAAAAGATCATATTCTCAAAGGTCTGGCTTGTTGCTCAAAGATTTCTTGCTGTGGTTACTGGAATCCATGCTGGAGAAAGTTTGGCGTATAGGGTCAGAAGGGGTTTCTGCTAAGAAGGCCTTACTGATAAATTCTCATTGGGTGTGGTACTGAGCAAAGGCTATTTTCTTTTTGAAATACATTTTTTAAAACAATAAACAAGATCTGCTATTGTTGCAATATTTCTTGCTAAAACATGGACATGTTTTGCTGAAATGTTGACCTCCAACCTTGAATTCAAAAGGACCACAGCAAGGCAAAGTGAGACCTTCTGCTCTTATCTCTTCCTCTCATCCTGCCTCCTGCATGGAGATGTTTTATCCGCGGGTTTCCCGTTTCCATCCAACACACTCATCCATTTTATCTTGTCTCATACCTTGGTGAGTGCTCTGGTTGTCATATGCGCACATCATATTTATAAATACAAATGTGCACACACACACATACAAACATTATACATACACACACTTCTCTGCCCGCCATTATTTCCTCTTTTGTCGAGACCCTGATTTACTCTTTTCTTGAGGTTTTTGTACTAAACTGTCTTTTCCTTCTCGCCAAAGGTTTTTGCCTGTGCCGAACTCTTTGAATTTTGGGGGCTTTTGTTGTTTTTCAGTTTTAAACCAGGACTGGGACCAGCATGATATTTCGCGTGTTTACATGTGTGCGTGCGTGCGTGTGTGAGTGTGTGTCACATATCTGTGTGTGTTGTGTATATGTGTGTTTCTCTGTTCTTTCTGTGCCCTGAAACTCACACTGTTGCTGTCACTCTGTTGTTAAGTGTGTCTGTGTGTGTGTGTGTGTGTGTGTGTGTGTGTGTGTGTGTGTGTGTGTGTGTGTGTGTGTGTGGACACCATTTGTGCGTGTACTTTGCTGATTGTCATCATTGCTGTTGTAACCGTAGTGCTGTTGTTTGAGCATTTTCATGGTTACCTTGTCTGTATAACCCTGTTCTGGCTCCAAACACCCCCAGTCTCTGTGGTAAGTGTTTCTCTTCCACCTTCACTGCTGCTTCGGTGTCTAATCAGACTCTCTTTCTCTGTCCCTCCTTCTCCTCTTGTCTTTCTCTTTCCTCTCTCCACTGTGGCACCCCATCTCTTTTTGGGTTGAACCTCCACCTAACAATTGTACTCCACTGTACCCCCATTTCTCTTTCATTGTGTATCAATCCACCCCTGTCCCCCTTACTTCTCTTCCTCCCTTCTTGGCTCTGCGCGTATGCTCCACGTGTGACCACACCTTTGGTGTATTTGTGGCTCTTTGTGTGTATGTGTGTGTCTTCTCTGTGCTCATACAGCAGCGGAGGAAAGGGCGACCACGTGGCAGTAACCTCAGTGTATGTACCCTGTCTTCCCTGTCTTGTCTCTCTCTCTCTTCCTCTTTTTTTTCTCTTTTCTTTCACTCTCACACTCTCTTGGAACTTCTTCTTTTTTTTTCTCCTCATTTGTCATGTATCCATGTTGTCTCTTTATCATGGCAGGGGGGTTTTCTATCAAATTGATTCGCAAAATCTTTCCTGGCATGACTAAATCCGATGCCAGCCCAGTTTCCAAACCGAACCCGGCACTCTTAGCTACTTCTCTCGTGCACCTAAGTGCGCTCAGGTGCAGTTGGTCTGGAATTGGACTGAACGCTGCACGTCCCTGTCATCATCAACAGTCGTGCCACACTGTCTCGTGGCCTCTGTGTTTCTGTCTCTCTTCTCTCAGCTGCTGCTAGTGCTGTGTTGCGCTCTGTCCTCATGCCTGTGTGCTAGTCTGTACCGATGTTGTCAATGTTTCCCCGCCTGTGTTCGAGTCTCCATTCACACCTGCATGCAAGAAATTTGTTGAAATGCGTTGAGGTGGGACTGTATTTGTGTGTGAGTGTGTTTGAGATGAGTAGCAAAAAGAGGAATTTGGGGATTTGGGGATCGGTGCGTGGAAATTGATGTGTTGTTGGGATTCTCAGTGCTACTCCTTTGAGGCCAGATAAACTGGTTAAATATACACCCGCCAACTTGTCACCTGTCGGTTGATTTGTTTAACACCCAATAACTGGAAAACTGGCCAGCTCAGCAGCCAAAGGGATCCAGCACTGAAGAAACCTCATATGGTTTACATGTCCAGGTCAGCAACTTGTGACACCATAAGCTCACAGACATAGGCTGTCCTGCTTTCCCCCCTCAGAGTATGAAGCCTCTGACCTGCAGAGGATGTTCTCATGTGGGTAGAGGACTCAGGACAACCCCTATGTACCTGCATGGCTGGAGGAAAGTAGAGGAAATAGAGGAATTTTGAGCAGCCTGCAATGTGTCACGTTCTGGGGGTTATGGGTGGTGAGGATGGAGGACTGCTGCAAGTCGTACTGACATTTCTATCTCCTTTATTATTTTACAAAGCAAGTTACAGAAGCATGGAAGGCATGGCTGTTTGCCATCATCTCTTTTACTTTATTTCTTGTTATTCTTTTTCCTTATATACTTTATTATTTCTCTGTATTAGGGGTCGGCAATTGCTACAGTTTCAGCCCCGGCACTTTGCTGGCTACCACGGGTGCAATGGAGACATGTGATGTGAATGCTTGAAATATGTATTATTTTATTAATCTGGAACTACAAGATTCATAACAATAATAAATAGTTTCATTTAAAAAAATGTGATAATACTCATTGAATTTTATTCGACTTAATTCCAGCAACAAGATCTCCTCACATTCAGTAACATGGTGCAAAATGACAGATAGTTATACATATTGATAATAAAGATCATATGCTGATATTTTTAAAGGAGACAAATAACTCTGATGGAGCCCCAAATCTGCCCCATGGGATGCTTTTTGCCGACCCCTGCCCAATAATCTGTATAAATATTTTAAGTAGCATGATTGGAAAAATGTTACTAATGTGGGAGAGGGTGATATGGGAGGCCGGCGGGTGAGCTTTCATTAGGGTTCAAGAAACTGATGCCATTCACACGCATACATACACACACATACACACAATCTATCTTAACCCTCATGGACAACACCGACTCAACAATCAAAGGAAACATCTGTCCCTGCATCTTTCCCCCTCTTTCTCTCCCTCGCTTCCTCGTGGGTTCTCGCTTTCTTTCTCAGACCATCAACGACAGCAGTCCAATGAAACGCTCCGCCTCATCGCTGGGCCACAGTAGGTCCGGGCGAGGCCACAGAGACAAAGGAGGTGCAGAGGACTACAACATGGAGAGTGTACCTGAGGAGGGGAGGACTTCCAGACATGGACACCGGCGAAAAGACCGGAATCATCGTGCATCTGAGAGGTCCCTCTGCCGCTACACCGAGGCTGACACAGGTGAGGAAGACCACAAACACACACAAGTAACCACATGTGTAGACAGACGCTGTGTTAACACAGAAGCAACACCAATTTGAATGTATTGACTAAAACCACAAAAGGTTTTGTGTCACTTTAGAGTGCTGATGTCGTGTGATGTCGTTTTTTTATACTCAGCACCACTAATAACTTCATTAAACTCCATCGTCAGGCCTGGGCACGGACCTGAGCACAACCACCCAGTCGGGCGACCTCACGTCCAAAGACAAGGATCGTGACAGAGATCGCGGCCGGTCCAAAGACCGTAAGCACCACCACCACCATCACCACCACCACGGCTCTGTGGACAAGGAGCGCTATGTAGCAGAGCGAGGGGGCGAGTACGGACACAGGCCCTCCCGCGACAGAGAGCACGAGAGAGAGCACGAGAGAGAGCACGACAGAGAGCACGACAGAGAACACGACAGAGAACACGACAGAGAGAGGGAGAGAGAACGGGACCGCCGCTGGTCACGATCGCCCAGCGAGGGTCGCGAGTGCATGACGCACAGACAGGTGGGCTCCAGGGTACTTGTGTGCATTTTGGTGTCCATTATAAAAAGCAGTGTCATGACCACATGTTCTGAGTTATGCTGAAACATATCTAACAAGGGCCTCTGGTTTGATGGCGGTTAACTGGTGCAATTAACCTACAATGCCTTGGTGGTATTTTCTGGCAGTAAAGAAACACTGTACTTGTTGCTGCCCTCGGTGTGACGTTTACAATGTGGTTTTATTCTGAGAGTTATCTACGGACCTCTGGATAAGGTGAAAAAGTACTCACAAGTACTATAAACTCATTAATAACCAGAATGTATTTGATATAATAATGAATAAAGAGATTAGAGTTATTATAGGACGACTTTTTGCTGCTGCCCACAAATTAGAGGCCAAGATGTGTCGTCCTGAACGACACAAAGTTGAGTTCAAACTGGCAAAGAAAGTGTCGGCCATTCATGTTTACATGTGCATAAGTATATATGCATGTACATGAAGGGCATTTATGTTTGAATACATGCACACAAATATGTTCATTATTGTGGGTATAATCATGTGAATCCAAGTAAGTGTTTGTTAAATGAAGTCTCTGTTGTCAAATCACTGTTCTAACAGCCAAACAAATATGCATATGAATGTATATTTGAGTCCCTAACTGCTGTCCTTATTGCCCTCCTTTAACATGTTTTGACTGCCAATGTTCTCCCATCTTCCCTCCACTACCTTTCCTTTTATAGCATCCTCTCCAAACACACACATCTAAACATTTCCTATGAGAAAAAAAAAGAGTATCTCCCTGTGGTGCACACCGTTTAGCCTTATATATTGAATTATACTATAAATTGTTTTACAAAAGCAGATTAATTAATCGGGGAAGAATAATTTTTCCTCAATTCACTTTTGCCTTTGTGTTGTAAATAATTTGTTTCTATAACTTGATGCATACATGTACCAAAGCTCCCGAACAATACATTAAAACACATGTTATGTATGTTTAGTCCTCATATTTACCCTGGTCCTCATTTGTTGCTCTGGAAATCAACCCTTTACCCTTCTTTTCTCCTGTCGTCTTTTATTTTCTTTCCTCTGCGTGACATTTTGCTTCTCTGTGTATGGTGCTGTTTGGAATTTCATCTTTTTTGTCCACATCCTCTGGTCATTTCTGCCTTTTTCTCCTCCACTCCACACACATTATGACTGGTGCTTTTATTCTTGTTCTTGCTGTGGGTCTTGTTCTTGTCTTGTTCTTGTCTCGCTCTTTTATCTGGACTTTATTGCTTCCACTCTGCTTCTCTACCTTTCTCTTTCTTTCTTTCCCTCTGTAATTGTTTTATACTCTATCTTTCCCATGCTCTTTACTCTACATGTTCTGTCGTTGAATTTGTGGTTCGTTCTTTTTATTTGCTTTATTTCACTTTTTGTGTAGGGCAGTAGTTCGGTCAGCGGAAGTCCCGTCCCCTCAACCTCGGGGACCAGTACGCCACGTCGGGGGCGCCGACAGTTGCCCCAGACCCCTGCAACACCCCGGCCACATGTTACCTACTCCCCCGTTGTCCGTAAGGCCATGCCCGCAGCACCAGGCGGGCCGCAGAGCCGACCCCCGGCCCCAGCCCCGCGACACTTTTCTCCGGAGCCTCCCCAAGGCCAGGGTCCTCCTCCCGCTGGACCCCCAATGGCCCACCATGGCACATCCCGCCAAGGACATCATCCCCCACCTCGCTGGGGAGAAACAGGTGGAGGTGGTGGCTCCATGGAAGGGGATGGCGGCTTCTACAACCAGGACTATGAACCCCATCATGAACCACCTGCCTATGAGCAGAACCCCATGCAAAGTGGCAACCCCCACCCCCATTCTCTGGCCAACCACCCACTGCCGCCTCCCCCACAAGCACAGCCACAGCCACATAACCCTCATCCCCTTCCTCCACCTCAGCCACACCCTGTCAACAACCCCCACCCTCATCCGCAGCCCAGTCGCACCTCACCTAGGACTGTCGGCCATGCGCCCCCTCCCACCACCGCCCTGACTGGGCCTGTACAGGGCCAGATGCAGCCCGCTGCCCAGCGCCGCTTACCCAATGGCTACCGCTCTTCTTCACCATCCACGCATCTCCATGGACCCCCACACACTGGGCCTCACAAGGTCCCCCCCCCAGCCGGGCATCCCAGAGGTCCCCGCAAGGGCCTGCATGAACCCTACAGCGAGACGGAGGACGACGACTGGTGCTAGCCTCTGGGGACGGGGAGGGGCGTATGGAGGAAAAGGAATTGATAGATGGACCAAAAGATGAAGATGGGAGGCTCTGAGCCAGAGCTCTGACTGCCAAGGGAAACCATGAATCTTTCTGTCTTGCCTGTTCAATGTTTTCCTCTCTCCCACTGCTTGGCATGTCCTAGTGATGGTGGGCTAGATAAAGGGATAGGTTTCAGGATGAAGGGGTGGAACAAGAATGCTGAGGCAGGATCTGGAGAAACAATTGGTGTCATGGGAAACCACCTCCATGTTCTGCTTGCATTGTTGTTGCATTCATATCTTGATGCCAAATAAGACCAACCTCAAACTGCAGTGTTTAAGGATGCAAGCAGGAGGGGTGATGGACACTAGTCGTTGTGTGTCTTAAATACGCCTCTGGCAACGAGCTACAGCCACTTACAAGATGTCAAGAATTGCGACACTTTACAGTCAGAGACAAAAGAAAGACCACTGTTTTTTTTTTGTGCATCTCAAAGCTAACTTCAGTTAAGTTAGCTGCAAAAAGAATCAAATCCAACCCACCCAGCCACCAGTTGAATATTGATGAGTTTTATCATCTGTGTTTTTAAATAAGAACAAAACTGACAATGAGCCCTCCACCTGTATGAGGTGAGGAGGCTAAGTGGGTGAGAGAGTTGGGGAGTGTTGCACGGGGTTGACGAGTCTCTTGGTTAAAATCTAGAGGACGGGTTGGGTGTGTTTGGGGTGTTTAACGTTGTTCCCGGAGAACACCCTCCTCCCCGAAACAAACAATGTAACCAACCTCAAGCCACGACCTATGAGAGAAGAAAAACAAAAACGTGGAGATGGGTTTCAGAAACAAAAAACAAACCAATAACTGTTTTCTGCAGTATTTCTTCTTCTATTCCTGCCTCTTCTTCCTCCTTCTCTATTACTTCTTCAAAGCATTGAAGCTTGAATCTTCTGTTGCACCCCACACAGCTTCGTTTTTTAGACTTGCGGAGTTGTACACCCTGTGGAATCCTGCATGAATGATACGAAAAAATAATAATAGCATCAATGAGAATCTACTGTATGTGGGGGGAAGTTTTATTGGTCCTTTCTGTTGTGGTCTGCAGGGTTTCTCTCTTTTTAAATGAAAATGCCTTTCTGTTTCTCTCTGTCTCTATGACATTCCTCTCAATGTACCTTCATTTACACTGAAATCAAGTGACAGAAGGCTACAGGAGATTGAGTAGTTATGTATGTATATCTCGAAGGAACAAAATGATTACTTTTTGCTTGCTTGTCTGTATGTTCTGTGCGAGATGCCTGCCACTGATACAGCTGGAATTGCACATATTTTTCGTGGCGTGAACTTTTTGTAATGACAGTGGAACAACGATATACCGGGAAGCAGGGTAAAGTGGAACAAAGACGTGGTGTCCATGTTGGTGGCGAAGTCCGACAAATCAGTAACATCTCAAAGTCTTCCAGGGTTTGGGGTTAAAACAGAGACATCCGAGAGAAAGAGACCAATGGAAAGGCGGAGAAAGGAGAGAAACTCTTCATCGTTGTTTTCTTTGTTATTGACCGTAATGATGGATAAACAGATAATATAATAACGTCTAACGATCATGATGATCTTGATATTGAGACAGATTCTCCATATTTGGTTTGATATTCTGTTTGTTTCCTTTTGAGCTCAGCTAATCCTTTTTCCAACCCGGAGGTGGAGCTCTAGCCCACAGTTGCATTGTGGGAGAATGAGCAGGAGGTCACGCATGAGTCAGAGATCATCCATAACAGTCAATAGCTCTGTCTTCCTTGTCACTCTTTTTTCAAAGCCTGTATAGAATTCAGACAGTGGGGGAAATTTATTGCGAGTCCCCTTTAAAAATGTGTCAAACACGGCAGTTTCCGACCGGTTTCTGCATTTAAATGGATGCATCTTCTCTCCTGCAGATGCTAAAGCAGAGTTCCACCACCGCTTGTGACCTTCCAGTGGCGCTGTATGACAAACAGTGTCCCTCCTAGTTTTTGTAGCACTCCTTCCCTTGTGATTCAGAGTTGTTCTGTCAGCACACCAAGAACACAGCTTAGCTCATTCTCTCACTTGTAGGCCACCTCGTCTGCGCTCACCTCTTGTAAACACGGCTCAGATGGGTTGGAGAAAAGATGTCTGGGCCTCGTCATGGTCCTGAAAAACATCTATGTGCTGTGTGTATCACTCCTGTATATCTTGTGTTTCTTTCTGTGTGTTTCTCTGTGTGCCTCAATCTAACACTTGTCACTAACGCACACCACTGTCAACCCCAACATTGTTATTTATTTTTTTAATTTGGCCTACGTTTTACCTGTAGGCCTATCACATGTTGACCAGAGAATGCACCGAAAAAATAGAAAAGAAAAAAAAACTGCCTATTAGTGTCTTTCCAACCTCAGTGGAATGTCACAGACAAGTATTTTTTCAAATCAGAAAGCACACTAAGTATGTAGCTCCTGGTTGTGGTGCGTGTGTGTTAGTGGGGGTTTTGCGTATGCGTGTGTGTATGTGTGTACATGGGTAAGTGCGTTTCAGATACATTTTTGGTGTTTTGTTTTTCTGCTTACTTTGCTTTTCATTTTTTGTCTCCGGAAATCCTTTTGAAATCTTTAAGATGATTTAAATAAGGTGTGTGTGTGTGTGTGTGTGTGTGTGTGTGTGTGTGTGTGTGTGTGTGTGTGTGTGTGTGTGTGTGTGTGTGTGTGTGTGCGTGTGTGTGAGATGTCAGTAACCCCCTGAATGAAACATGCAAAGCCCCAAACATTCACCATCCATCTTTGTGTCTATGCTGCAGTGAAAACCACTAACACGCTGATTAACCACACAAAGTCTTCAAAAAGCAATGTAAAGCCGCTACTGAGAAGAGAAAAAAAGTTTTTTTTTTTTTTTTAAGTACAAAAGATTTAAAAAACAAGGAAAAAATATCTAGTTCCAGAAATGCATGTGCTATGTGCATGCCACACCGTGGGTTAACAGTCATCTTCAGGACATAAAAGAAAAAGCAGATTAATGAATTCAGAGGAATTAAAAAACAAAAAAAGATATATAGGTAGATAGATGTTTTTAAAAAGCAATGTTTCCTTTTTTTTCTTCTATTTTTGAGAACAAAAAAGGTTAAAAATTACCAAAAAAAATGTCTAAAGAATAAAAACACAAAAGAGACTTTGGTGAGAGTTTGTTTTCTTCTGTTACATGGGGTTGAGGCACAACACAACCATGTTCGGGACACCACGAAAAGAACTGTTTAAAAAAAATATACATACAAAGAAAAGTAAGTACAGTTCAGATGGTGTATTCTTCCTTCTACTTTTTGTGGGGGTCAGAGGGTGCAGGAGCGAGCCAATTCTGATGATGTACTCATTATAACTGGCCGAGGAACCTTTGATCTCTCACTCACTCCCTCTCTTCTTCTCTCTCTCTAACTCTGTCTCTCTCACACTCTTATCTGTCGCACTCTCAAGCTGTCTCACCGCTATTTCTACCAGTGCATTTTGTAATTCCAAACAGAACTCTTCCTAAAGAATAAAATCCAGAGAGAATGCAAACCGCTTTGCCTCAATTCTTGTCCACATTATTGCTTCCTTCTTTTTAACTACGACGATGTGTGTTGTGGGTGTGTTAGTTGCGCTTTAAAGGTGTCCCGTGGACTTTTCTCGAGTAACAAACAAAAGTGATGATTATGAACACTGTTACTCACCAAAATGCAGCGTTTTAAAAAGGAACAATATGTACATCTGTTCACTAGCTGGCAGTCTTCTCTGTCTTTGCTTGCTCTTTTCTGTGTCATTTCTGAGTGTATTACAACTACCTGTTGGCAGGAATCTGTATTGCACACAAACAAACAAAATAAGAGCTCACTCTTAAAAGAAAACCCCAGAGTAGCTTTAGAGCTGAATTGATTTGTTCTTGCGGCCACATGACATATTATTACCTTTTTCAAATGTGTTGAAAGTCCAAATGTATTTGTTTAGCTCTGTTTGGCTTGTCATGAGCTCCTGATGGAAACAGAATGCCTTTTTTTTGCTGCTAAATGCTCCCCTATATTCACCAGCTAAACTGTGTCTGCCGTTTGGTGCTTGACTGTAGCGTCGCGTACTGTGGGCTTTTTTTTTGCTGAAAACACGATGACGTGAGAAGAACTGCAGAGTTGGGTTATAATTCGCCTAAAAAAAAACAATCATTAACTCAACCTTAAGTAAACAAACCCAAAGGGCTTGCAAGGGAACGGCGTTCTAAATCACAAAAAGTTGCTGTGAGTTAATTCAGCTCGTATGTTTCTGTGACGCTTAAATAAAAGGCAAGTTTGGAAGATACCAAATATCCTCAAGAAGAAAAAAAAAACACACAATATGCACACTTAGTTGTGCAGGAGGCATACATGTGGCTGCCTATTCCTTCATAGTGAGCTTGCGTGTGAGAAAAGGCCCGAGGGAAGGGAAAGGGAGTGAAGAAAGAGTGTGAGTGTTCAGATCAGTAAATATGAGAAGGCACACAAGTGAGTGTGTTTTCACAGACATGTCCAGACGGTTCCGGCCACTCCTCCCGGCCCTGTGTACATAGACAGGGTGCTCTGGTTTCAGCCGGAAGAATAAGCTGCTCAGTCGGGGGCCTCATGGGGCTCACACAGGCACTTCCCCCCACATTCCTTCTTCTGTTTCCCTGGGCTAACCCCCCTCCTCCTCCTCAACCGTGGTGAATCCCTGCAGTGCCCAGTCTAATGTCTGTGGGGGCTTTGCATCCCAAAACGCACAGCCTGCTTTAATATGAAAGTATTCAACAGCGTTGTATTGTATCTTAATAGATGCAGAAACATTTGAACCATCACCATAATTACTAATCAATTAATATGATGTGGGTATTGATAAAAAAAAACCTCTTCAGCGCCTGGTGGTTCAGTGCAGAACGAGTCTGAGATTGAACTACAGTCATCTGTAAACTTTAGGACTCCCTTATCTTGCTTTTAACATTTGTGGTAATGGATTACTGATTACCCACACATCATTTATCAAGTCCACTCAATATTAGAATCAGAAGCAGCTTTATTTACTTTTGTACTTAACCGGTTTTAACCCTTAACCAACAACTATTTTCAGGACAGCATTTGGACGAAAATACTTCTGGAAGAGCCAAAGGACCCCGGTTGTTCTCAAGTGTATTCTTACTTAGACAATGGTTCTGCGACCTCCCCCTCACTCTTTGGACCACAATCTCCTGAATAGTCGCTGCTTTTGTTCTGTAAATCAAGAGTGGGGGATGTGAAGTAAAACTCTTCACACCCTAGCCACTTTCCTATCACACACCGCTTGCACCAAAAGCAAATCACCAATTCAATATTTTGTTAAATACCATGGCTTAGACATTACACATGCAAGCCTCATTGCTGCCATGAAATCGCTCTTGTGGGTTTGTTTCTGTTAAATAACACACATCAATCCAGATTGAGTACAAAAATGTTTAATAAATACTGAGGTAGTAATTAAATGTATACATTTGCATTCTTCAACACATTTCCAGTCTTCATTCAGCAATGGTCCCCGCACTCACAACATATTACATTTGTTGAGCTGTACATGTTCATTCAGAGAGATCATGGCCATCCGAGTGAACCAATGTCCTTAGTTCCGCCCTTCCCAGTTGAAGCCAGTTAGAGTGAACCATGGCCAGTAATTAGGCCAAAAGTCACTGAGGCTACCACAAACCACTTGGCTGCTTCCGCGTTTCCTGCAACATGCCCGGGCTTGTTCAGAGTCATGCTCGGGACGCCGAGAACACGCCACCCCGGGTGTTCATCCAAACCACCCGTGAAGAGGCCCTCTGCAAGGCGCGTTCACGCTCCCAGGCCGTGTCGTAAAGTTCATTGCCTTTAATCTGCGCCGGGTTTCAACACGCTGCAATGGCTCTCGGCAGAAGCATGGGGGATGGGGGTGCTGCCAGTTTACTGCTGCAGTTCACATAGTCCAGCAAAACTGAATTCACACTAAGCTGCTGAGGGCAGTTCGCCTGTTCAAGTTTTGCCTTTTTGCAGGGCAGAAAGTCCGGCTCCAAGGCCGCTTTGCCTCGTCTTTTCCTCGAGTGCTGTGCCGGGCAGGAAGGGCACATATTCTCCTTGTTTTCTGCGTCACGGCGGACCTCGGTGGGGGAACCCGCGACCTCCTCTCGGGTAAAGGTCCGAGGCTTCCCGGCAGCAAGCGAGGCGGCACCCAGGTGCTCGGTTTGGGCGCCAGTTGGCTCCGTGGTCCCTTCAGCCGCGGGCTGCTGTTGTTCGTAGCCCACATTTGCGACACTTTCCGCCGTCGCCTGAGCCGCATGGTACATGTCCCGGGCGGATTTCATTACCAGAGTCAGGAGGAGGCTCCGGTGGAGGCGCAGACCCCCTCTCTGGGTGCGGGAGCTGTACAACTTCCCCAAAGCCACCACCATGATCCTCTTGGCCTCTGTGGTGACCTCCATGTCACAGCTTGTTTTGAAATTAGTCCAGGACAAACAATCACAAGTTAATGTTTGTGAATTCAGTCTCCACCCGCTGACTTCACACACAGACACAATACAGACCGGGTGCAGGACAACTACTTATCACCTCGTTGACGTCACTCCCCCCGCGTCATAGGAAAGAGCCCCGCCTTTCGGCCTCATGTCGGGCTCTGCTATTTCTAACAGCCCTGAATGCAACAACTGGTAGAGCAACTGTGGCTATTTTAATCTATCAGGATATGCCTAACTGTTCAAGTGCAAACCAAAACCACAGCAAACCTAGATGTGATAAGAACCACCACACACACACACACACACACACACACACACACACAAATACTTGCAACACTGCTCAAATGCATAAAAACAAATACTAAAAACAGGAGGAAAAAATAATAATAATAAGCTAATTTCTTCATGAGTCTTCAACGTGAATGTTAAACCAACCTCTTTAGTGTTAAGGTATTTTACATGTTTCAGTTGTGGAATAGTAGTCGCCGACTCTAGTTTTCCAAAGCCAGACCTGTTGCTTATTGGCGGTTAAACAAATGAAAGATCTCAGAGGAACATTTTGTCAATAAGTTTTCATTTATTGAATCCAGCCCACATAAATGGTGTTACGTCACTGAACTACACCAAAAGTGAACCAAAAAAATCCAAAATTAATTTGTTTTCGGGCTAATGTGGAATTAATCCAGGTAGTAAAATGCATGTCAAGCGGTTCTAAATGTTTAAGGACATGTTTCAAAATAACTAACACATGATAAACTGACAACAATGTATTGGTTTTATTTGCAAAACCTGGAGCAGGACAAGTCTAACCTGTGAAAAACATCTATTTATAGTCTTTCTCACACCAGGGATGAATACCAATCCACTGCTCCAGACTGAACAGGGAAGAAAGCCTGTCTATAACAGTCTCTGTGCGCTCGTTCACTCTCACCCATCCCCCAGCGTGTGTGTGTGCGTGTGTGTTACTTCCTTTTTAAGAGAAGAGATGCCCATATTAAGCGCATCCTGCCCCTGTGGCACATGCAGAGGAAAACCCATGACGTGTGTGGGAGCCCTTGCTTCCTGAAGCCATTTAAAGTAACAGTACGATTGCGTCAGGGCTCGCTACTTCCCTAAGACCATATTTGGGCAATGGAATCCATTCCTACAGATTTTTTATCAGACACTGCAATGTACTCTTAAACGGAATTTACAGTTCTTACTGGATACACTGAATATCACATCAATATGACAGCATAACTACACATTGTACTCTCGGGCATCAGATTGAAAGTGTGAAGCAGATTTGTAGAGAAACAGAAAGAGGGTGATGTTTTTTTTCCAAGCTGCTCTGTACTTCCAGAGGAATTTGTGGTATGCAGGTGATTGTTTCTGGTAGGACTGCAGGTCAACAACACGTCAGTAGCAGACGATAACAACCTGGCGTTTGCTTTTTTACATTGTAGTCTGACTGAGGAAATACATACCTTTCTCTGTTGTAGGCATGCATCAAAATCTATAAGCGGTACATAGAAGGAAGGAAAGAAACACAATTTATAGGCAATCTTGACTTTATTTTTGAATTGATCAGTTTGATTGTGTTATAGTGACAATACCAAAGACAAACATATCCTCTTACAGACTCAGCTCAGCTCATAGTTTCAAATCATTATTAGAGGTCGAGGGACATTTCAGTGCCATAATAGATTGAAGGGTGCCCTCTGCTGGATCTGCAATAGTATTGAAGCAACATGTTCAAGACTAGGAAATTAAATAAATGATAACGGTTTTATAAATCCAATCTGAATAGTATATTGTGTGTTCTGTATTTCACATGCGGCCGAGGAGCATTTCACCTATCTGGCAATACATTGCCCATTAGTCATACATTGCAACACCTACATTCTTAAAAAATATTCCTTAGACATCACATCAACATCAGGATAGACCCAGGACCATTATGTAACAACTGCATTGAACTGTAATGAATTCCTGTATGCCTTAAACGTATGTTAATCAACGTATGTCCATTAGTGAGCCATAAAACACCACAACTGGATCATTACTTCACATTAGCAAAGTAAACAGAGCAGAATAGTACATATTTCAGTGAGTTGTACCTGTCTCCCCTGCTGGATACATGTGTTGTGTCACATGTTATTGTGACCCCTTCAGGGTCAATTAAACAACACCATAACTGCTTTAGTTTTGAACTGCCCAGCTGCTTTGTGCAGGTATCCTAGATGTCCTGCAGTCACTTGTCTTGTCAGCCTTTCAACACTGGGTGGGGCACCACTATAAGAATGAAATCAGAAAGACACTTGATTCTGCTCTGGGCGATGTCGTGTTGGTTGTCTGGTTTAAGGAGGTCATACATGCAAAGAAGAATCATATATGCAAAGAAGAAGAAGATTGCCAGTAGTTTATCCCATGCAGTGCATCAGTAGAAATGTGTTGTAGTAACATTTACTTCAGAAATGATCTCATGTAGACTGACCATATTAACCATAACCACCACCATAATGCAATCACTGTTAATGGATCAAGACATTATGATTCAAAGCTGCTTTGAAGTGCTGCTAAAGTTATTGCCATTTAGTTTTTTATGTCAAACTTAGTTATTCCATAACATGTATTTACCTTAGTGAAGGTATAATCACTGTTTAGATACATAACAAAGTGCATTTTGAGCCCAAATAAAACCTGATTTCACAACCTTTACTCAAAGTTGAGTTGTCATTTTCTCACAAGAGTTTGCTCTGTTACAGTCAGTAAATACTGGCCTTTTGAGACAGTGTCTCCTCACATAAAGAAATGTATATCAAGTGTGAAAGCCTAACTATAGCTAAATGAAGCCCGGAACAACTGGGGGGGGGGGGTGTATTCATAAAACATGAAAGAAACCGGTCACATGTGGCAGCCTCGAGGTGTGAGAAGTGAAGTGTATACGAGGAGGACCATAAAACAACAAGCTTGCATGTTTGAATATTAAACACGTGTATATGTAAAGGGATTGCAGAAAACTGCATTTTCTATTTCAGAAAGATTTATTTACAGAAATATACATACCAAACTGACTTTATTTATATTTGTCCATAAATGTATGTATTTTTCAGCATATAAATGATCCTATGTCAATAATGATGTTTTAAGTTTCAAAATAACAATACATTTCCAGATAAATGAATACATCACTACATAACACTTTCATATGAAGTGCATAAAAACAACCAGACACAAGCAGCTCTACATTAACACACAGTTAAAAAAAGGATAATAAAAAAAGGAGTCAAAGAGAAATTGTTACAAATCTTTTATTAAGATATTCATTATTTAATCCATTTTGACATTTTCTCTATGATTTGTATTTATTTATTTTACAGTTGTTAATGTGCAATTACCTTTGATAATGTTGGGTCACAGTTACAGGGCTTTCACAAAGTTATTGGCACTTGGAACACAGATAGAAATAGGATGAGCAGTACAGGATGTCCACTGGCGCTACAGGGTTACAGAGGGCAAGGAGCAGGGGCAAAGACATGGGCAGACCAATTACTGCACAGGTTGTGAAGAAGCGCCATTTCTGGGTAAATATATACCTCATGCTGCGAGTGCACAACAAACAATCTGATCTCTATGTGTGCGTCTATATATAATATACAGTATTTATCTATACAAGTGTATAATCATATTTATATATGTACTGTTTAGTGACAAAAGGTTCCCCATGCCGTGCCACACCTTATCTATTCAAGTGTGTAGGTCTACATGTTTTGTAAACACATGTTAAAAAGGTACTGAAATTGCAATGCGCTAAGAACGTACTGGAAAAAAAAGAAGCATGACATCATTCTATTCTGAAATGCACACAAAGTGTAACACAACCACACTATTGCAGATGAAACAGTGGGCAAGAGTGAAGTTATTTTTAGAGACCAGAGAACTTAACATTGACTGGTACAATATCTATAGTTATTCTACTCGAGGCTCATCAGGCGCAATATCACGACTGCGTCTAAGGACATTTCTGCATCTGTGCTGCTCTGCTGTGTTTTGACAGCAGACCAACATGGCACACATTAACATCAATTCTGATTTACTGATACTTCAGTCAGAGACTCAGAACGGAGTACAAGTCATTCAGTAGGTCACTGTGTAATAAGTTAAGTTGTTTCTCACTTTAAAAGCTTCTTTGTTGTTTTAATAAGCAACTTATTGTTTTTTGTTTTCTATTGGAAACTACATTTGTCTAAGGGTATCAATGGCAATTATACTCTGATTTTCCAAATACCTCTGTAAAGGACACAATCAATAACAGCCCTGTAATAATGGAACACAATTCAGACGATTTAACAGTAATTTGGCAATTGTCATACCTGGTATTTTCAGGCAGAAACGTATAAATAAGATATAATTGATTTTCATTGCTGAATTGAATGTATTATAGTGGATTTATTAAAAAAAACAACAACTTTAGTTTGATATTTTTGAAGTCTGAAATCACATGTTAAAATATTGTATAACATGTGATATCCCAGCAAACTACGCCCCTTTAATGCACTGACTTAAGTCGTGGCATCATTTATAACAATATCAGGGAAGAACATGAAGATGTAATCTGAGTTTAATTGTAAACTTGGCCAAGTTAAAAGCCAACCAAATGTACATATTATAATTTGGATGACCACCTAAAGCCGCTGCTTTGCCTCTCTTTGAAAACGCATGAATAAACTTGTGGAAGTGAAACATGACACCAGCTGCATGAAGGACAGGAAGCACAACAGTCTTCAAAGACACTGGAGAGGTATGTGGGGGAGGGGTGCTCATGTGGCATCAACAGTCAAATGTAGAGCTTGCTGAGGTTTTGTTGTCATTACCCTTTAAAGAATACTTACAAGGTACTGCATTTTTGTTCTGTCCATAAATCAACAGGTCAAACCATTTCAGTACACTCATAATAATTTGAATCAATAATGAAAATAGGCTGAGCTTCATCTATAATGTTCTTGCTTCAATAAGATTGACTCAACTGCCTTGAATAAGACATATCAATTTCTGCCCGTTTTTTTTTTTTTTTACACTGTATCCGCCTTCAGATAGTCAAACCTCGTAAGAAATGCCCCTCCAGAAGTAGGAAGTAATCAGTCTGTGAGAGCATTTCACACTTCTAAGTCACACCCGGACCATTTTCCCTTCTATCCATCTGCACAGGGAATGGTGAATCCCCTGCGCTAAACTCCTAAATAAAAAAGGTCAGTCGAGGAGCTTCTAGCAAACACTAACTTTCACAAAAAAATAGGTCAGTTTTTGACCTTTCATAATCAGATGCACCCAGTAACAGAAAGGAAGAACACTTGGGATTTAACTCAACAGTCATCTTGATTATTTACAGTAGGAATTTGTGTCACTTCGAAAGAAGAAACACATGCAGACATGGAAAAAAAAGAAGACAAATTCCACCTTAAGGGGTTCAATTGCTACACAATTCTCAAAGGTGCAGGTTCATTAAGGTGCAGAAACCTCCACTCCCATGGAAGGTGCAAAATCATGTTATGTCAAACTCTTAGAATAAAACCGTCAGCCATTTTTTATTTCCTTATTAGATACATGAATAAACTACATACTCAAAAGACACAGCTGCGCAAAAAGGCTCTCCTTTACCTTTAAGAACTGCTTTGTACACACATGGATAGTACCATAAAATCCATTTGCTTCAAGCAATATGGCCTCCTCATAACATTACTGCACCCACCAGCCGTCTGCTTATCCAATTAAAAGACACATTCCAATAGTCCATAACTATTTTCCTGTGGATTTTGCGGTTAATTTTTTTAACATTTCAGTACAAAGAAGAAACTAACGGATTTGTCAGATCAATATAACAGTTATATTTCTACCAATAATCTTTGAAATTGTGGGTCAATGCTTTATTGGAGGAGGCAAACATTGCAGGTTCACAACCTACCAAGAAATGGATATCATAGACAACAGTCAAGCCAGCTGAATCAGTCTTATTATTCCTTCTATGCTAGTGAACAGAAGATGAAATGCTTCAAATTTAGCAGTTCAACTGCTCATTCCATCACTCTGCACTTTCAAATTAAGATAAAAATAAATGGCTATGGTCTTGTGATAAGACTGCTTTATTAAACTCCTTTTTAATGCAAAAATAGCACTTTTCCATATTTGACAAGACCTCTTTCAATAGAACATGAAGATCGAGATTTTAAAACAATCCCTTTCACTCTCTTTGCTCACACCGTTCTAGGCATGGGCACTTGTATAAATATAGTTTGTCTTCTAAAAATATGACCATCTTTGATTACCTGTTGCCCTTTCAATTTTCATTACAATCATCTCAGAAAAAAGCTTTCCCCTTCACTCTGGATCTCTTTTTCGGTTCATAGACGGATAAACATGCTAACATTTTAGAAAACAGAGAAAGATGAGATACATTTCTATAAGACACAGTGAAACACTCAGGTGCAATTCTCTGGTCGAGAGAAAGATGATGTGGTGAAGAATAGTTGCAGGGTGGTGAGTGGAAGATGCGAGGGGAGGAAGAACAGGTAGTGTTACTGTTTTCTATTGTATCTATTTTAAATTAATTTTCCTAGGCTGGAATACAAGTTGTCAGGGTTGCATAGAATAAAATGCCACTGGCACTTAAATTCAGCACCTCAACTCCTAGCCTGTCTATCGAGCCATAGCTTCCTCCTCAGGCTACACTGGCAACTCACCCCATCACCTGCATTTAAGGGAATGTATTTAATATGTAACAGTGGATGCACTTACACACATTAAAAAGACAAGGGGAGGCAGAGGGCAGTTACGAGGAAACCCTCTCATTCTCTCCCTTTACTCGACTAACTCCATTTTACAGTCATAAAGCAAAAAAAATTAAGTTTTCATGTCCTGGTTACATCAGGGTAACAACAACTGTTGACCCTAGCAGTGTAGTATAGATAGTCAGATGTGAGAGATCAGCGTGGGCCAAAAAGTGTAGAGGCAAGCAGAACTGGGGAATACTGGTGTGTGTGTGTGTGTGTGTGTGTGTGTGTGTGTGTGTGTGTGTGTCACCAAATTTCAAACTTCCCCAAAGACAAAGTTCAAAATAACGGTCCTCCGTCCCCGCCCACACCTGGTAACGATTCACCTGAAGAGCCACCTGACTCCATGCCAGCACCGCCGGCAACCTCCAGAGAGGCGGGGTCGAAGGCTGGATCCGCCCCGAGGGTGTCGTCCTCAATCTTGACACCGTCAGGAAGGAAAGCAGTGTAGGCGTCGCTCTCTGCCATCAGCAGCTTCAGCTTGGGGATCCAGCTCTTACGGACGACACGCCTGGCGTTGGTGCACATGTCGGCCGCGATGGCGTTCATCTCGCTCTCTTTGAAGGTGGTGGCAAAGTTCTGGCAATAAACTGGGATGGAAAAAGTAAAGAAAAAAATGGCTAATTGTAGTTTATGCTGGGAACTACAACAACAACAACTCACAGCTAATGTCGTTACAGGAAGCTCAACAACAGAAACAGTAGTCAGGGGAAAGTACGTGGAACACACATTACCTGGTGAGTGTATATGTAAAATCAAAAATGATCTGAATGACATTAAAAGAGAGATCCTCTTGGCAGGAGTCCGAAAAATCTCTGATTTGTAAGTGGAAACTTCTAAATGAAGCTTCAGCGGAAGTTCAGTAGGGAAGACTCTCTTTACACTCTTCACATTCATTCATAATCTCTCAAGTCTCTTTCACTCTTTTGTGAGCATGCACTTTAAATGAGCCAACCAGATTCTGAACAGTTCCTTAAGCCAATCACATCGTTGCTGTCAAACTTTTAAAAATGTTTTCCTGTCTGCTGCTGTCAGTTGTCATTTCAGCTAAAATCGGATGCGACCCTCATCCACCTCAGTCGCCATCGCAGTCACGCTCCTCATTCATCATCGGACTGCAGCAACTCCCTTCATCATCGCCACCACCGGTGTCTGGACTCCAGTCGGGATTCCACCTTATCTGACCTCAGCATCACTACCCCTCGATGATGCTACATCAGGATCTATGCCAACCGCCAAAAACTTTACAGTATTCAAATTGTATGCATGTGTAATACATTATTATCAAATTCTAATGATTCTCCTGATTGACATGGAGCAGCGGATCTCTTACACATGTCCGACAGCCTCTCTCATTTCACTCAAAATCTGTCTGGAAATCTGTTTTTATCTTCACAAAGTGAACTCAGACTTCACTGAGCTATCAAGAGGAGGTACACAAGTTACCCCTTTCCATAAATGTCTGAGCACAGTATGACTTATGTACACGTACACATGTGAACATAGGTGGATGTTGCTACCTGGTGGTCACTGTGGGTTATTACCTAATGCTAATCACAGGGTACCATTTGCACTTTCATCCAAAAGTATCCAAAAAACAGGCACGTTTTACTTTTAAATTAACTTAAACAGCCAATCATTAAGTTCAGCAACAACATGCTTTACACTATGCATGTATGATTATGTAAAATATGAATGCATGTAGCAAATGTGGAAATAGTTTACATGCATGTGGGCAAACATCCACAGACAGAAAAGCATTGCTTACATTTGACCGCATGCAGAACTCTGTTGTCCAGGGGCTTCCGGCTCGGATCATTGGTGGATGAACGGATGCCTGTTCCACAGCTGTTGGCCAGAGTATTCCTGAGAAAACACAGAACAGATGCCAGAATTGTTCTTGTATCCCTCGACTGCCAGCCGATATAAACAATACATTAATCTCTATATTAAAACAAAGCTATGGCTTACTTTACATGAAACGCTCGCAGAAATAGACGCAGACAGTAGGAACAAACCTGTCAAAGAAGGCGGCCAGCAGCCTCCTAAGCAGCACCTTGTGTCTGGTCCCTGCGCTCACATGACAGTTCATTAGCTGGGCTCGAGATATAAACACAGAAGTACCTGCAAAGAATGCACATGCAATGAAAAACAAAGGAACCACCAAACAGCATCAGTACATATCACCATTTATTACTTATTTATTGTGTCGCGTTAAAACAGGCAAAGCGATTTTATGGTTCATATAAAGTAATGATGAAGGTCTTCACTTTGATTTACTGGCATTGATCATGTTTATCTAGTGGCAAGTCTGATTCATATTAAACATGGCAGCTGTCAGTTGGGAGTGAGGAGTCGGTCCTTTTTCTTCTGTTTCTCTTTGTTCTTCTACTTGCTCTCTCTCTGTGTCTCTCTCTCTCTCTCTTTGTGTACATACATGTGTCACAGGTTTCATATTGGGTATAATCTTTATATTATTATTTTATTAACACCAAGTCAAATGAGTAGTACTGCAACATGCTCTGCATACCAATGCTCAGTCTTTTGTGGACAGCTTCATCTGACTATGTGATTGCATAGTATCATATTTGCTCCTCTGAAACTCTGTTTTCATAAAGACTGGTTTCTTTACGTACACACAAACCATACCTGAGACTAACTCTAGTTTCTCCGCAGGGTCTCCTTCCTCGTACAGTTTGGGATGACAGCGGTTGCCGATCTGAGCAATGAGTTCCACGGGGAGACATGTGAGGTCTCGGCCTCGCATGCGACCCCGTGTCTCTGTGTGGTCTGGTAGAGCCTCAACACGCTCACCAGCTGCTGGAGAAAAACAAGGTTGCAGAATTAAAATAAAACCAAATCACTTCACACACAGAGAAAATAAAGTCAAATTACTATTAAAAGGGGTGCAAATACTACAGGGAATCTTAGTAGTGAAGGTTCCATCAAATATATAAGTGGGAGTAAACCTTAAACCACATGATACATATTCTCTGTCTTTCCGGCGCAACGATACGCACTCCTCGGTCTCGTGTCCATTACCTGCAGCTCCCATATTGAGCATGCTGTACATGGTGTACATGTTGCAGATTTGCCTGTACTGCTCTTCAGCACATTCATCTGTAACCTCTTCCTCTTCTTCATCGTCATGATAGCTGATCGGTGAGTCACTGGCGTAGGTGCTCAGGGTGCCGGGGCTGGCGCCCTCTGACATGCCGAGACCCGTAGCAGAGCTCCCGTTGGTGCCGGCATTGGCCGCCATGCCCACCAGGCTGGTGACATTGGCACCCATACCCATGGCCAGTCCGAGGGCTCCGGGGCTCTGAATGGCACTGCCCCGCACCGCCTCCTGGGAATAACGGGCTGCCTTCCTGGCACCGCCTCCTCCCCCTGAGCCGGTCCCGCTTCCATCTCGGCTGCTGCCACCCTCCCACAGCCGCTTGGCTACGGGAGTGCAGACCACCGAGTAAGGATTGGATGCTTCTGGCTGGCTCGAGGGCTGCTCCGTCTTCACTCGTGATACCAGAGGGAGCGGCGTCAGGCATGAGGCAGGCCGGCCTGTGCCGTTACTGGTCTGCGTCACGGGGCTCTGGGGCTCCGAAGGCGGGGCCTCCTCGGCGTGAAGGCCCTGTGAGTCGCAGCTTGGAGAGGAGACCTAGAAATGAATGTACATCAACTTTGTGTCAGCATACATGAACACACCAATGAACAGATCTGTGTTTGCTTGAAGGGTTTTGCCATGCGAAGGAGGGTCAGTCTGTTTGTCCGAGAGCTAGGCATCTCAAAAACCGTTGTCCAGATCCCCTGTATATTTTGTATGATTATTTGTGTTTTTTAATAAATTATTAAGTGCCCCCCTTTATTATCTAGAACCGTCGTCACACTATAACATCACTTCCGCCAGCACTTCACTTGGGATGCACCCATCCAACTTCTTCAGTCCTGGTACCTTTGCCTGGGTTTCGGTATCAAACAATCCCGAGGACTGATCTGACACCAGTGATTTATTATTAAGGTGTATTTCAAGAAGAGAAATACAGCTTGTGGAAGAGAGGGGATCATTACTTTATGTATACGGAAACATAAAGTAAACTTTGTAAAATAGTATAAATAATGTATAAATGTACAGAACTATTAGTTAATGAAATAACGGTATCCAATACCAAATTAGACTTTCAAAAAAATTAAATCAAACTAAAATACAAACCAATTCACACAAAAAGAACGAAATTAACACTAGACATACATTTTGTTAATATAGTTAATATAGAAAAAGTTTCAACTGAAAACTATTTCAGCCTTACCTTGAGGAAGAACTCAGTGCCCTTCTCCATGATCTGTTGTATCTGCAGGAAGCCGGCGGTATACATGAGCAAGAACTGGTCCCCCACCGTCATGCTGAGACGGCCTGTGTAGCAGAAAGATAAAATCTGCTGGAAGCTTTGGGGCTGCACAGCCGATGGGAGCTCCACTACGGTTGGGCTTGTCTCATTGCTGCTACCACCTCCACTATTGCTGTTGCTGAAAAGGTCCCGGAAATAAGAACTGCTCGCAGCCAGCACAGCTCGATGGGCCTGAAAAAGAGAAAAATATGGATATATAAATCGTCCCATCAGAATTTAGGAAACAATATTCGATGGCAGAATTTAGATTTTAGGTATGTACGCTTCTTTTCACTTCATGATTTAAAATCAAAAAAAGTTTCTTGCTATGAGGACACAGGAGACAAATGTACTGAATTGGCTGGAAATCATTCCAAGTTGACAAGACCCTAATTAAGTTTTAGTACCAAAACTAGACTTTGCCTAAAAATAAATAGTTTAATTACACTAGAGTATAAATTAAGGGATGCAACAACACACAAAAGATATTAACCATTGAGCAAGCATTTAATGCCAAGTATTGGTAAATGTAATCAATATTTAAGTATGGTTGTTTTATTCCCAACCATATATGTATTAATTTATTCAATAGGTCTTTAACATAACGTGAATCCTAAAATACTGATTTGATGTTCTCCCAAAGAAAACCACAATCGAAGTGACAGCTCTCTTAGTGTTGGGCTCATTTAGGGAGCTGAAACAAGATTACAGGGCGGACACGGTTAAGAAAATCTGCCAAGATAAGCGTGAGGAATGGCATCCAGCTGTGACTCAGGGCAATGCAATTGGGGGCAATCTAGCCCTTTGTCTTTCCAGACAAAGTAGGAAATGACATGCAATTGAAGCGGTCCAGTTGTCATTCCAAGTGAAGACTACAACGGGTGATTGAACTTATCGCCAAACCTTCAGCTGGGTAGGAACAATTCAGTAAAACCTTCTTTTAAAAAATCGTACTGAGATGAAAATCTGCTCTGTGTGAAAGTGTATCATCAGTCCAAGTTGGACTACCCAGTTACAAAGTTACACAAAAAAAGTCACACATTACAAAAGTTACCATGACCGCCACCTGTTTTCAGACAGTCCAAACAACACTTCTTTTGAAGTACATTGGCATTCCATCCTCCACACAGCCAGGCTGCCATGGAGCCACCGGACTAATTGTTTACACCCAAGCCTTAGCTTCTCTAAATTTAGCCTGGACTTTCAACACCAGTGTAATTTCCATTTAAAAACAATAATTCCTCGCTGTCCCGTCAGTACCTTGAAGGCATGGCCCTTAACCACCACGGAGACATCGCAGTAGAGGCCCTGCAGCCTCTGCTCATTCAGACACTCTAAGACATTGTTGCCAAAGTTTGGGATCGCCATCTGGAGGGTCTGGGCCATGGTGCGCCGACGCACACCACCAAAGGGTCTAGTTGGGGGCAAAAGAAAAACAGAAAGAATTGAAAAGTGTGAGCAGGAAAGAGAGAAACAACACATTCACAATTAGCGACACCCTATGTATACGTTATAAACCGTGGTTATTAAACATAGATTCAGTTTCACTTGGAAGGATCAGGCGGTTGCTGTTTATATCTCGAGTCAGCACATGCAGGTCATACACATTACTGCTCAACAGGGTTTCAATTTTAGTGTTTACACTGCTTTATGGCCATCGGCAGGGTCATGTTTCCAGGTGGGATAAGCTGAGCATGCCATTCACAACAATGACAAACACTGCTTTATCCTGTGCTGTGTCTTTTGTGTAAGAAGCAGGAGGCACTGCAAGGAGGAGGTGTAATGTAACATGGCTGTGTTAAGAAGGAGAGCTCGCGGAGAACGGACCTAAAACAAAACAGGTGAGGAATGTCAGACCCTTACATTAATAGACACAATAAAACGTCTGACAGTTTTTCACTCGGACAAAGTGATACCAAACATACACTAAATCCAAAGTAAGTTGACTTTTATTGTTACTATTACTACAAGGCCAAATTATTCACTATGAAACACCTCTATTCCAGAGAAGAAAAAGTCCCAAATAAGCATTCTTTCCCTTGGCACATTCAACTGACATAGACCACAAATATTTCTTCACACAGTCCTACTGGAGGTTTTTGGCAGGCTCCAGGAGGTTAATATTTAAAAACAAAGTTTTGGTGAAGCTTCCAGGGATATTCTACGTTGCATTAATCCTATACGTCACTTTAGCCTTGCAGTAGTTGTTATTGCCAGGAGCAGTCTCAGTAAAAGCCTTTTTTTATTTTCTGTCCTCTATGAGCTATAAAACCATGTGTCCTTAGATAACTGGGCCAAGGGCTGTTATTCTATGTGCCTAAACAAACTCCACATAGCATGTTTCCCTTCACTTTTCTAAAAAGTCAAAGGCAAACATACCCCCTTGCCCTGCACCATCACGTAGATTCCTATATTATGAATGTCAATATTTAATTAAAGTGTACCAAAGATTGCTCTGCTGAGGATATGCACACTGTGAACAGACTATGGCACAGCTGGATTATGTGAGATCAAGCTTTGTATTCAGTGTCAGGATATGTAAAGACACAAGACATTTTCTTTTATGTTTCAGAATTTGTATACATGACCTCATTCTAGACAATAGCATGGGGATGATTCTACCCTTCAGTTAAGGGATTCACATGTATAAGCATAATTTGACCTCTGTACCCACATGCACCATATTACCTCCACAATCACAGCTAAGACAACGGATCCATTGATAAGCCCACTTGGTGGCATTTCATTGGCCATAAACCTTTACTTAAAGCAACCGGCCGTAAAGGTTCTCACAGATATACACAGATGAGTGTACAGGCCTAAATGAAGGTGCTTTTCTCACGAATGCTTTACCACTTCAGAATGTTGCATGGCTACAAGCTGCATGCACTCACACACACACACACACACAAAACACAGACACACATGACAATACATACCAAACAAAAGCAATCTCTGAAACTGCGAGAACAAACTGATTGAAGGCCACCCTGTAAGAGGCATACAACCAACTTTGGTGTGACTGACTGATGAGGGCTGGAGTGAGCCGCCCCATCATATCCAAAGCCTTTCATTTGGGACCTCGCCAAGCTCCAGGGTAAAGAGAAATGCTCTCTTTGTCTCTGTCTCACTCAAGCTCCATCTCCCTCATACTAAAACACAGATGCGCACACACAAACTCAAACAAACCCACAAAAGGCACACTGAGTCACACACAGACATTAGACAATACTGCTTGTTTACAGTTTGGCGAGCCGCAGTAAGCACACATGCGTGCACATAAAGACACACAAACACAGGGCTGAGAGCAGGGTGTGTTTGCACAGTTTGCCCTGACAGTGAGAGAGAATGTGACTGTGTGTGTGTGTGTGTGTGTGTGTGTGTGTGTGTGTGTGTGTGTGTGTGTGTGTGTGTGTGTGTATGCACCAAGGAGGGGCAGTGAGGCCTGCAGAGATGAGAGGGAGCATCTCAGGTCCTTATTCCATTAAATATATAGAGCGCAGCAATGTGAACGAATGAAATTCACCCAAACTCACCCTGTGGCTTATTCCAACCAGCCTGGTGGGGAAAGTAGGTCATACATACTCACAACATACTTAAGATCTTAGACTTTTCATGGTAAGCTTGAAGAATGTTTTGCCCACATTCAACGGGCTTATGTTATGTTATGGTTGGACGGCTGTCAACATATTTCAGAACTTATACTGTCTGAATACTTTCCAGTTGATCCAGTTTCACCTTTGAAAGCAGCATGGGCTCTGACACTGCTGTGTGGACGATTAATGTGGAGTCATTGGTGCAGCTGGCACACAATGCATCCACTCTATAGGCATTTCCTGGTTCCCATGTGCCCATGCCTGCAAATCAAGACATGTGTACTAGGCCCGATTCGTGGTTATTCTTATATAACCTGAGGAGGGGAAGGGGGCAGCACAGACATCATGAGCTTCAAAACTTCTGAACTTCCATGTGCTGTGCCTGTGTAACCGTATGAGTGTGCCCGACTAAAAATGCTGGCTGTGTAAAGACATGTGTCCACGGGGGGAAGGATGCCGGGTAATGGGGAACAGATAAGGAGCTCGTTAACACACCGCGCCGTGTGCCAGTCTACACGCCGGGAGTGCTCCACTGTCTGCTGGCACCGGAGCCGCGGGGGTGGAAGTGGGGGGGGGGCGACACACAATGGCAGCAAGCCTCGGTGATACCCGGGTGAGGGCGACGGCGTGTTCCCGTTTACGTGCCGTCAAATGACATTCAAGTATATCAATCTAAATGCCCCCCAGCGGACTCAGCGGTGCCCATAAGTCCCCCTCTCCACTTGGGGCTGGCAGCGTTGACATGTTTGATACCACCTCCCATCCGCAGCAGGCCTATAGAGGTGGCTAATGGCTAAGCTAACACTACTGTTAAATATTTTGGGTTCGCCCCGGCGCACCATCCACCTCATGCATACTCAGCTCAGCTGCACAATGTCAAGCATTTCCGCGAGAGTCCGCACTCAAATGTATAAACAAGACACTTACTGCCTGTGCGGACGAGGGAGCTGCGCTGCGACGCCGGTTGTCAAGCCCAAATGTTGCTTATTTAAATATTTTGGTGATGGGGGAAATCGCTCCCCCTGCCATTCTCCATTCTACCGACATCAACAGGTCATCCCAGGACACGCAGCAGCTGAGGGCGAGCCAGACGGAACCAGTGCGGCACGGAGCGGGGGGGTGGGAGCACAACAAGGCACAGTTCTTTACAAACGGCGCTCGCAAGTGTTGCCCGTGCCAAAAAAAACCAAAAAAAAAAAACGGACTGCCATCGCGTTTCTGCATATTTGAGAGAGGGAGGCTACATTAAAGTATAAAATGAAACTATAAATTGTGCCACTCCAAGTTGATGACGAGGTGCATTTATTTCACCGTTTGAAAAAAAAAAAAAGTTTAGGACCGTGCCAACCTCGACCCTTCCCAGAGCCAATTTATCCCAAACTTTAATTGTCCCGTATCTACTGGACCGTTCCTCATCAACCCAAATCCGCGGCGCTAACTGAGGACACCGGCATAGACCCTTCTCCCCTCCGCCTTCCCTCCCTCCCCCTCTCCCTTCCTTCCGCCACCGTCGCCGCCGCCGGTGAATCCTCGGATGACCCCGGCAGGTCGCCTCACACAACGGCAGGCAAGACACTCACCCCCGCGCCGGGATGTTGATGCAGACTCAGAGCGTCGGTTCAAAGGAGGAGACACGCAGCGCTCTCTCTCCCCGCTGTTCCTTGCTCCGGGCAGCCATTCAGTGCGAGCGAAGCGCCGATAGCAGAGCCATTGAGGGCGGTACAGTATCCCAGGGGATTGCGGAACACAGAGCCACTGATCGCACGGAGCAGAAGAGGAGGAAAGACGAGCATGACGCGCTCGTCATTCAATCGCATGGTCGTTTCGAGCGCTGCCTCGATTTGGGGGAGAACGATCCCACGGCGTGGACTGTTTGCGCATTGGCACAGCAGTCTGGAAGGGGAAACCATCTCCCGCCTCTCTCTCCGCATATAAAGCGATAGAATTGGGAAAAGTAGGCCGTGCATGTGCCTTTACCTGTTTAACTTGGGTGAACTAGGCGCGTGCATATCAATAGTAGGGATAAAGCCGCGCCCTTGTTGCCTATAAACCAGTGAAACCTTATAGCAAAAATACAGGGTGCTATGACACCAGGCAATTATACCTGCAGGTACCTGTGTTCAACTGATACAGCCTATAGTTATAGCTATAACTATGTATATATCTCTGCTTCACCATGCTATTCAAAAATACCTTTCTATGCCTTCTCCGTTTAGTGCATATAGGCCCATGCATTTATTGTGAAGCTGCTGCCATAACATATATACCATATGTCGACAGCATTATATACAATTGCAGGATTAATTTCGTGAATAAGTGCACGGCCATGTCTGGAGGTTATGTAATATGTTAAGATGACTTTCTTTGAGCAGAATGAACCAGAAAAAACAAACCTTGGTGACAATAAATAGTCATGTGAAAATACATTTGCCACTGGAAACTGTTACTATATGTGATGCCACATTTCATTTTCTTGGGCTTATGTCACAGAACCCAACATCTCAAACTGCAGTTTGAAGTTGGGGTGCATGTATTCACTTGATTGCTTCTCCCATCCATATGTCTCTATCGCTGTCTGTTATAATGTGTATCTATTCAGTGGTCAACTGGCGATTCAACTCACACAACTCTTAATCTAGAGAAAATATGCTTTCATGATTCACAGTGGTTTGCCCTCCTTGTTTTAAAATAATGCACATGTTAATTAATGTGAAAGTATGAACAACAAATAACTAAAGTGTCATCTCATGGTATCATCCATTGAAGTCACAGCGTGTTCTGGTTTTGCATATAGACTGCATCTCATGTGTGCCCGGTGCAGAAGGAAGCCTTCCCAGTACTAGGATTCAAGCGGATACAAGCATGATCAAAAGTTAAACGTCCTTTACCCTTTACTGTGTCACATCAAAGGCATCACTGATGGAGCTCACTTGTTTTTAGAGGCCACAAGTTGAATGGAAATTCCCTAAATAATCAAGTGTGAAAAGTGATCCTATCGGGTAGGTCCAACTGCTATCCAATGGGCATTTGTTCACAGCAGACTCCAACTTATCATAAAAGGAAATTAACAGATGTTACTTACAATAATGGCAATAGCTTTGTTCTTTTTAAGCACCTGATTAAGTCATTGGGCTGCATTAAATACACATTTAATAAATATATATTTTTTAAAGAGCATAGAACACACAAGTTGTTCAGTGTGGTATACATGTTCAGTTTGGTCATAAAGACAGTTTATGTTTAATGTGCGGTATAACGTAATGTATATTTTGAATACAGTGTTTCCCTTTCCATCTTCCACTGGAACAGGAAATTGTTCTCAACCCCACCCTTTCTTGTCCACAGTCCACGCAGGTGAATGACGTCCAACAGGTACTGACTTGCCCAGTACGTTATTTAGATGAGGTTAAAGTATAAAGAAACAATAACCTACAAGAGGCCGTGGTTTACATGGATTTTATTTTTAGCTTATCGTTGGAAATTCCGCCGTTCGGGCTGTTCATTGAGGGAGTTAGTCACTTCTGTCCCCGTTTTACTGTTGAGTTTCAATTTCAAATTGACGCTGTAGTTATTTCCCGGTGGTCACGTGTTTAAGCTGGTGTTTTTTGGTGTTTTTTGCAGTGACTCTACTGTACTGTGTTTTATTCCCGCTAAGCAGCCATCATTCATTTGGTCATTCACACGTGTGCTTCAACTGTGACGTGTAAAGATGTCTCATGTAAATAAGGCCTATTGGTGATGTTGAATTGTATCAAAAATGATTAGTAGAATATTGCCACCTGCTGGAAGTGTTTATAACGAAAATACAAATTACTTGCATTATAATTACACATGCTACTTTTGATTTGTTCCAACAGGGATTTCAATATTTATTGAGAAGCAGCTACACTTGATATCTAAACAGGCCCTCATATACACTATACTCGCTGGTTGCTCGACAATGACGACACCATAGAATCAAACTACCAGTGCAGTGTTTGTGTTGTGGTTTACTGGTTGAAACTGCCCGCCTGCATACACGTGGGGGGATAGGACACCGCTTATTGCATTGCCTACATACCCAATGGGCAATCTAAACGTCATGTCGGTCATACAATTCTTTACAGTTCTGAAACTTTGCTTCAGAGGTTTTCAAAGCCCATGTCGCTGGCATCTCAACATATTAGGATTAATTCAATGGCAGCTTGTATTATCATTATTGTTAATGTTATACATTACCAGGATACGCACAGTGGCATAATGTGGTTGGTGTAAATTGCCTGTTCATGTGAAAACTCGAGATAGGCAGAGTAACTTCCGTCTGATCCACTATGGTCGGTCGGTCATGACATGATAAATGTAACAACACTGTTCCCATATTTTTATTCTATTTGTTTCAACTGATGTGGTTTAAGAAAGTCTAGAAAGCAATTTCAATTTACAGTAAAGATACATCGTTATATCCCAGGTAAAGCTGCCTGAACATGTATTCTCTTTCCAGCACTATTTCACATTCAGTTCAACGCGTTGGGCGCTGCTCAAAACAACCACAGCCGTCTACCGTTGGCCTCCGTGTCCCTCCATCAGTGACGCTTTAATAGTAGTTGTAACAAGATAATAGGTCTTATGTGTGTTAATATGTTTGGTTGTTACTTGTCCCTGGTTTATATAGACACACCTAAGGGGTCAAGCAAGGACCCAGTGGGAGGGAGGCTTGGCATAAGAGGATGGGAGGCTATGGGGGTGTCAGACAGGGAGACGCTCTCAGGCAGCCTGCTGGGCATGACGCCCTGCTTCTCTGTTGCTGGTGCCTTGGCACTTAGACTGGCAGCAGCATGCTGTGACTCCATCCCAGCAACAGCGTCACAGGTTTGGGCCGGCTGCCAAAGGGTCCCCGGCCAATCAGGGCACACACAGTGCCAGATCACTCTCGAGGTAGCCAATTGTAAGCCTGGATGTGTCGTCCCTCCCAGATGTGAATTCCATTAAACCCACAAGGTACACAAATGCAGACACATGCAACTCTAACCCAAAGACTGTGTGTGTGTGTGTGTGTGTGTGTGTGTGTGTGTGTGTGTGTGTGTGTGTGTGTGTGCGTGCGTGCGTGCGTGCGTGTGTGTGTGTGTGTGTGTGTGTGTGTGTGTGTGTGTGTGTGTGTGGAGGAGAAGATAAATAAACAGTCTCTGTTTGTGCTGTCAACTGAATGCACCTCTGTACTATACCTTTTAGAAAGTCCAGTTCAGACCTGTCAGTATCTTCAAATTGCGACACAACTACTGTTTCACTTCGAGGTGGCGACTCACCACTGCTATATGTGGAGCTTTGTCTCACTCTAGCGGTCAACCTGAGTAATACAATGCTGCTGATATTGTGACGTGGTATACTGTAGTGGTCAGCCTTTCCCAGATGATCAATACTGTTTGTGTCATCATACCATTGCATATTTGAATCTCAAAGTCATTTCTTTTATTTCATTTTTTATTGCTGTATTGTCATGTTTCCTCTTACACAGATACAGATGCACTACATACATGCCACACCGAATACATATACCTGAAACTTAAAAAAGAAACAAAACTAGTTCCATAACACAAAATCAATTATACTTTAAAACTATAAAAAAAAAATCTTCAAAAGTCCACATTTGGATCATGAAGTGGGATCTGTCCTGAGATCATCGTCATTTAGTCTAAAAGGAGAAAACATAGGAAATGTGTCAGGATCTGGTAACATTTTGTAATAGTTTAGAACAAATGCATTTGAATAGTTTGGGTAGTTTGAATTTATATGTGTAAGCTAAATTTAAACCACCCAAAATATTTAAATTCCAGAATAATAATATTGAACATAACAGAAATTACAATTGAGTTCCTGGATCATTACGTTAAAATTTATCTTACCTTTATCATGGTAGCCAAGACACCATAGATCATGGAGATGAGGAAAAAAATGATGAATATGAAAGCCATATACCAGCTTTCCACACCGGTGTCCTGGTTCCCTTCAGCATGTATGATGTCATTGAAGAAATCACAGTTCTCCAAAGAGTCTGTAACTGAAATATAACTTGTAAGTTTTGTTAGCTAACAAGACTTTGTTACATTGGAAGAGGAGCTGGGAAGAAATAATAATAAAATAATCCATGCAGTTGCTAAACATACTCAGAAATGTGTGAAATAGGTGGTTAACATATTATGCAATCTGTAGAGTGTAAGAAATATTTGGATTCATGGACAAACCAGCACCTGGTTTAGATAGATCCACAGATAGGGTGATGTTTGCATGTGTCACCCTGCAGGTTATCGTTGCACCAGGTAACCAGATGATTTGGGACAGACGCAGGTGACTATGAATGCTGAACTTCCCATTTGAGCCTCTATGGGGTTCACTAGTGTTGAAGTCCGACAGTTCATTGGTGTCATCAAGAAACCAAGTGATATCAATGGATGCAGGGCTGAAGCCAAAGACCAAGCACACAAGTTCACCAGAGCCCTGGAGCAAGGTCGCTGAAGGTTTGCTGTGGGTCACTGTGGCTGGAGAAAAGAGTCATGAAACGTTTTTGTCAATTCATTTGTTTTGCTGAAGGTCAAGGAGCGAGAAAAACAAGAAACATTTGTATTATCATGCTTTAATCTAAAATTGAAACCAATTTAATCAAGTGAGAGCAAATGTTCTGACATTTATTTTCTCCTTTATCTTTGTGCCTACACTACTGCCACTGAGCTATAACATTGAGGGCAGGCTAAGGTGGATAAAACACAGAAGTAAACAGTGTTGGATAGGATTTTCATTGTGTTTATTTTAGCTGATGCAATAAATCAAATAAATCTGTAATGGCCCTGGTTCTATATTGATCTCTATCTACAAAATGAACTACATCAGTTAATTTAAATAATGCTAATTGACAGCTCACCGAACACATCCTTTATAGTGCTTTCAAAAGGCATTTCAGATGACTCATGTCTGACGACGCAAGAATACGTAGACTTGCTGTCCACAGTTTGTGATGTGCTTAGTCTGCTGCTCATTGAATATGTGTCCGTCCCTGTGTATTTCCATGTTGGACTGTTGGTGAAGTGAGTTGAAGGGAGTCTCTGGCCATTCTCCTCCCAGGACACCATGATGGTAGACGGGAAAAATCCAGAGACGAGGCAAATAAGTGCGAGGACGTCCGAGGTAATAAGGTCAGAATCAGTTGGTTGTATGATCTTCACCGATGGTGGATACAGCTCTTGAGAAACACACAAAGAAGAAAAAAGTACAATTAATCAAATCATTTAGTCGATAAAAACATAGACAAAAACACAATTTATATGTTTTGTAATGTATAGTTTGTGATGCACTCTTGTCGATGTTGAAGCTCTACAAATTCAGAAATGGCTATAAGTAATCACAAAGAAACACATCCATGCTTTTTCTGCGTAACACTACCTCTGCTCTTGGTTATATGGTCCCCATAGCTCTGGTTGGAGCATCGGTGCTTGGCCTCACAAGACACTGGTTCAAATGTGTGCCAATCCCCCGCTGACACATTGAGGGAGCGCTGCAAAGTTTGTGTCCCATTGCTGTGACTCACTGGAGACTCCTTGTGGACATTTGGGGAATAATACTTCCCACCTACTCTCCAGGTGACGGAGAAATCATTAAGAGAAGGGCCGACCAGAAGACAGGTGATAGTCACTTGTCCCTTGTTCTGAAGCTCCTCGAATGGCGGTCCCTGAACATATACGCCAACTCTCTGAGATGATGCAGGAGTTACTGCAAAAAGAATGTGACGTTGACGTGGTAACAAATTAAACCCATCAAGTAATGGTTATGAGAAAAAAAACAGGCGCATGCTAATTGAATCATTCATTTATTCTCAAGCATTGATTTTTTAATTTTACCTGAGCAGAGGCTGATTTCCTTTTTCTTGTGTGTGTTCAGAGACTTGTCAGATACTTCACACGTGAAGGCGTTCCCAGTTTTCCACTCTGTGTGAGGGACATGGAGTTGACTGCTTACTGCCACACGTCCATCTTTACCCATGCTGATGTCATCGGTTGATGAAGATCTGGGCTGGGACTCAGAAGACCATTTAATTTGAGGGTTGAAGCCCCAGGCAAAGCATAGTAGTCTCTGTGGCCCCAACTCTTCACTGGGGGCCAGAAGAAGTTCCATTGATGCGTCAGCTAAATGAGAAATGAATCAGTGCGTGTATTAATCAATGAAGTGTCTATTACAGATAGACTAAGAGTGAAACATGAGATCAACTGCTACTAAGGTAAATAAGAGTTACTCCTCTCACCAAAGAAATGGCCTGTGGCGTTTGACTCAAAGCTGCTGGAGAATCCTTGTTCCACTTTGCAGGTGAAATTTGTGTCTTTCTTCCAATAACTTGAAGGAACAGAGAAACTTCTACTGGTTGAGAGGAGGCCTGGGGCTTCAGGAAGTTCAACATACTGTTTGTCAGAGATGTCAACACTGTTGGCTTGAAAGGTGACGGCCAGCTCGAGTGACGAGCGTGCTGTGACATCACACTCCAGCACAGCACTGTCTCCTTTCAGCAAATCTTTGAGAGATCTCCTGATCTCAACCAATGGAGCTGTAACTGCAGGGCCTAGGCAATGCAGAAAGGAAATCAAATAGAATTCACTCAGTTATGCGCTTTGTCTTCACAAGACGTTTGGTTTTCATGGTGTATAGTTGTCTTACCTGCAATAGTCACAGTCCTCATCGTGGATGTGAAGCACTTATGGTCAGCTTTACATGTTATAGACTTGAGTTGTTTCCATTGACTTGAAGGAACCATCAGTTCACTGACTAAATGAGTCGTGTTCTTGTGCTCACTCACTGCGCTACCCGTGGTGACAGCGTCATTCATCAGCCAGGTCACTTTGGCATCAAGAAGAGTGTGGACGAAACATGTTGCCTTTACAGTGGAGTCTGCTGACATTACTGTCTTGAAGCCGGGAATCTCCACCTGGATGGACGGAGGGGCCCTTGAAAAAGCTGACAGGAAACAAGAAAAAGGGTCATGAAGCAACATCAAAAATCTGCATATAAAACAGCGGTCCGAGGGTCCAACGGTACCTGGTCGAACAGAAAGCAAAAAAGGAAAAAATGTTGATTGATTATCAAGATCGAAAAGATGGTTGTTGTTTTTTTTAAATGACAGGATAGATCAGTCTGTGCCTCTGAGCCTCATGACACATGTCTTGTCACATGTCAAGAGGTCACGTGTTACGTTACCCCACAAATGATACTTAAAAAGTAAATTTAAACTCTATCGGTGTTCTGGATTAAAATCAAGGCAGAATACCGTGAGGTCGCCGAAAAAGCACTGAAAACCCTGCTTCCATTTCCAACATCCTATCTTTGTGAAGTGGGGTTTTCTGCAGTGACAGCGTTCAGAACTAAGTTACGGAGTAGACTGGACATAAATAACATGTCAGGTGTTGTTGTGTACCATCACCCCGAGATGGGACCGTCTCGTTGCAGAGAAACAAGCTCAGGGCTCCCACTGGTTTAACGTTATGGTGAATGGTATTTTCATGCACTTTATATTAGTTTTTATGCCGGCTGCATCATTTTATTACTGCATATTAATCGCCCACACCGTGAAAGCTTGTTGGTGAAAATATTGTCTTACACAAAACCGGTCTGTGGCGCAAAAAAGGTTGGGGACCGCTGATGTAAAATACCTCTTTAATATATTAAGACATATTGGATATCATACTTCAAATTCCATCCAAAACACTTTTCTGGTGGTCTCACTGTTCTGTGGACATCTGGGGTTGTGACACTCCTCTTACCTGAGCAGAGGCTGATTTCCTTTTTCTTGTGTGTGTTCAGAGACTTGTCAGATACTTCACACGTGAAGGCGTTCCCTGTTTTCCACTCTGTGTGAGGGACATGGAGTTGACTGCTTACTGCCACACGTCCATCTTTACCCATGCTGATGTCATCGGTTGATGAAGATCTGGGCTGGGACTCAGAAGACCATTTAATTTGAGGGTTGAAGCCCCAGGCAAAGCATAGTAGTCTCTGTGGCCCCAACTCTTCACTGGGGGCCAGAAGAAGTTCCATTGATGCGTCAGCTAAATGAGAAATGAATCAGTGCGTGTATTAATCAATGAAGTGTCTATTACAGATAGACTAAGAGTGAAACATGAAATCAACTGCTACTAAGGTGAATAAGAGTTACTCCTCTCACCAAAGAAATGGCCTGTGGCGTTTGACTCAAAGCTGCTGGAGAATCCTTGTTCCACTTTGCAGGTGAAATTTGTGTCTTTCTTCCAATAACTTGAAGGAACAGAGAAACTTCTACTGGTTGAGAGGAGGCCTGGGGCTTCAGGAAGTTCAACATACTGTTTGTCAGAGATGTCAACACTGTTGGCTTGAAAGGTGACGGCCAGCTCGAGTGACGAGCGTGCTGTGACATCACACTCCAGCACAGCACTGTCTCCTTTCAGCAAATCTTTGAGAGATCTCCTGATCTCAACCAATGGAGCTGTAACTGCAGGGCCTAGGCAATGCAGAAAGGAAATCAAATAGAATTCACTCAGTTATGCGCTTTGTCTTCACAAGACGTTTGGTTTTCATGGTGTATAGTTGTCTTACCTGCAATAGTCACAGTCCTCATCGTGGATGTGAAGCACTTATGGTCAGCTTTACATGTTATAGACTTGAGTTGTTTCCATTGACTTGAAGGAACCATCAGTTCACTGACTAAATGAGTCGTGTTCTTGTGCTCACTCACTGCGCTACCCGTGGTGACAGCGTCATTCATCAGCCAGGTCACTTTGGCATCAAGAAGAGTGTGGACGAAACATGTTGCCTTTACAGTGGAGTCTGCTGACATTACTGTCTTGAAGCCGGGAATCTCCACCTGGATGGACGGAGGGGCCCTTGAAAAAGCTGACAGGAAACAAGAAAAAGGGTCATGAAGCAACATCAAAAATCTGCATATAAAACAGCGGTCCGAGGGTCCAACGGTACCTGGTCGAACAGAAAGCAAAAAAGGAAAAAATGTTGATTGATTATCAAGATCGAAAAGATGGTTGTTGTTTTTTTTAAATGACAGGATAGATCAGTCTGTGCCTCTGAGCCTCATGACACATGTCTTGTCACATGTCAAGAGGTCACGTGTTACGTTACCCCACAAATGATACTTAAAAAGTAAATTTAAACTCTATCGGTGTTCTGGATTAAAATCAAGGCAGAATACCGTGAGGTCGCCGAAAAAGCACTGAAAACCCTGCTTCCATTTCCAACATCCTATCTTTGTGAAGTGGGGTTTTCTGCAGTGACAGCGTTCAGAACTAAGTTACGGAGTAGACTGGACATAAATAACATGTCAGGTGTTGTTGTGTACCATCACCCCGAGATGGGACCGTCTCGTTGCAGAGAAACAAGCTCAGGGCTCCCACTGGTTTAATGTTATGGTGAATGGTATTTTCATGCACTTTATATTAGTTTTTATGCCGGCTGCATCATTTTATTACTGCATATTAATCGCCCACACCGTGAAAGCTTGTTGGTGAAAATATTGTCTTACACAAAACCGGTCTGTGGCGCAAAAAAGGTTGGGGACCGCTGATGTAAAATACCTCTTTAATATATTAAGACATATTGGATATCATACTTCAAATTCCATCCAAAACACTTTTCTGGTGGTCTCACTGTTCTGTGGACATCTGGGGTTGTGACACTCCTCTTACCTGAGCAGAGGCTGATTTTCTTTTTCTTGTGTGTGTTCAGAGACTTGTCAGATACTTCACACGTGAAGGCGTTCCCTGTTTTCCACTCTGTGTGAGGGACATGGAGTTGACTGCTTACTGCCACACGTCCATCTTTACCCATGCTGATGTCATCGGTTGATGAAGATCTGGGCTGGGACTTAGAAGACCATTTAATTTGAGGGTTGAAGCCCCAGGCAAAGCATAGTAGTCTCTGTGACCCCAACTCTTCACTGGGGGCCAGAAGAAGTTCCATTGATGCGTCAGCTAAATGAGAAATGAATCAGTGCGTGTATTAATCAATGAAGTGTCTATTACAGATAGACTAAGAGTGAAACATGAAATCAACTGCTACTAAGGTAAATAAGAGTTACTCCTCTCACCAAAGAAATGGCCTGTGGCGTTTGACTCAAAGCTGCTGGAGAATCCTTGTTCCACTTTGCAGGTGAAATTTGTGTCTTTCTTCCAATAACTTGAAGGAACAGAGAAACTTCTACTGGTTGAGAGGAGGCCTGGGGCTTCAGGAAGTTCAACATACTGTTTGTCAGAGATGTCAACACTGTTGGCTTGAAAGGTGACGGCCAGCTCGAGTGACGAGCGTGCTGTGACATCACACTCCAGCACAGCACTGTCTCCTTTCAGCAAATCTTTGAGAGATCTCCTGATCTCAACCAATGGAGCTGTAACTGCAGGGCCTAGGCAATGCAGAAAGGAAATCAAATAGAATTCACTCAGTTATGCGCTTTGTCTTCACAAGACGTTTGGTTTTCATGGTGTATAGTTGTCTTACCTGCAATAGTCACAGTCCTCATCGTGGATGTGAAGCACTTATGGTCAGCTTTACATGTTATAGACTTGAGTTGTTTCCATTGACTTGAAGGAACCATCAGTTCACTGACTAAATGAGTCGTGTTCTTGTGCTCACTCACTGCGCTACCCGTGGTGACAGCGTCATTCATCAGCCAGGTCACTTTGGCATCAAGAAGAGTGTGGACGAAACATGTTGCCTTTACAGTGGAGTCTGCTGACATTACTGTCTTGAAGCCGGGAATCTCCACCTGGATGGACGGAGGGGCCCTTGCATGATCTGCAGGAGAGAAAAAAAACGTTAATCTAATTCAAACCATTTCAATAATGCATGCATTTTTGTCCTAAAACATCAATTAATTTCTATATTGTGCTGTGATAAAGTAGACTTGCATACTTACACTGACAGATATCTATTGTTTTTATAAATTCCTCATCGTTGTGAATGGACTTGCACGTAAATTGTGAGGCTTGTGACCACTCAGTCATATTTGGCTCAATCTCAGTGCTTCGGCTGAAGGTTTTCTCCATTTCCTCCATACCCTGCAGCTTCATTTGGATTTGATTCATTTTTAAGGGTTCGTTGTCCTTCTCCCACTCCACACTCAGTTTTTCTGGAAAGAATCCTCTGATGGTGCAGATGAGTCTGACTGGTGAGGTCCCGAATTCACCCTCCCAGACTGCGTGTAATGTGATGTTCGGAGAGACAACCAGCTTCTCTGAGATAAAGAGGAGATAGTTACTTCGTTATTTGCCTCATTGTAAACATTAGATGTACACATTTTTAAAATATGAGCAGTTTTCATCTCTTCAATCATACATACCTTCAGCTCTTGGTCAAGTAGATAACTTTTTTCTCTCAGTTTGAAATATGATATATTTGTATTTAGGCTAGGTGGCAGAGTTGTACTTTTACTGTGTCGAGTGTCTTACAGTCAGGTGGATACAGGGCTGGGGGCTGTTGCGCAGATGTTGCAGCATAGCAGGAGAGAGCGATCAAGGCTAGCAGCAAGCGGAAGCATTGAGTAACACCCAGGTCCCAAAAAAGAACCAATATACAGAAGTGAAACAACGCAAAGAGCAATGATGCATCACTGACAGCAGGTGTGTCAGTTAGAGAAACACAGTGCACTTAAATGTCTCATAACACTTTACATGTTTTCAGAAGGATTTTACTTGGCTTCTCATGACATTAACAGGTTTCAGATCTCGACTCTGTTAATATTAGACCCGAGAACTTACAAACTGCAAATCTCCAAATTTTCATATTAACTTGAACACGGGCCGATGATTCCAGGTGCGAGGGAGGTGATGAAGATAAGGACCTGTTGCATAATAGGGTCATTTTTTGAAAGACAAAATGCTTGAAAAACGAAATGAAGAAGTGTTGCGTGTATTATTAACTGTTTATCATGAAACTACAGGCTGTATGAGCACTTTCAAAATAATGAAAGAAAAGAAGTAGGAGCAACATTATCTTCATTTCAGGATTTATTTTCCAAAAAGACAGAAAGCTCTTGTAATTTAAATGAAAATGGACAAATGAGATTACTTACATAGAGTTTATGAGAAGAAATGTATGAAACAAACAATTGTTTTTAAACACAAATTTCATCATGTTTCATTTAACCTGAAAAGAGAGAAACAAATACATGGATTAGTACTTTTGTAAAATAAAAGTATCAACATATGGAATAAATTAAATGTTACAACTGCTTTCTGTTGCAGTTTGTTCTACTTATTTGATACAATAATTTATTTTATTTCCTATGGCAATAAGACTTCACAACAAATCACCTCTGGCCAGATCCTCTGTGGACTAATTAATTGATTAATAATTAATCACTGTACACATTTATATTTATGTTGATTTACACTTCACACACTTCATATACACTACACATACACACTTTACATTTTGCACACTCTGTTTAAACCTAATTTAATTTCCGTACACACTGCACAGTTATTTGTATTCTCTACTCTAGTGTGTGTGTGCGTGTATGTATGTGTATATATATATATATATATATATATATATATATATATATATATATATATATATATATATATATATATATATATATATATATATATATATAGCATATTTTGCACACTGTTTACATTTAATTGTATTTAATTTCCTTAACACACTCTACACAGTTAATTTTATTTGTTTTCTATTGTGTGTGTGTGTGTGTGTATATATATATATATATATATATATATATATATAATATATATTCATATATATATATTCATATATATATTCATATATATATATATATATATATATATATATATATATATATATATATATATATATATATATATATATATATATATATATATATAACATTTTATTTTCTACATATCTTTCATCTCTGTTGTTTTTATATTTTATTTTGTGTGTTTAGTTTATTCCATTTGGTGTCTGTAAAGTGTTCGGCGCTACTGGGGATTGGGGACTAATAAAGTGTATATCTTTATACCTATCCATCTAATCCACAGTTACAGGATGAACATAACATAATAAATACATATTATTCAGTTTAATATAATAGCGGTGACATTTTAAATGTATTTTGGGCTCAACATTTGAACTCAGTATACCAAAGGCTACCAAAGAGTTGAGTCAACACCTCTGTCATATAGTCTGTAAAAACCTTTATGCTTTAATAGGTGACTTTTAGTTTATAATATTGCAAAGCATTGAATTGCACAAGTACTGCTGTTATTGTGTGCATCCCCTTGACATGCATGTATTATTATTCATTGATAGTTTAGCTTTTGTTGCATACAAATACAATATGTAAAATATAGTAATTTTTGTTATTGGTCAGTGTTAAAGTGGCAAAGCGTCATGTTTTCAGAAATGTGTACTCCATTTTCTGTGTATTGAATAGAGTAAAACATTGACGTAGCATGTATATTGCAAATATATAACTATTACAATACTTTCTTCAGTGGGCCATAGACTCAGTCCCCATTGTGTTACTGCCTTCGGCAATAGTGACTTAAAATACATTTATTTAAATGAAAATCTTTGAGATTGCCACATGAAATAAAGTACATATCACAGCAACAATATGTGGTCAAACGTTATTTACTGTAAATTACTATCATCACGTCGATACCCTGTATGAACCTTTGGTCACTCTTCATGTTCGAGCAGTTTTCTGTCAACACACCTGTGTTGTTTGAATACGTACAACTATTGACTCAGTTGCCTCTTTCTGGTAAAATTGAAATCTGTTTACAACTCTAACAGAAAAACTCCTCATTACCTTGAAGGCAGTGGTTCCAATGGTGAACAGCAGAGTGATGATGAAGAGAAGGATGAAGGTGAGGGCTGTGCTTCCCATGTTATCTTCATCTGCCTCTATTCCACTTTTCCATTGGTAGAAGTCTGGATATACTGTACAATAATGATTCAGTTAACACTTTTGACAAACGCAGCTAGTAGCTCATGAGACAAATGACCAAATTATAGACCAAATTATATTTTCAGAAGGCTACTTTATGTTAACACCTCACACGTCAGAGTGGATCTTGTCAGTAAATCAATCAGTTTGGTCAAAGTCTAAAATAGACAAATTAAAAGAATCATATTGGCATACGTCTTGTTAATGTATTAGTGTTCCATAAGGCCCAATTGTTTTACATGTCTGTGTAAAATGTTGATTATGTTGGTTTGAGTCACGCTACAATGATCCTGAATTGCTTTTGAAAGTCTCCATCAATGGTGTGGCAGGCAGGACTTGGCTTGTGAACTAATCGATTAATCATTTGATGGCAAGACCAGAGAGCTGGAGATCGACCTCAAACAGTCACATTACTTGTGAACGGGGTGCAAGACCCAGTAGAGGAAACACATACACAAAGACAAGTCACACAAACAATGCACCGACTACAAATAACAATGAACAAATATATAATGTGGCAAGTGCGATAGGTTATCAAACGCGGTAATAGCTACACCTAATTTGTGTTGCATTAGGATAGCACTGTGACACGATAAACATATAGCACAAAATATGTGTTGAATAAAGACTTGAACAGCATGCGACATACATCAACTGAGTTGCAAAGAGCTTTTTTTATTTAGATTTTTGATAAGCAATAAAAAGACAATCACAATGTCATATCACAAGCAACAAACATCAAACAACAGAAGACACAGCGACACATAGTAACATCTACTGGACCTTGCAGGTTTCCGGGATGTTCATGTTTACGTTGACAAGGTTGCTTTTTTCAAATATTTTGTACGCAACGGACCTGATAATACCGTTAGTTGCGTTAGTCACCGCCTCGTGGTGAACTACACAGCTAAACACCTTGTCACTGTTTTGCCAATCGTCAAGGGTGAGAGATAACTGGCCATAAGCAGAATATGATCCACTGGTTTCTACAGGGTCTGTGGTATGGAACTCGTATTTTGAGTCTGCTTTTTCGTCATCAACAAGCCAAGACACAAAAATGTCTTGAGGGTAGAAGTCTTTCACAAAGCAAGTCAGGGTCACCATTCTTGTTCTAGTCTGTTCTAGCGGAGGTAGCATAAACACTGAAGGCCGTTGAGTCTGTCCTCCTGCAAGTGTAAGAGAACATTTAGAGCTCCTTTCCACAGATAAATCACAACTGGAGAAGATCTCTGTTACAAAATACACTCATAACATGTTTGATGGCATAATGAGAGGATTAAAGAGAATTAAAAACAGAGTTTCATGAACAGTTTGCTGGTTAATTTTCTTACCAACAGTCCTTTCGTAGGATGTCCTCAGTGGTTCAGGCCAATTGGCATTTTCAACAACGCAGTCGAACGTCGTCCCCTGGCTCCATTCCTCATAATTTATCTCAAGTGGAACACTTATTACACCGTCAGCGCGAGGGAAGGATTTTGAGGTTCCAAATATTGTCTCTGCATTCTGGTTCTCCCACGAAATATTATAGGTAGATTGTTCGTTTACATTGACAATACACATCAGAGTTCCTTTTTTGAATAAAAACATGTCCTCCATTGTGGGGCCTTCAATCTTTACCTCCACATCTGCTTTAGGACATCCCACCCCTGCCAAGTAAGGAATTAGTGAAGAATTATTGAATAGAAATAGCAGCAATAGTCAGACAATGCAATCACATTAACATATTTTTTTGTAAAAGAAAAAGGAGGAATTTACTCACCAGGTGAAATTGTCTCTTTGAAAGACACAGATGCACTTGTGAATGTTGGAAGTGTTTCACCTTGTCCCTCAAACCTGCATGTCATCTTGGTGCCAGTCCCCTTATAGGGTGGCAGTGTGAGAAAACTTGCTGCACTGTACAGTGTAGTTCCATTCTCATCCTTTCTTTCCTTAGGAGTAATTGTTTGGATTTCATATATTTTTTCGGTGATTTCCTTGTCATTTTCCAGCCATTTGATCTTAAAATCTTTTGGTGAAAAATCTTTGGCAACGCAGGAGAAGGAAGCCTCGTTTTTCTCTTCAGGGAAGGCCACAACTTTAAGAGTTGGCATCTTATGAACCACCACTGAAAAACAAAGATATACACAAATATATATGTATGCAGAAGCATGGATTAATTTATATATATATGCAGAAGCAATGTTAAAAAAACATAAAATTACTATAGACTATGCTTTTTTTGTACGATTCTGTGCCAATTACACACATGCAAATTGTGATTACGCTCATCAGATTAACACTTAGTGTAATTCTGACTAAATTGCGTGGATTAAACAAATAAAAATAAGATTTTATAGTAAAAAAAAATCCATAATAGAACAGCAGAGCTTTAATGCTTGCTTCTGCATATACATTGACTGCTTTGGCAAGCAAACACAGATGTAATGTTAATAATCAACAAGCAGTGGAAGTGGCGTCAGACTGACGTCAAGAAGAACTCGGATTATGCAGATAGACGGAAAGAAGCAGATCACATTGCGGGTGCAGGGGACAGACAGTATACAAGCAAAGAATGTTTAACAAAGATCAGCAGCAGAGCGTCAGCCTTCTTGTTCCACCTCACTCTTTGGTTTGTCCCTCTTATGAAATTAAACATATTGATGTACAGATCAAGCTATTTCATTTAGAAACATTTTGTCTTCATGCTCTTCTCTGTGCATGTTCCTTTCAAATGACAGGCTCCTCTCATAACATTTCTCAGGAAAATGCACAAAAGATCAACTTAGAGACTTATAATGCTTTAGCTATTTACAATTGACTTAATTAATTATTGTTAGTATAACATTTTTTTGTTTCCACAAATTTAATTCAGTTCCCGTTTTGTCTCTTGTGTTTTGTTACAAACATCTGTATTTATTGCATTAATAGTATTATAAAAGGATAATTATTGTTAAATTAGTATAGCAACAAAAAATGTTATAACTAAAATTAGTGAAGTTTCTATTTTTAATAAGGACATCACATTTTCTTATATAAAAATGAGCAGCAATTTGTGATTATATTATTATTCTTGTCTGAATCAGATGTGACTGGAAGTGGCTTTGTAGTACTTTGTTCACTGCATTGTAAAACCTAAAACGTTCTTTCACTGAGGACATTCTGCTTTGTACAGTACTCCGCCTCAATTTACTGGCAATAGTAACCCAATTAAGTAGATTAAGTATATCATTTATCAGTAATTACCAAAATATTATTATTTTTTGTAATATATAAATTTAATTAATCAAAAAATTAAAAATGGTTGCAATTATAGAATATGTTAATATATATATAACATATATATAATCTAGTTATTATATATATAATAACTAGATTAGTTATTATATAAACTAATCTAGTTATTATTAACTAGATTAGTTTATATATATATATATATATATATATATATATATATATATATATATATATATATATATATATATATATAATAACTACATTCCAAATTCAGTAATTACCAAATTTAAAACATTTTTTGTTATTTATAAATTGAATTAAAAAACATTTGTTTTTTATATATATATATATATATATATATATATATATATATATATATATATATATATATATATATATATATATATATATATATATTCCAAATTATCTCCTAAAAAGGCATTTAAATATGATGTAGCATAAGTCTTACCTTTCTTTTCGAAAGTGACCTCTCCATTTCCCGCTGCATGTGTCACGGCACATCGGAAAGTGTTCTTCGCGGCCCAGTCCTGTCTGCTCACTCGGACTTGACTGATTCGCGTATAATAGTTGTTCTTTTGTACTGGAGGGTACTGTATGAAGTCGGTCAAGGCCGCCCCACCTACTTTGTTCCATGCAAAGGTCAGTGAGGAGGGTGAGAAGCCGGTGGCCAAGCAGCCCAGAGTGACTGCGTCTCCAGTCCCAGCACCACATTGCATCAGAGGAAACACACTTGGTTTGGTTGAATCGGCTAAGAAAGGAAAAACAAATGTGCAATTATACTTAAAACATAATAATAATTCAAGATTACATGCATTTTCACCAAGTATTAGTGAAAACAGAGAGAAGACAATTCAGTTGATTGAGTCAATAATGTAACAAGGCGCAGTCTTGTTGCTACTGAACATGATGTTCTCTCGATATGCGGACCGCTATGTTTCCATATGACACATTTAGATTTTTGTTTTGCACCAAGTTCAACCTACCTCAACAAGATTATTTGTGGTATTTTATTCACGTTATTCTGTAAATTACTTTAAATACACAACTGTGACAATACTCAATAGTATATTGTTTTAGATCGAAGGAATAGAAGACGCGTTCAGTAAGTTCAAATTTACAAACGACCATGATGGCATTCTTGATGGCTGTCATATTGTTAAACACAATATTTTGTCAAATTCAGCAGTTATGTATGAAATTAAAGAGTATTCTTACCTGATGTAACAGTTACTGTTGTACCCTTTCCCCAATAGTCAAAAGCATCGTAGTAGCACAGTGCTGAATCTACTCAGCTGGTACTATGAAAAGGCTACATCTAATAGCGAGCGCAAAAGTCAGCCTTTAAATTGAATTAGTCCCACTATGTAATCAAATTAATTTCTAAACTAAAAATATAATATAGAAATAAAAGCAAAGTCTACGAGGGGAAAATATCCTCCATTCTGTCCGACACTGAAAATATTGCTTTACGACTTTTTACAGAAGATGTATTGTATTAAAACACTTTACTTTTGAAGTGAGAATTGACATGTTAAGAAGTTAAATATACACTTAAACATACCCTGACGTTGTTTTTCAATGCAACAAATCTTACCTGATGACACCGTTACCATAGTGCCTTTTCCCCAGTAGTCCATAGCCCAGTAGTCACAGTTAAGAGATTCAATTCACACTTCTCACAAAAACGCATGACTTTAATATCCCATTACCTACGGCTTAAAGTCTGGTTGTGGCAACAGTTCAAATCAAACTATAACATGCAGTTGTTGATAGCGTTCCAACGGAACTAAACAGTTTTAAACCAACATGAAAATAATAATAAATAATTAAATAACGGGATCAGGAATTTAATGATCTAATCAGAAATATGAAGATTCCATACCTGAGGTGACGGTGACCATGGTGCCTTTTCCCCAGTAGTCAAAGGCGTAGTCACAGTTGAACAAATGATTCACCACTGCATACAAAAAGCTGTTCCCAGATATCTACACTTTCCATGGTTGGCAATCTCATGACAATCCACCCTCGGACATATTTACCCTGACTTGTGTATTTATGGATGCAGAAGTGGGAACTAAACATGATTTTCACCACCAAAGTTTAAATTGATTCGACCAATTTACAACGGATTTCGTCCCAGAAAGGACAGAAGAGAAAAGACAATTTCTTGGAAAAATACCATTACTGTTAATGAATCTAAATGTCTACGTTAGAGAAAGAACAATAAGAGTTACTTACCTGATGTGACTGTAACCATCGTTCCTTTTCCCCAGTAATTAATATATCAACATATCCAGCATTTAAACGTATTGTTGATGCCACTCAGATCTAAATATGGTATATTACACAGTGCGATCAATATGAAGACACATAAAGCGTATTTTACCTGTTTACCTGAGATGGTCATCAATGTTCTTTCCCCCCAGAAAGTAGCTCTTTAGTACAAACATATTAAACAGCTTATATCATCTAATACGTATTCAGTAAACTGGTGGATATACCTACCATTTACCTGGAAATTAGCTATCCCATTTGCTGTTACTATTCTTCCTATGTCTATTGCATCCAAGTTTAAAGGCAGTTAAATCAACATACATTTTATAATAAAACAGAACAAATATGGAATTTTCTTCACTCAAAGTGTATTAGATTGTTACTCACCAGAAGTCACTGTGACTTGTGTTCCTTTCCCCCAGTAGTCAAAGTAGCTGTCACAGTGATTTATTACAACGTGCTTCTAATACAAATACTAACAGTGTAATTTAAACCAGAGAAAGCAAATATTGTTCTGGCAAAGCAGTTCCCGCTGTCCTATTTATAAACCACATCCCTTGAGATGTGCTTTTTTCCTGTGGTCTCGGTTATATAAACTGAAGTGTGAGTTGCCAACAGTTAGTGAACACTTCCTCTGTACCAGACCCCCCATTAGCTCCAGTTCCTGCTGCATGGACTTGATTCTATTGAATTACTCTTAACCCTATTAACTAGCCTACAAACCTTTAGCATATTTTAGTGCTGAACATTTCATATGCTCTGGGATTAATTCCCTACGTGTTAATGTATAGAACACAACTATGAAAGTTAACATTTCTTAACAAAGTGGTTCTTAACCTTATTGGAAGGACTGAACCTTACAAGCTTCATTAGTGCATTCACCGAACCCTTCGTAATTGGAAAAATAAAATATGAGTCCTTTAAAACACAGGTATGTATTTCTTCGTTGTTTCGATAAAGGTAGCTTTTTTTTAAAAACGCTTTCGGGTTTCTTCAACGTCGATGATGTTGACTCCACGGGCCTGCATCTGTCGATTGAGATGATTGAGAGCATTGAAAATATCGCCCATGTACACCGAAATAAGAATAAAATCATGATTTTTGAAGCAATCTGCGTGACATTGTTGGTACTCTCGCAAAAACAGGGCTAATTCCACACGCATGGCAAAAACCACAATTCAGCACCTTTCCCCGGGATAACCAACCGAAAGTTAGAATGGTACAGAAGTACCTCGAATTCAGAGCCCATTTCTTTCCTCTTTGAAGATGCGGGGCTTCATGGCACTATTTTGCACGTAGTTCACACATTCAACTCCAATTTTTAATACTTCTGCCAGTTTTGGAGGCAAAACCACAATGTCGTCCCAGCATAGCTGGAGCTCCGGCCGAACAAATTGCAGAAATCATATTCCGCTAAAGATGTTTGTCTCATCAGAAGTCATTCACAAGTTTCTTCACATCGACTGCATTTGGTTGTTGTTGTGAGAGACTTACAAAATAAAAAATCTTCCTTAATCATGCCATCTTTCATATCGCGTACGAATACAAGCTGGCTTAGATTGGAAACGTTGGTGGGCTCATCGAGTTGGAGGCTGAATTTTGCCGGGCTTGAAATCAGATCTGCAACAACTTGAGCCAAGATGTCAGCGCTCATGTCGTTTGTTCTGCTGCTGATAGTGTCATTTGAAAGAGGAATTTGGGATAACTTATCTTCAGCAGCTGCAGCATGATACTCGCCATCTTAAACGCAGCTGGTGTTACGAGTGTTTCACCAACGGTGTGCTCATGGGCTGCTGGAAATCTCCCTTCAGCCCGCACCCTGTCGTGTTAGCACCCTGCAGTGTGTAATCTAATAAATGTTTGTTCCTGTTTAAAACCCTGTGTGTCTCCCGTCTGTGTCGTGACCTAAGAGCATGGTTGGGACAGTAGTGCAATTCATGATTAAGGTAGTTACTAGTCGTTCGTTAAGTATTTTGTGTGTCCATCTAAAGCGAAAAAAATATTAATTAAGTGTTTACTCATGCTTTGCTAATGCTAAATAGTGTTGCACCACGTTTCTTCTACAGTAGTCCTGAGCGGACGAACCAAACACTGGCTCCAGTGAGAGCCTTCAGCTATTTGACCTGAAGGCCACCGTAGCTTTCCGACACGCTTGTGAAACTATAGCGGTAACATGGCCCTGAAGACACAGCCATACACAACAGTACGCTCTGCTTTATTGGTCACAACAAATTAGAAGTCTATTGTCATATGAAAAGATGTGCAAAAAAAAGTTATTGTTGGAATGAAATGCAATCTCAAAAGATGATGAAAAAGTGATGTTATTATGCCATGAAAGTATGGTAGCCAAAGCTGCTATGCGCTTTTTATCTTTACATTTTTTTAAATGGAGCGTTTAATATTGAAATCTTAAAATCATTTTCTTTATTCAAAAACTTTTTTTTCATAAAATGTTGGGACATGTATCCTGAACTGATGCTGTCAAGCCAACATTAACGTTTACAGGATTATTTGGTTATGTTTTCTGATGTTAAATTATGTTGTGCAGTTCATTTTCTACTTTTGTTTAGGATGAGAGTTATATCTATTCATATACCTTTTATCTATTATTTTCAAGCTCTTCTGGTTACCTGATGAACAGTATACTTTTTAGCATATAATGATATTCATTTTAAATTGTTTTTACTCAATGGTATTGGTTCATTCTGAGATGTGGTGTGAACAAACGCTACAATTAGAATTGACTCATTAATTTCATGTTGAAAACATACAAATCCTTTTCTCCAGCATTACTTTGTGTAATGTATTTTTAAAGGCTATTATCAGTGCTGCTGTCTGAGCCTAAAAGCTCTTAGTCGAACGTTTCAGTTTGTTAACGGGATGTGGAAGCACCTGTTGTGAAGATTGTTTCCTCTGTGTTACATAAATATTATCCAGTATGGATGTTGATAACCACAGCTCAAAATGTGCAGACATTTTCATTTCTCTTTTGATAGCATCTCTTATTAAAGTCTAACTGTATTAATTTAACGATACGTGTTAGTATATATGTACTTATAAAAGTTTGGGTAGCAAATCCTTAACATATATTGCTATATATTGCCCAATAAATCACATTTAAAACATACTTTATTTATTTAAATTTTCCTGACATCAAAGTCACAAAACTGTGTTTTTATGATTATTTATCAGAATAATGGGTAAAACTAAAAAACATGCAATTCCCCATAAATTAAATTTTCCACTAGTCCACTTAACATAATTTCTTCAGGCTTATGATTTGGGGAAACTCCCTGACACTGTGCCTCAATGACAAAGCTTCACAAATAAGATCATGACAAAATGAGACAAAAGCATATATATTGTTATTGCAATACATTGTGCAGTACAACTATGGACTAATGGCATCTACTTGTTGTGAATGAGACACCTGACTGTTTGTATAGTATGAAAAAAAAAGCTTTTCTGAAGTTTCCACGAAAAACAACATTTCTCTGTCCACTATTCCATTGGATATTACATTTATTGAGTGTCTAATAAGTTTGGGAAATGGCCTGGTTTGTTTGGTTTGTATGGCCTCTTTTCTTGAGGCACAGGTACTGTGTGTCTCAGTGCAGGACAGGTTTTTGTATTGCCATATATCAATGTGCCCCCCGAATATACACAGTGCGAGATACAGGAACAAAAACCTTCGCCTGACATGGTCAGAATGACGTGCTATTTGTACTCAGCAGGACTGCACGATATTTCAGTCACTTCAGTTTCAGTTCAGTTAATAAAACTATGAAATCATTGAACAACATCCCACTTTTGATCTATTTTATTTGTCCTTTTACCAAATGTATTTTAAATGACCTAATTATTGCTGATTGTTATTGTGAATATTAACCTGATCTCTTGTGGAATCTTTTTTTTTAACTTCATGATATTCGATTACTTTCAGTATTTAAATATGTTTATTTTTCCTCAGTAGAGTTTGCTCGGATGGGTACAGGCAATAGAAATCCGTCTCACTTTCTGAATCGGCACCAAACACAGCGTTTCCTTCTCAGTGTCAGTTTATACTGACATTGACTGTCAGCTGATGACTCACTGCTCCTAACCAGCCCAAAACAGTTTCGTTTTGATTGTTGGGGACGGCTAACAGCTAATATTTCACTCTCAGCCGCTGCTCTGCAGCCAGAGACACAGTGTGGGTCACTGTCAGAAGAGTCATGGACCCTATCAGCTGTTTAACAGCTGGGCCCCCATCATCCATCTGCATCAGCCTCATTCACAGTGTTTCCTTCTTGGTGGAAGGAGGTTTTTGTCACATGAAGTATCACTGTGGTTCCCATATTGCACTGTGTTAAAACTCCATACAAAAACTCCACCCTGCACGCTGGCTATCTTGTTAAACTAATTTATCATATTGTTTTTATATTTATATGAGTCTATATACATATAATGTGTTAAAAAGATGGGTGGCAATTGGGTACTTCATGACAAGTCCTTTTGTCAGTAAGTGAAATATACTATCCTTGTTGATACAAAAGCTGACAAAACATCTTTTCTGAGGTGCTGTGGCTGTGTGCCTCAGTGCAGGACAGGTTTTTGTATTGCCATATATCAATGTGGCCACTCCCGTAGTACACAGTGCGAGATACAGGAACAAAAACCTTCGCCTGACATGGTCAGAATGACGTGCTATTTGTACTCAGCAGGACTGCACGATATTTCAGTCACTTCAGTTTCAGTTCAGTTAATAAAACTATGAAATCATTGAGCAACATCCCACTTTTGATCTATTTTATTTGTTATTTTTCCAAATGTATTTTAAATGACCTAATTGTTTTTGAGAATATTAACCTGATCTCTTGTGGAATCTTTTTTTTAAGTTCATGATATTCAATTATTTTCAGTATTCAAATATGTTTATTTTTCCTCAGTAGAGTTTGCTCGGATGTGTACAGGCAATAGAAATCAGTCTCACTTTCTGAATCGGCACCAAACGCAGCGTTTCCTTCTCAGTGGAAGGAGGTTTTTGTCACATGATATATCACTGTGCTGCCATACCCCGCTATATACTGCACTGTGTTAAAACTCCATACAAAAACTCCACCCTGCACACTAGCTACGGCAACACACAAATGATGTTATTAATGATTATCTATAGTGTGTTTTTATATATTGGTTTGACAATAAATGTTAAGGTCTAATCATGTGAAAGGAAGCTGCAGTGCAAAATAATAAATATCCATTATTGTTTTTATTATCTCTGCCAGGACAATCATGCATTTGCTTGCATGTTTGTGTGTGTGTGTGTGTGTGTGTGTGTGTGTGTGTGTCTGTGAGTGACTGTGAACCTCTGTGTCTGTCCACAGCGAATCTTGCCGCTGCAGCAAACTGCATAATCTTTAATGTCAAGGACCTCGCGTGGTTGAGACGATGCACAGTTTCTCAAAACACATTATGTTGCCTGTTTATACTGACATTGACTGTCAGCTGATGACTCACTGCTCCTAACCAGCCCAAAACAGTTTTTTTGTTTTGATTGTTGGGGACGGCTAACAGCTAATATTTCACTCTCAGCCGCTGCTCTGCAGCCAGAGACACAGTGTGGGTCACTGTCAGAAGAGTCATGGACCCTATCAGCTGTTTAACAGCTGGGCCCCCGTCATCCATCTGCATCAGCCTCATTCACAGTGTTTCCTTCTTGGTGGAAGGAGGTTTTTGTCACATGAAGTATCACTGTGGTTCCAATATTGCACTGTGATAGAACTCCATACAAAAACTCCACCCTGCACGCTGGCTATCTTGTTAAACTAATTTATCATATTGTTTTTATATTTATATGAGTCTAAATACATATAATGTGTTAAAAAGATTGGTGGCAATTGGGTACTTCATGACAAGTAGTCCTTTTTTTCAGTAAGTGAAATATATTATCCTTTTTGATACAAAAGCTGACAAAACATCTTTTTCTGAGGTGCTGTGATGTTCAGGCTAAAACTGAAAAAAATAATGTATCCTTCCACCAGTCCACTGAATATAATATGACCTTTCTTCAGAGTTTTAAAAGCTATCGGATCCCCTTCACAGTGACTTTGTGCTGTTTGTCCAGGCCAGGTTTTTGTAGTACTCTACATCACTGTGGGTTCCCCCATGTACACTGTGCCACATGCTCATACAAAAACCATAAGTTAGCTGTTTTTGTACTCAGCAGGGACAATCATGAAACACGCATGGTCAGAATGATGTACTCCTTTTACACCGAATCAGGATTTACTATATCTCAGTATCTTTCATTTAAAAAAAAGTACTTTTGCTCAATTGTATTTTAAATGATACCCTTTTAGTCCTATATTTGTTGCTTTTGTTTTTTTTTCTTTGTGAATATGTACATGAACCCTCTTCTGCTCAGGGAGCCGTCACTTTCGAGCTCATGATATCCAAACACAATCCTTTTGTGTAATTTTGCATTATTGTCTGTTTTTCCTCACAAGAGCTGCACACAGGCAGCAGAAAGCTGTCTCGCCTTCTGACTTGTTTCCTGTGTCAGCGCCTTTCAAAGCTTTTCTTTCTTAGCAGAAGGAGGCCTTTCAAAAACTCCAACTAGGACGCTGGCTATCTTAAAACACTAATGCTGCTCCTGTACTTTAGTTAAATGTCATGTTTTTCATATTAGTTGAACAAGTAATGCTAATGTTAACTCATTTGAGTAATGTAAAGGCCTAGATTTAATGTTAACTATTTACTACAAAAATGTAATTTATCTGCACTCGTCCATAGACGTTACCTTTTCTTCAGGGTCTAATGATTTTGTGAAATCATCTGGTGTTACCTTTTTTTGCGACACAGTGACTTTTGGGCAGGTTTTTGTATTACCACATATCACTGTGGTAGCCACTATTCCATACACAGTGCCACATGCTCCTACAAAAACCTGATACGGTCCATGTTTAGCTTTTTGTATTGAACCGTTATTGTTTTTTTCAGCCCCTGTTACCTGATATATCCATTTGTGAAAGATCATATTATGGTCAATATTTCTCCATCTCTGCTTTTCATGAAAAGTTTTGTTGGACACTTGGCTCCCCTACTTGTTTATCGTATGAGCGCTACGTCTCTTTCTCAGCACGCAGGTTTTTGTCACGCGATGCATCACTGTGGTTGTTATACTGCACTGTGATGCACCTCAAGACAAAAACTACACCCTGCCCACTGGCTGTCATGGCACACAAAAACATGCTTTTACCCTAAACAAGAGGAGTTTTTTAAATGTCTAACCATGTGGAAGGAATCCACTCTGCAAAGGTTTTTTATTAATCCATTTAGGAGTGACAACTTTAGAGGAATTAAACAAATACATTTATACATTTATATACATTGTATCGGAAAAAATGGATAAATGACATCCAGGTCATTTGAAGGATAAAACAAAGAAAAAAGGCTCCGACAGATGATGCATAATATTTTTTCCAGGCATATCATGTCTTGCGTGCTACAATATACAAACACTGCCCTGTCAATTAATTAAATAGAAAAATTCTGCATAATGAGAATTTCAGTTGCTTTGCCTCACTGTATATTTCATTGAAGCAACAGCTTCCTACTAGTGTTTAAATGCATCTTTCATTTATAGAGTCCAGACCTTTGCAGCTCTTTAGAGGTTTTTGTCACAGTGTGAATCACTGTGGCCATCCCAGTACACAATGCAACATCACCATGCAAAAACCTCACGTAAAACGTGTCTGTTTTTGAGGGATAATGACCGTAGCATATACATTTTTCTGTTGTTATTATTACCCTTGTTCAATGGCATATTTTATCCATAACATGTGTCGATGATGAAAGTCTTTCGTTAACTACATTATGAGTTATACAACTGTGACATTGTGTTAAGCAGACAGACGAGTGTCTGTTTTTGTGATGGTGTGTCACACTGTGCCATAACTCCAGCTCGCAGTAACCACTGTGACACCAGCACCTACCAAAACCTCAGCACACCCGCATGTTGTTTTTTACTTAGTCAGGAAAACAGAACTTTTCCCACTGAATAGGTTTACAAAAGGAGAAAGAGGTATTGTTTTATAAATAGAAGAGAACAAAAAGTTGTATCTTTTTTTTTTTGTTGCAAAAGTTCGCCCTCTCTATATATATAATATTTGTATTTATCGTAAGTTTGTAACATAATAGAAGCACAGAGATATAGTGGATGTGTGACGTGCTCTCAATCACATCCTTTCCCTGTGCTTACACAATCTCTTCACAAGATGGCAGTCTTCCCTCATCTGACTTCTGTTAACCAGCGGTCCTGAACACATCCGGTCCCTCCAGCACTTCAACAAGCTCACATTTTGAAACATGTTTACGGCCGTTGAAAGTTTTCAGCTGAAAGCTATGACATGTTTAATTATTAACAGAGAATTAACCTAATAAATAACTATAAAGAATGAATACGTTTAGAAGAAGTTGGTCATCTATCAGCCCCAAGTAGTTCAAGCTGTTTTATTTGATATCTCTGTCAACCCATCCTGCTACTACATGGTATTTCACAGATGTTGTGCGTTGCCTTTGTCGGTGACGTGTCTGCAGAATGCATGTTGGCCACTTCATGTCCGGATTGTTGATGATATGCAAGTATATATGCAGTGAAAGGTGGGTCTCTTGTTTCGAGGAAGTTTATTTGTGGCGCTGACAGTTTCCACAAGGTTTCACTTCTGCAGGTGTGGTCCCCCAGGGGCAGAAAGAGGGTGAAGTGACTCTAGAGATGAAATGTTTAGAAATGCCAGGAAACTGACGGACCTTCAGAGCTTAACTGTTAACAGAAGTTTTGGGAATGCTGACAGGATGTGGTGTTATTTTATAATGTTCTTCCATTAGCCAAGTGTTTCGACAAAATCCTCAAAAGCATTTGACGTTTTTCACAAGCACACTATCGCTCATATTCTACCTCTCTTTAAATTATTTGATTATGTGGCAGTCGTTATGGTAAATATTGATTGAATTAAAGAGGAAAGAAAATATGATCAACATAATGCTCAAATGTGAAAAGTTCAGATTTATATATGAAAGCGCATACAGAATAGATCCATCTCATGTACAGTGCAATTTGATATGTATATGAAAAGTAATAATACATTAGCAACCTTTTAAACACTAAAAAACTTTAAGAAAAGTAATCAATAACTTCTCTATTCATAATGTAACAACTGTAGCCATTGCAGGGAAATCTATTCATCTACATTATTAAGAAGTATAACGATCATTCATTTTGTGCAAATCGCTGATGTAAATGTTTTTAAAACTAGATATAAAAGTCCAAAAAACAAATGAAGACCTGGTTTGCATCCGAATCCTCTTATGGTCTCTTCATCTGGAAAAAAACAAACAAATAAAAAACACATATTATTTTATATTACATTGACTGCTCAAATACAGATTATTAAACAGTGGACTAATTACTTAAATCTAGATTCCCGCAGCTGGAGAATTGACACTCATCTGATCTCTTTGTCTTCACTACAGAACAGCTTTGTCAACCCATTTTCTGCAGGGCAAGTCTTTTCTGTAATAATTATAATAACTGCACTTAAAGATGGCTTTTTTTATGTAGTATGTTGTAGCATTTAAAACATATAAACCAACAAATGTGCTAGTGAGTCTCGTCACTCTGCTGTTGCTTGGACATGCGTATAATATATATTTATGTACACTTTGAGTAAACATGAACTGTTCACTGAAGGTGCAACACCTGTAAAATAAAGTGTTTGTAATTTTCAGATCGAGCAATCGAAAGTTAGAAAGAATTATTTGATGTCAAATTCACTTATCAGATATTGCTGATAATCAATTACATATTTGTAGTTTATTTTTGTTTAACTTCATTAGGGCTGATGGTTGCAATCACTTGCATTACAATGGTCTACCTTTTCAGGATCATGTGGACTAAACTAACATTCACATTCAAATCTGGGCAATTTAGAGTCTTCTCATCTTCTTACACATTTGTGTTTGTGAAGATGGGAAGAAGCTGTCGCACCCACAGATAAACTATTTAAATCACTGGGTCAAAATGTTATTTCCTTTATGTGTGGCATTTTTTTATTTACATGACTGGGCTTTATTTTATAACATATAACTACAGCTAATTGTCAGTGAATTTACGCATCTTGTAACATATCTAATTTAGTCTCAAGTCTTCATGCAGCTGAAATGCAGAGAACACCTGCACGTTTACCTTGACCAGGCTGACTATCATGCAATAAAGGAGAGAGGATATGAAGAGGAATATGAAGGAGGAGGTTGTGGACCACAGGCTGCTGTACTCATCCTCCTCATTGGCATCATCTGTGCAGCTCAGAGCAAGAGGCAGATCTGGAATACCACCTAAGAAGAGGAAGGTATAGGCAGGTTAGGTGTGTGTGTGTGTGTGTGTGTGTGTGTGTGTGTGTGTGTGTGTGTCTGTGTGTCTGTGTGTGTCTGTGTGTGTCTGTGTCTGTGTCTATGTTAACAAAGGTGTTTTATTAAGTTAACATGCAGATGCCCTTTTCTCTCTGAAATAGGACTCATGAACTGGAATCAGTTTCAGTGTTATTCACTTCCATCATATCATCATATGCCGTGCGGACGTCCATCCATCTGAACAGCGGATCAGTGCAGTAAACTACGTATCACTGAAAACTCATATGTTTGTTTTGAAATATTGATTGACATGTTACAAAAGCGATGTTTAGATGCAACATTTATTTGAAACAGTCAGCACACTTATCAAGCTGTCAGACAATGTGACAAACACAGATTAAAACACAATATGACATCAAACAAAAGTAAATTGTCGAATTGACAACTGACAATACTTTTTACATGACAGAGTACACGCAGACATGACATCACATGAGCACAAAATGCCACATTTAAAGCTGAATCTACCCTGTCTTACGTTCTTTTGAGAACTTTTGGGCGTTCGACACGTTATCGAATTTCAGTAGATCCTTGTTTCGAGCATCCCAGACGTTGCAGGAGAACATAATGGCCTTGTCCCACTTGTTCTTGGTGGTGGTGTAAACACTTATAACTTTCTTATAGTTGAGTTTGGTGTCCTGATGGAGGAAGTTAACGCCATCGGTATAGTTGCTGGAATTTTGTCCATCTTCTTCTAACCAGGCGATGTAGTAATACTGCAGATCAGGAGAGAGACCAGAGACCAGACACACCAGAGTGACCTCATTTGACTGGTCCGTGCCGATGTGTTGCTCTGGGAGGACGTGGATAGTTACTTTTGGCTTCTTTCCATCTGAAAGAGAAACTCTGTTTACCGAGAGATTCATATTGAAGTTTTGCATTTGCTACATGACAGAATTGTGTGTGGAAATTGTCCCCAAACAGATTTGCATGTTACGATTCTACTAATCAGTCTCCATCACTTCGTAAAGCATACCTCCTTTGGGGATAATCAGAGTTTTAATAACTGGTGTCATGTCGGCACTACCGGCCGAACAGCTCACGCTGCTGACTCTCTGCCACTCAGTGAGATTGAGGATGAAGTTGCTGATTTTGGAATTTTCTTCGGAATTCTCTCCGGGGATCTTGTCATGCGCAATTTCTCCATCAATTTTCCAAGTGAAAGTAATGTCATCTCGATTGATCTGTCCAGTAAATATACATTTGAACATTGCCTGGTCGTTCAAGAAAATCTCTTTGGGATTTGGTTGCTGCAGTTCCACTGTGATCGGAGCAACTGACATTGGGGGACAGAGGGGCTCTAAGCATGAGGGGGGAAGAGCAGAAATAGAGATCAGACTGTAATAATTTGTTAATATGTATAAAATACCAAACAGATTAGGTTAAATATAAGAAACTGAAATAATGACAGAACATTTGCTGAATAAAATAAGATTACCATGATGATGCGTGTGTACTCTCAGAGTAAAGCAAAATAAACATACTTGTTTGCAATGTCACGCTTTTTGAGCCAGCAGGATGAGTCACAGAACAACTGAAAGACTTCCTTGAATTCCAGTCAGACGTTGATACTTGGAGCAAACTGACTTCCGTATATCTGTTGTTTTTCTGTATTGCAGGATATTGCACAGAAGAAGTCAATGGAGACCCTATGGCATTGGTCCACTGGAAAGAAAGACTCTTTGGGTAGAAGTCGTGTGCAAGACAACCAACGGTTATTGTTTGTGCATTGTCAGTTTGGCACATAACCAAAGGGAACACAGTTGGTGATGCAGACGTCGTTTCTGTGGAAGTGTCAAAACATGTTATTCTAATAGAGGTTGAATAAATATACACAGCTGATTAATTGCTTGTCTAGAAGTGCATTATCGAAAATACTGCACATTATTGTGTGATGAAGCTGAAGACAGAAAAATCTGCCCAAAGGATATTTTGATAAATAATACTTCTCTATATATAATTTCCTGCATATTTCTGCATATCTGTTTAGCACATATATAAGGACATACTAGATATGAGTTTCTACAATGGCACTTGTATGTATTACTGCACTGTTTTGTAACATTATTAATCAATTTTAAATAATTGCCATGTCTTGCATTGGTCCGATACTCTTTAGATAGAAGTTGTTTACAACTCAACTATTTATCTTCAGTCGCAACAGATTAAAGGAAAAAAGAGTTGGTGGGACCCAAAGTGTTTGCTGTTAAAAGACGATATAAAATAAACAATCATTTAAATAACGGAATATGTAATATAACTACAGAGCTAATTGTTATGAAATATTATGCCATACTTTTTATATTATTCAATGACTGCAACCTATTCTTAATACAGCCTATTCATTTATTTAAGACTGAATACGTTAGGTATAATATTAAAAATGCTTTTGATTATCGTTACAACAAAAAAAACCTGACGTTTATCAGTAAATAATTAAAATGCAGATCATTGTTTATGGATTTGAGCATTTCATAAACCATTTTGAAGGAACAAGTCAATATAGATGTAAATATTATATAGAACTAGTTCAAAAATGTCAAACAGTATAATTAATAGTACAAAATAGTAATTGAAAATGCATTGGATAATAATTCATAAGCCGTAACTACAGTGCATCATTAACTGGTTATGCATTTTAAAATGCTTTCTAAGAAACAGCCGCGTTACACACATCCGCCTGCTCTGCTTTCTAGTTTGTCCAACATCAATGTAAAGCTATACGACTGTGAGATCAACTTCTCTAATCATTAATAATCACAATTAAATAATACAAATGTACTTTTCACTCAAAATATAACGTTAAATGTGACTTACCTGACGATACTGTGACTGCTGTCCCCTTTCCCCAGTAGTCAAAAGCATCACAGTGCTGCAGCTCCACTCACTGCTTGAACAAAAACGTGACGCACTAGAAAAATGCATAAAAACCTCATTAAGTGACTAAAATACACAGAAATCTTTATCAGAATGATGACATGTTTGTATCCTCTTCGTTTACTATTTCTTCGCTGATTCTTAATCAGTTGTGAGTTAGTTAGTTAGTTAGTTAGTTTACTGGAAGATGACTTTAACGTCTGTGCACTAACGGTGACTTTAATCTACTTATTAATCAAGTTTAATTACAAATCTCCTGATTAAAATGATAAACGCTGTAGTTACTTCATATTCCAAGGAGAAATGTTCTGTTCTGTTTATTTTATCATCATGACAATGGCAAAGTGTAAAGTTTTTGCTCTTATGTTTTTGTATGGCTCTATATCACTGTGCCCAGCCCACCCCAGCCCATATATCACTGTGATGAACACTCCTACAAAAACCAGCAGTGTCCGGCACTGCAGATGTGTTGGAGCATTGCAGTGGGTAAGAATAAAACAAAACTATATTAAAGGATGTCATTTTACATATATTATATTCAGTGTCTCATTGTTTTAAATGTTTAATTTAATTTTCATTAATACACCATGGCATGTTTTAGGTATATATATCTATATCTATATCTCTATCTCTATATCTATATCTATATATATATATATATATATATATATATATATATATATATATATATATATATATATATATATATATATATATATATTAATCTGAACATTTAAAATTAAAAATAACTATCAACAATTTAATTACTGACATTTGCTAATGTTGTTGAAAATTGATGAATTCAAATTAAAACATAAACAATGGTTAATGTCTAAATTTGAGGAGACCAATACATAAGGGAGCGTGAAGATGGTCAGAAATACGAGGGACCATTGTTTGTCCCGGTGCAGCGTTGATGGAGACGTCCTGCAGCTTTGTTGTGACTTTGTCAACGTTTATTGTTGACCTTCACTCTGCTGGTGACCAGGTGACCAACAATATACCAACAAACACTGTGTAAGAAAAAGTACACATGCTGGCAATAATACACATCTATGTAAGATTACAATGTAAACCAAACACTGCTTCACGTAAGACTGTCGTCATACAAGTTATTAACTACTCGATTTTCATGGCCAAAAGATTTTGAGATAAGTTAAATATTCGGATTTATTGAACATTTGTGATACACAATATTTTAACTTTATTTATTCTGCCTATTGTTTCTTGTTGTTGCACATTTATTATCCTCATAATATTCTTGTAGGAAGGTAGAGGTAGTCTGTAACCTTTAACTGTATTTATAAAAGGCTTTAAGAAGCGCTGGATTGTTTCTACAATATCATAAAATACCATGTACATCACGTCATTACTAATACGTGTGTTGCAGACAAAATGTTTAATGTTTGACTGCATTTGCTTTTTTGAGTTTAAACGGAAGGACGATAGATATGTTTCTGCAGATTGAAAAAAAAAAATCAATCATAATAAACAGGGGAAAATGTGTCTCTTTCTTACAGGAAGTTTGTTTGAAGTTCTGACAGTTTCTAAAAAGTTTCCGGTGTTGTCCCAGAGGTGCAGAGAGAGAAAGGGACTGGCTAAAAACAATATTTAATAATATTTTTTAGGAATGTGTGTGAATGTATGTAAAGGAAACCACATGATAAAAAATAAATATAAAAGAAATGATGTATATAATATGAATAATAATAATTCATGCTTATTCTATACTGTGCCAATATGAATGAGTCACTTGTAGGATTTTGTACAGCTGCTCAACCGGCTCCAGTCACTGTGGCTCTCGAGCACAATAATAAACAGCAGAATCTTCCGTCTTCAGACTGTTCATCTGCAGATACAGCTGCTCTCTGCTGTTGTCTCTGGAGATGGTGAACCGGCCTTGAACTGACTGAGAGTAGTAGATGCGGGCACTGTCATACTCGATACTCGCCACCCACTCCAGTCCTTTTCCAGGAGCCTGTCTGACCCAGGCCATCCAATAGCTGGCAAAGTCAAGACCAGAGGCTGTACAGGTCAATCTGTGGGATTCTCCAGGTCTTTTAACCACTGATTCAGATTGTGTCAGAGTCTGACCATCAACACCTGTCAAGAGAATACAACATGTGAAATAAGGTGGTGACACAACAAAAAGCTCTGAAAGATAAAGATCAGAGAAAGTCTCCACCTGCAAAGCAGATAGCTAGAAGCAGCAGTCCTGTCCTACAGTCCATCATGTTGAACTGTGTGTCCACTGTCCTCTCTCCTCCTCTCTGCAGTCAGATAAGTAGAGCTGGAAGACATCTGAGTTTTGCATTGACTCCTCCTCACAGGGAGGAGACGACTGGATTATTTCATAAAACTGTGGAATTAATGTCTGAGAGTCAGTCCTCCAAGTCTGCTGGTGAATATTTGTCTGACAATGTTCATCATCAGTAACACTACATCCATATTATTCTGATTATACGTACATCCATTAAGGTTTATCCACATTCGTTCATTTAAAGTTCATCTTGGTAGAAAAGTTACTCAATAGTCACTTTAAGCATAATGAGCAGCACATAAGAGCATTCAAAATAATATTAATTATCTACAGTTTCGTTCTGATCACCAACATCTACTGGCTTTATGAACATGTATTCATTATCATCTCACTCTGATACAATTCACTGATGTTTTTAGCATATTTTAGATTGTGTACATTTCACCTTTATTATTATGTTCTGTTCTTCTTCACTCTAACAACTGAGAGAACTCCATCCTTTCTATAACTGAGTGATGTAAGATCAAAAGGAGAATACATATTTACTTATTAGCTTACAGTAAAATATAGATCTTATGTGGATATATGAAAGTACTTTTGCAGGTTAAAATTCTAATAATTATTGTATATTATCACAATCCATGTTATATTTCTTTCACTGTATTGCTAAATTATGATTGTGTTTAATGTGACAGTGAGCTGGTGTTAACATCATGAGTGGTGTGAGGGCTCCTCCTCTGGTGGCTTCATGTTACAAGTGTTCATGCGCTGAGAGGTTTTTGTTCAGCTCTACTGATGGTTTGTGTTATTGTGTGTCTCTGGCACAGTAATACACAGCAGTGTCTTCAGGCTGCACGTTCTGTCCGTTTAGAGTCACTGTTTTGCTGGAAGCGTCTAAGTCGATACTGAACTTGTTCTTCAGTGACTCTTTGTAGTATGAAGCTCCAGTGAATTTACTTCCAATCCACTCCAGTCCTTTCCCTGCAGGCTGTCTGATCCACGCTGTGTAGTAGCTGCTGAGAGCATAAGAGACCTGACAGGTGATGGTCAGACGTTGACCTGGCTGCACGGTCACAGAGGCTGGCTGTGTCAACTGTTCACACTTCACACCTGTTAATAAAGGAAATGTTTTTAACAAAATGTACTTGAAGCAGTAAGTTGACTTTGATGAATCCAGAGAGACTCACATCCAGCTGCCAACAGCAGCAGCAGAGCTACGGAGAACATGGCTGATGTTGAAACTGAAGAGATGTGAAGTTCAGACTGATGTGATGTTTTTATAGCTGAGCAACCAGGAAGGTCACTGAGTTTGCATGTAATCAAATATATGAAGCATCAACACACTGCAGCCAATAGAAGAGTCTGTTCAGTGTTAATATATCAACAAAGTTAAAACATAGTTTTCATGCCTGAAAATCACCTCTGCTTTACATTTGATATTTAAATTTTAATTTATTCATGCAATGTAACTTTAACAACAGTCATACAACAGTGGTACTTAAACATTTGATTGTTTTATTATTTTGAATTAGATAAGAATATAATACTTTTAGAAATGTATAAGTTTGTGCAGAAGTTTATTTAACTAGATTGTTATGCTGTCTTTGACTCTTTTATCAACAAGTTATCTTTATTCTGTTTGTCGAGTTTAATATTGGTTAATAATATTTTTTAGGAATGTGTATGAATGTTTGTAAAGGAAACCATATCATGAAAAAATAATTTAAAAGAAATGATGCATATAATATAAATAATAATAATTCATGCTTATTCTATACTGTGCCAATATGAATGAGTCACTTGTAGGATTTTGTACAGCTGCTCAACTGGCTCCAGTCACTGTGGCTGTCGAGCACAATAATAAACAGCAGAATCTTCCGTCTTCAGACTGTTCATCTGCAGATACAGCTGCTCTCTGCTGTTGTCTCTGGAGATGGTGAACCGGCCTTGAACTGACTGAGAGTAGTACTTGCTGCCACTGCTATCACTGATAGTAGCAACCCACTCCAGTCCTTTTCCAGGAGCCTGTCTGACCCAGGCCATATAGTAGCTGGCAAAGTCAAGACCAGAGGCTGTACAGGTCAATCTGTGGGATTCTCCAGGTCTTTTAACCACTGATTCAGATTGTGTCAGAGTCTGACCATCAACACCTGTCAAGAGAATACAACATGTGAAATAAGGTGGTGACACAACAAAAAGCTCTGAAAGACAAAGATCAGAGAAAGTCTCCACCTGCAAAGCAGATAGCTAGAAGCAGCAGTCCTGTCCTACAGTCCATCATGTTGAACTGTGTGTCCACTGTCCTCTCTCCTCCTCTCTGCAGTCAGATAAGTAGAGCTGGAAGACATCTGAGTTTTGCATTGACTCCTCCTCACAGGGAGGAACTGGATTTGAATTTAATCTTATTAACTAACTGATGAAACTGAAGAATGAACTTTTGCTTCATTCAGTAAATTTTTTTTTTGCCTTTCATTATTTAGCACAGTCTGAATTACATGGAGACTTGTGATCAGTTTTACAATATCCTTAAAGTGAGAATTGTAATTTTATTTTAATATTCATCAAATAAAATGTTATCAAATGTTGCTAATAATAATATACTGCTGATTTTCTCACAAGTGTATTTTTCATGTATTTATAGATAATTAACATTTAAAAATGCCAATCTTTACAGCAATAATGTTATCAGTAACACACATACATGTTTTTGACTCACACACAGAATACACTCATATGAAGATGTCTCCATCGTATATTTAAAATTCTAATAATTATTGTATATTATCACAATCCATGTGATATTTAATTCACTGTATTGCTAAAATATGATTGTGTTTAATGTGACAGTGAGCTGGTGTTAACATCATGAGTGGTGTGAGGGCTCCTCCTCTGGTGGCTTCATGTTACAAGTGTTCATGCGCTGAGAGGTTTTTGTTCAGCTCTACTGATGGTTTGTGTTATTGTGCGTCTGGCACAGTAATACACAGCAGTGTCTTCAGGCTGCACGTTCTGTCCGTTTAGAGTCACTGTTTGGCTGGAAGCGTCTAAGTCGATACTGAACTTGTTCTTCAGTGACTCTTTGTAGAATGAATCTCCAGTAGATTTCATTCCAATCCACTCCAGTCCTTTCCCTGCAGGCTGTCTGATCCACGCTGTGTAGTAGCTGCTGAGAGCATAAGAGACCTGACAGGTGATGGTCAGACGTTGACCTGGCTGCACGGTCACAGAGGCTGGCTGTGTCAACTGTTCACACTTCACACCTGTTAATAAAGGAAATGTTTTTAACAAAATGTACTTGAAGCAGTAAGTTGACTTTGATGAATCCAGAGAGACTCACATCCAGCTGCCAACAGCAGCAGCAGAGCTACGGAGAACATGGCTGATGTTGAAACTGAAGAGATGTGAAGTTCAGACTGATGTGATGTTTTTATAGCTGAGCAACCAGGAAGGTCACTGAGTTTGCATATAATCAAATATATGAAGCATCAACACACTGCAGCCAATAGAAGAGTCTGTTCAGTGTTAATATATCAACAAAGTTAAAACATAGTTTTCATGCCTGAAAATCATCTCTGCTTTACATTTGATATTTAAATTTTAATTTATTAATGAAATGTAACTTAAACGCCAGTCATACAACAGTGGTACTTAAAGATTTGATCGTTTTATTATTTTGAATTAGATAACAATACAATACTTTTAGAAATGTAAAAGTTTTTGCAGAAGTTTATTTAACTAGATTGTTATGCTGTCTTTGACTCTTTTATCAACAAGTTATCTTTATTCTGTTTGTTGAGTTTAATGTTGGTTAATAATATTTTTTAGGAATGTGTGTGAATGTTTGTAAAGCAAAGCATATCATGAAAAAATAAATATAAATGAAATGATGGATATAATATAAATAATAATAATTCATGCTTATTCTATTCTGTCCCAATATGAATGAGTGGATTAGGATTTTGTACAGCTGCTCAACCGGCTCCAGTCACTGTGGCTGTCGAGCACAATAATAAACAGCAGAATCTTCCGTCTTCAGACTGTTCATCTGCAGATACAGCTGCTCTCTGCTGTTGTCTCTGGAGATGGTGAACCGGCCTTGAACTGACTGAGAGTAGTACTTGCTGCTGCCACTGCTATCACTGATATAAGCGATCCACTCCAGTCCTTTTCCAGGAGCCTGTCTGACCCAGGCCATCCAATAGCTGGCAAAGTCAAGACCAGAGGCTGTACAGGTCAATCTGTGGGATTCTCCAGGTCTTTTAACCACTGATTCAGATTGTGTCAGAGTCTGACCATCAACACCTGTCAAGAGAATACAACATGTGAAATAAGGTGGTGACACAACAAAAAGCTCTGAAAGATAAAGATCAGAGAAAGTCTCCACCTGCAAAGCAGATAGCTAGAAGCAGCAGTCCTGTCCTACAGTCCATCATGTTGAACTGTGTGTCCACTGTCCTCTCTCCTCCTCTCTGCAGTCAGATAAGTAGAGCTGGAAGACATCTGAGTTTTGCATTGACTCCTCCTCACAGGGAGGAGACGACTGGATTATTTAATAAAACTGTGGAATTAATGTCTGAGAGTCAGTCCTCCAAGTCTGCTGGTGAATATTTGTCTGACAATGTTCATCATCAGTAACACTACATCCATATTATTCTGATCATACGTACATCCATTAAGGTTTATCCACATTTGTTTATTTAAAGTTCATCTTCGTAGCAAAGTTACTCACTAGTCACTTAAAGCATTATGGGCAGCTCATAAAAGCATTAAGAATAATATTAATTGTCTACAGTTTCATTCTGATCACCAACATCTACTGGCTTTATGAACATGTATTCATTATCATCGCACTGTGATGCAATTTACTAAAGTTTGAGCATATTTTAGATTGTGGACATTTCACCTTCATATTTATGTTCTGATCCTCTTCCCTTTAACAACTGAGAGAACTCCGTCCTTTCTATAACTGAGTGATGTAAGATCAAAAGGAGAATATATATTTACTTATTAGCTTACAGTAATATATATATATAGATCTAATGTGGATATATCAAAGTACTTTTGCAGGTTGTGAGAAAACCCAGATTAGTTTAGAGAGACGTTCACTTTGCTGTTTGTTGTGTGTGGATGTTTTTGTGCAGCTGCTCCACTCTCTTCAGTCATTGTGTCTCTCGAGCACAGAAGTAAACGGCAGAGTCTTCTGCTCTCAGGCCCGTGACCCCGAGGTACTGAGTGCTGCTGGGCACATCTTCAGTCATGGTGAAACGGCTTTGAAAGGAGCTGCCATAGGTAGCATCGTTGCTGCCTGCGTTCATCCACCCAATCCACTCCAGAGCTTCCCCGGGCCGCTGTCGTATCCAGTGAATATAGGTGCTTGTCATGTCAAAACCAGATATGATACATGACATCTTCACTGTATCTCCAGGTCTTTTCATCTCAGAGGGAGTCTGGTCCAGTTTGATCTCACTCCAAACTCCTGTAAGTACATTGTGATCATCATCCATCACATTAATATATCACAGGTCAGACATGTACAAAAGCAATAAACATAACTTTCTTGATCCCTCACCTTGAATAGTAACTATAACTAATAAACTCCAAATGATTGTATTTTCCATTCTGGGATAAATACTGTAGTTCAGACTATTTCTTATCTGAGGGATTCAGAAATATATCAAACTGCATCGGTGTTCTGCCACAAGTTGCTGATGTTTTTATAAGAGAGGAAGAGTTTGCATAGACCTCCTCCCACAGGTTCAAAAGGGGAACATGTGACACTGATGCATTTCCATAGAGAATCTACAACAGCAGAGGAAACTGTCAAATATCAATTATCTCATTTATGCACTGATGGAAAATAATAGGAAATAACACATTTGTGAAGACATATAGGTATTTAAGTTATAGTTACATTTGATTTGATTTTCTATCCCATTGCATAAAAACAGGACAAATGTTGTCTCTTTTTTAGGCAACCTAATACACAAAAATAAATGCAATAGAGGTTTTATTTTATATGTGAAAATCAAGCTTCTCTTTGTCTCTTCTCGACTTAAAGATTAATTGTTATTGGCCTCACCAGAGTGTTGGCTTTTTTATAGTATTGTTCACATTTTGAATGTGTGTGTTGTTGAATCACATGGTTGCTGGTTATTGTGCAGGTCTGTTGCTGGTGTTTATCACTGTGTGCCTTCCACGGACACAGTAATACACAGCTGTGTCCTCAGGCTGCAGATTCTGTCCTTTTAATGTCACTGAGCCAGTGTGTGTGTAGTAAAGGAACTTGTTCTTCAGAGCATCATTTTGGTAAAAGCTTCCACCACCCCACCGATGTAAGATCCAGTCCATTGGTTTTCCTTCACAGTGTCTGATCCAACCTGTTGCATAGCTGTTATCAGTCAAAGAGTAACCAGAGACCTGACAGGTGATGCTCACAGACTGTCCAGGCTGCACAACCACTGAGTCTGGCTGGATGAGATCCAGACTGTTCACACCTGTAGAAACACAAACCAACATGATCTCCATCAGACATCTGACTATTCAGAGTTTCTAATGTGTTTATTAGTGTGAATCCACTGAAAGCTCCTCACAGGATCCAGCTGCCAGCAGCAGAGTCACAGCCACAGAGAACATGTTGATGTTGAAGCTGAACGGATGAGAGCTCTTCAGTCTCTTCACTTCTTTATGAGGCAACACAAGGAGGCTGATTTGCATATTGATGATGGTAAATCAGCTGACTAACATATATTTAAATAATTCAAGATGAAAGGTTATGTTCTTCTCTTCAAACAAAACAAAGGTGGAACTTGAATCTCTGAAAATATTTTAAATTTGTATTGAAAACAAACTTTTTTGTACTAATTAACTTCAACATGAAGTTGGCTAAAGATACTGATTCAGCCACTAATGCATTGATGTGTCAAATAATACTTTCATGGTTTTCGTTTGTTTTTTAAATATTAAAACTGATGTGACAGTGAGCTGGTGTTAACATCATGAGTGGTGTGAGGGCTCCTCCTCTGGTGGCTTCATGTTACAAGTGTTCATGCGCTGAGAGGTTTTTGTTCAGCTCTACTGATGGTTTGTGTTATTGTGGGTCTCTGGCACAGTAATACACAGCAGTGTCTTCAGGCTGCACGTTCTGTCCGTTTAGAGTCACTGTTTTGCTGGAAGCGTCTAAATCAATACTGAACTTGTTCTTCAGTGACTCTTTGACGGTTGTGTCCCGACTTATCCACTCCAGTCCTTTCCCTGCAGGCTGTCTGATCCACGCTGTGTAGTAGCTGCTGAGAGCATAAGAGACCTGACAGGTGATGGTCAGACGTTGACCTGGCTGCACGGTCACAGAGGCTGGCTGTGTCAACTGTTCACACTTCACACCTGTTAATAAAGGAAATGTGTTTAACAAAATGTACTTGAAGCAGTAAGTTGACTTTGATGAATCCAGAGAGACTCACATCCAGCTGCCAACAGCAGCAGCAGAGCTACGGAGAACATGGCTGATGTTGAAACTGAAGAGATGTGAAGTTCAGACTGATGTGATGTTTTTATAGCTGAGCAACCAGGAAGGTCACTGAGTTTGCATATAATCAAATATATGAAGCATCAACACACTGCAGCCAATAGAAGAGTCTGTTCAGTGTTAATATATCAACAAAGTTAAAACATAGTTTTCATGTCTGAAAATCACCTCTGCTTTACATTTGATATTTAATTTTAATTTATTAATGAAATGTAACTTAAACAACAGTCATACAACAGTGGTACTTAAAGATTTGATTGTTTTATTATTTTGAATTAGATAACAATACAATACTTTTAGAAATGTATAAGTTTGTGCAGAAGTTTATTTAACTAGATTGTTATGCTGTCTTTGACTCTTTTATCAACAAGTTATCTTTATTCTGTTTGTTGAGTTTAATGTTGGATAATAATATTTTTTAGGAATGTGTATGAATGTTTGTAAAGCAAAGCATATCATGAAAAAATAAATATAAATGAAACGATGGATATAATATAAATAATAACAATTCATGCTTATCCTATACTGTGCCAATATGAATGAGTCACTTGTAGGATTTAGTACAGCTGCTCAACCGGCTCCAGTCACTGTGGGTCTCGAGCACAATAATAAACAGCAGAATCTTCCGTCTTCAGACTGTTCATCTGCAGATACAGCTGCTGTCTGCTGTTGTCTCTGGAGATGGTGAACCGGCCTTGAACTGACTGAGAGTAGTACTTGCTGCTGCCACTGCTACTACTGATAAAAGCGATCCACTCCAGTCCTTTTCCAGGAGCTTGTCTGACCCAGTGCATATGGAAGCTACTAAATGTGAATCCAGAGGTTGTACAGGTCAATCTGTGGGATTCTCCAGGTCTTTTAACCACTGATTCAGATTGTGTCAGAGTCTGACCATCAACACCTGTCAAGAGAATACAACATGTGAAATAAGGTGGTGATACAACAAAAAGCTCTGAAAGATAAAGATCAGAGAAAGTCTCCACCTGCAAAGCAGATAGCTAGAAGCAGCAGTCCTGTCCTACAGTCCATCATGTTGAACTGTGTGTCCACTGTCCTCTCTCCTCCTCTCTGCAGTCAGATAAGTAGAGCTGGAAGACATCTGAGTTTTGCATTGACTCCTCCTCACAGGGAGGAGACGACTGGATAATCTTGAATCTTACATCTTGTGAAGTAACTAGAATGTATTATTAGTATTATTGTTGTTGTTGTTGTTGTTGTTAATACTTCCTGTAAGCTGCAGCAGAGGAAAGCACAATACATGTTCATATGCTGCAATCAAATCATGTATATTGTATATCTTTCCTTTTTGAAAATATTTAAACGAGTGAGATCCAAAGAACACAGAATGGTGAACTTCATTTAATTTAGGCCTAAGGTTAGAAACCCATCAGAGTCTGGTGTCTTTAAGGTACATTTTATTTGTCCACTTTCTTTCTTTTAATTAATCAACTTTCAACAACCTATCTCGTTTAGGGTGGGGTGCAGTTTAACTGACTAAATATCTAAATGCTTCTGGAATAGGCATTTATTTCCTTTTCATCATCGTATATTCAGGATGTTGTCTGTATTCAAAAGAAACGTGTACAAACTGCAAAGGATGGGGATGCTTTACATTTATATGACCTAAATGTAATTTCTTTGTTGAACTTTATGCATGTACTCATTAAGACATGTTGACCCAGTCCCATCACACATATACAGATCATGTATTCAGTTTTATTTATTACAAAATATGACACAGACAGCTGAAGGTTCACACTGATGAATAGAGGAAGTAGTTTTTGAACGACTCTGCTATTATTGTCTCTCACTGTGTCTCTACGGGCGCAGTAATACACCGCCGTGTCCTCGGTCTTCAGACTGTTCATCTGTAGATAGAGTTTACTGCTGGAGTCATCTCTGGAGATGGTGAATCTCCCCTGGACTGACTGAGAGTAATAAATATGAGAACTGCCTGTGTGTACAAAAGCTATCCACTCTAGTCCTTTTCCAGGAGCCTGTCTGACCCAGTTCATCGGAAAGCTGCTGAATGTGAATCCAGAGGTCGTACAGGTCAATCTGTGGGATTCTCCAGGTCTTTTAACCGCTGGTTCAGATTCTGTCAGAGTCTGACCATCAACACCTGTCAAGAGAATACAACATGTGAAATAAGGTGGTGACACAACAAAAAGCTCTGAAAGATAAAGATCAGAGAAAGTCTCCACCTGCAAAGCAGATAGCTAGAAGCAGCAGTCCTGTCCTACAGTCCATCATGTTGAACTGTGTGTCCACTGTCCTCTCTCCTCCTCTCTGCAGTCAGATAAGTAGAGCTGGAAGACATCTGAGTTTTGCATTGACTCCTCCTCACAGGGAGGAACTGGATTTGAATTTAATCTTATTAACTAATTGATGAAACTGAAGAATGAACTTTTGCTTCATTCAGTAAAATTTTTTTTTGCCTTTCATTATTTAGCACAGTCTGAATCACATGGAGACTTGTGATCAGTTTTACAATATCCTTAAAGTGAGAATTGTAATTTTATTTTAATATTCATCAAATAAAATGTTATCAAATGTTGCTAATAATAATATACTGCTGATTTTCTCACAAGTGTATTTTTCATGTATTTATAGATAATTAACATTTAAAAATGCCAATCTTTACAGCAATAATGTTATCAGTAACACACATACATGTTTTTGACTCACACACAGAATACACTCATATGAAGATGTCTCCATCGTATATTTAAAATTCTAATAATTATTGTATATTATCACAATCCATGTGATATTTAATTCACTGTATTGCTAAAATATGATTGTGTTTAATGTGACAGTGAGCTGGTGTTAACATCATGAGTGGTGTGAGGGCTCCTCCTCTGGTGGCTTCATGTTACAAGTGTTCATGCGCTGAGAGGTTTTTGTTCAGCTCTACTGATGGTTTGTGTTATTGTGGGTCTCTGGCACAGTAATACACAGCAGTGTCTTCAGGCTGCACGTTCTGTCCGTTTAGAGTCACTCTTTTGCTGGAAGCGTCTAAGTCTATACTGAACTTGTTCTTCAGTGACTCTTTGTAGAATGAAGCTCCAGTATATTTACTTCCAATCCACTCCAGTCCTTTCCCTGCAGGCTGTCTGATCCACGCTGTGTAGTAGCTGCTGAGAGCATAAGAGACCTGACAGGTGATGGTCAGACGTTGACCTGGCTGCACGGTCACAGAGGCTGGCTGTGTCAACTGTTCACACTTCACACCTGTTAATAAAGGAAATGTTTTTAACAAAATGTACTTGAAGCAGTAAGTTGACTTTGATGAATCCAGAGAGACTCACATCCAGCTGCCAACAGCAGCAGCAGAGCTACGGAGAACATGGCTGATGTTGAAACTGAAGAGATGTGAAGTTCAGACTGATGTGATGTTTTTATAGCTGAGCAACCAGGAAGGTCACTGAGTTTGCATATAATCAAATATATGAAGCATCAACACACTGCAGCCAATAGAAGAGTCTGTTCAGTGTTAATATATCAACAAAGTTAAAACATAGTTTTCATGCCTGAAAATCACCTCTGCTTTACATTTGATATTTTAATTTTAATTTATTCATTAAAATGTAACTCAAACGCCAGTCATACAACAGTGGTACTTAAACATTTGAGTGTTTTTTTTATTTTGAATTAGATAAAAATACAATACTTTTAGAAATGTAAAAGTTTTTGCAGAAGTTTATTTCCAGCAACCACATTGTTATGCTGTCTTTGACTCTTTTATGAACAAGTTATCTTTATTCTGTTCCTTGCATTAAATGTTGGTTAATAATATTTTTTAGTAATGTGTATGAATGTATGTAAAGTAAACCATATCATGAAAAAATTATTTAAAAGAAAGAATTGGTATGATATGAATAATAATAATTCATGCTTATTCTATTCTGTCCCAATATGAATGAGTGGATTGTAGGATTTTGTACAGCTGCTCAACCGGCTCCAGTCACTGTGGCTCTCGAGCACAATAATAAACAGCAGAATCTTCCGTCTTCAGACTGTTCATCTGCAGATACAGCTGCTGTCTGCTGTTGTCTCTGGAGATGGTGAACCGGCCTTGAACTGACGGAGAGTAGAAGATGCGGGCACTGTCATACTCGATACTCGCCATCCACTCCAGTCCTTTTCCAGGAGCCTGTCTGACCCAGGCCATCCAAGAGCTGGCAAAGTTTAATCCAGAGGTTGTACAGGTCAATCTGTGGGATTCTCCAGGTCTTTTAACCACTGATTCAGATTGTGTCAGAGTCTGACCATCAACACCTGTCAAGAGAATACAACATGTGAAATAAGGTGGTGACACAACAAAAAGCTCTGAAAGATAAAGATCAGAGAAAGTCTCCACCTGCAAAGCAGATAGCTAGAAGCAGCAGTCCTGTCCTACAGTCCATCATGTTGAACTGTGTGTCCACTGTCCTCTCTCCTCCTCTCTGCAGTCAGATAAGTAGAGCTGGAAGACATCTGAGTTTTGCATTGACTCCTCCTCACAGGGAGGAACTGGATTTGACTTTGATCTTAGTAACTAATTGATGAAACTGAACAATGAACTTTTGTTTCATTCATTAATCTTTTTTTTTTTGCCTTTCATTATTTAGCACAGTCACATGAAGACTTGTGATCAGTTTTACAATCTCCTTAAAGTGAGAATTGTGTAATTTGATATTAATATTCATCAAATAAAATGTTATCAAATGCTGCTAATAATAATATATTGCTGATTTTCTCCCAAGTGTATTTTTCATGTATTTATAGATGATTAACATTTAAAAAATGCCAATTTTAACATAAATAATGTTATCAGTAACACACATACATGTTTTTGAGTCACACACAGAATACACTCATATGAAGATGTCTCCACTGTATATTTAAATTTGTAATAATTATTGTATATTATCACAATCCATGTTATATTCATTTTACTGTAATGCTAAAATATGACTAATTCAATTGGAAATGAGTTGTACATTAATTTTCATTAGATTGAAACAAACTTGAAATAAAGACTAGAAAGATATATTCTAATATAGGGGGTATTTTATAAATACTTTTGGACAATGTAGATGTATAATTCATATCAGTGACTGATGCAGAGACATCTGCAGTAGTTCTCGTACAGCTCTGTGACTTCCTGTATCACTGTGGCCTTCGAGCGCAATAATAAACAGCGGAGTCTTCAGTCATCAGACTGTTCATCTGCAGAGACACTTGGTCCACGTTGTTGTCTCTGGAGATGGTGAAGCGATTCTGGACGGACGTAGAATAGAATATATTCTTTCCACTCGGAGCAGAAATGTGGGCAACCCACTCCAGTCCTTTTCCTTCAGCTTGTCTGATCCAGCTGATATCAGCATCGCTGTCTGATATTCCTGCATATGTACAGGTCAGTTTGTGGGATTCTCCAGGGCGCTTTACCACCGATTTAGACTCAGTCAGAGTCTGACTGGAAACCCCTGGAGAGAAAAGTAGTTTAATCAGAACCGAGCCAACTACATACATTTGACATATTTGTACAACTAAATGAGCATTGATGGAACAATAGTGAAAGTCTCCACCTGCAAAGCAGATAGCTAGAAGCAGCAGTCCTGTCCTACAGTCCATCATGTTGAACTGTGTGTCCACTGTCCTCTCTCCTCCTCTCTGCAGTCAGATAAGTAGAGCTGGAAGACATCTGAGTTTTGCATTGACTCCTCCTCACAGGGAGGAGACTAGAATTCCAATAAGTGTATTTTTCATTTATTATTAGATGATGAATTTTAACAGAAATAATGTTATCACATTCTTTAGACCTTGTCTGTAGTTAAAACACAAAATTAATCCTTTGATAATAGTTCTATTATCTCATCAAATATTTTTTTTATATTTCTTTGCATGTGTATTAATTTGACCAAATCAAGCAATTTAAACGATTTGTTTCCTTTTCTCATTGTCAACATGAGTATGAGGGGTAGTGACATGGTTGCTGGTTATTGTGCAGGTGTGTTGCTGGTGTGTATCACTGTGGGCCAACGGACACAGTAATACACAGCTGTGTCCTCAAGCTGCAGATTCTGTCCTTTTAGAGTCACTGTTCCAGCTGAAGTGTCTCTGCTGTAGCTGAACTTGTTCTTCAGAGCATCATTTTGGTAAAGGCCACTTGTTCCCCACTGATGTGAAATCCAGTCCATTGGTTTTCCTTCACAGTGTCTGATCCAACCTGTTGCATAGCTGTTATCAGTCAAAGAGTAACCAGAGACCTGACAGGTGATGCTCACAGACTGTCCAGGCTGCACAACCACTGAGTCTGGCTGGATGAGATCCAGACTGTTCACACCTGTAGAAACACAAACCAACATGATCTCCATCAGACATCTGACTATTCAGAGTTTCTAATGTGTTTATTAGTGTGAATCCACTGAAAGCTCCTCACAGGATCCAGCTGCCAGCAGCAGAGTCACAGCTACAGAGAACATGTTGATGTTGAAGCTGAACGGATGAGAGCTCTTCAGTCGCTTCACTTCTTTATGAGGCAACACAAGGAGGCTGATTTGCATATTGATGATGGTAAATCAGCTGACTAACATATATTTAAATAATTTAAGATGAAGATGAAAGCTTATGATCTTCTCTTCAAACAAAACAAAGGTGGAACTTGAATCTCTGAAAATATTTTAAATTTGTATTGAAAACAAACTTTTTTGTACTAATTAACTTCAACATGAAGTTGGCTAAATATACTGATTCAGCCACTAATGCATTGATGTGTCAAATAATAACTTCATGGTTTTCGTTTGTTTTTTAAATATTAAAACTGATGTGACAGTGAGCTGGTGTTAACATCATGAGTGGTGTGAGGGCTCCTCCTCTGGTGGCTTCATGTTACAAGTGTTCATGCGCTGAGAGGTTTTTGTTCAGCTCTACTGATGGTTTGTGTTATTGTGGGTCTCTGGCACAGTAATACACAGCAGTGTCTTCAGGCTGCACGTTCTGTCCGTTTAGAGTCACTGTTTTGCTGGAAGCGTCTAAGTCGATACTGAACTTGTTCTTCAGTGACTCTTTGTAGAATGAATATCCAGTAGATTTACTTCCAATCCACTCCAGTCCTTTCCCTGCAGGCTGTCTGATCCACGCTGTGTAGTAGCTGCTGAGATCATAAGAGACCTGACAGGTGATGGTCAGACGTTGACCTGGCTGCACGGTCACAGAGGCTGGCTGTGTCAACTGTTCACACTTCATACCTGTTAATAAAGGAAATGTTTTTAACAAAATGTACTTGAAGCAGTAAGTTGACTTTGATGAATCCAGAGAGACTCACATCCAGCTGCCAACAGCAGCAGCAGAGCTACGGAGAACATGGCTGATGTTGAAACTGAAGAGATGTGAAGTTCAGACTGATGTGATGTTTTTATAGCTGAGCAACCAGGAAGGTCACTGAGTTTGCATATAATCAAATATATGAAGCATCAACACACTGCAGCCAATAGAAGAGTCTGTTCAGTGTTAATATATCAACAAAGTTAAAACATAGTTTTCATGCCTGAAAATCACCTCTGCTTTACATTTGATATTTAAATTTTAATTTATTCATGAAATGTAACTCAAACGCCAGTCATACAACAGTGGTACTTAAACATTTGAGTGTTTTTTTATTTTGAATTAGATAAAAATACAATACTTTTAGAAATGTAAAAGTTTTTGCACAAGTTTATTTCCAGCAACCACATTGTTATGCTGTCTTTGACTCTTTTATGAACAAGTTATCTTTATTCTGTTCCTTGCATTAAATGTTGGTTAATAATATTTTTTAGTAATGTGTATGAATGTATGTAAAGTAAACCATATCATGAAAAAATAATTTAAAAGAAAGAATTGGTATGATATGAATAATAATAAATCATGCTTATCTTATACTATCTCTTTTTGAATGAGTGGATTGTAGGATTTTGTACAGCTGCTCAACCGGCTCCAGTCACTGTGGCTGTCGAGCACAATAATAAACAGCAGAATCTTCCGTCTTCAGACTGTTCATCTGCAGATACAGCTGCTCTCTGCTGTTGTCTCTGGAGATGGTGAACCGGCCTTGAACTGACGGAGAGTAGTATATGCTGCCACTGCTACTACTGATATAAGCAACCCACTCCAGTCCTTTTCCAGGAGCCTGTCTGACCCAGTGCATAGAGTAGCTGGCAAAGTCAAGACCAGAGGCTGTACAGGTCAATCTGTGGGATTCTCCAGGCCTTTTAACCGCTGGTTCAGATTGTGTCAGAGTCTGACCATCAACACCTGTCAAGATATATACATATGTTAAAAAAACTTATCATAATTTGAGTTGATACACAAGCAGAACTATGTCAACTCAAATGACAATCTCCACCTGCAAAGCAGATAGCTAGAAGCAGCAGTCCTGTCCTACAGTCCATCATGTTGAACTGTGTGTCCACTGTCCTCTCTCCTCCTCTCTGCAGTCAGATAAGTAGAGCTGGAAGACATCTGAGTTTTGCATTGACTCCTCCTCACAGGGAGGAGACGACTGGATTATTTAATAAAACTGTGGAATTAATGTCTAAGAGTCAGTCCTCCAAGTCTGCTGGTGAATATTTGTCTGACAATGTTCATCATCAGTAACACTACATCCATATTATTCTGATCATACGTACATCCATTAAGGTTTATCCACATTTGTTTATTTAAAGTTCATCTTCGTAGCAAAGTTACTCACTAGTCACTTAAAGCATTATGGGCAGCTCATAAAAGCATTAAGAATAATATTAATTGTCTACAGTTTCATTCTGATCACCAACATCTACTGGCTTTATGAACATGTATTCATTATCATCGCACTGTGATGCAATTTACTAAAGTTTGAGCATATTTTAGATTGTGGACATTTCACCTTCATATTTATGTTCTGATCCTCTTCCCTTTAACAACTGAGAGAACTCCATCCTTTCTATAACTGAGTGATGTAAGATCAAAAGGAGAATATATATTTACTTATTAGCTTACAGTAATATATATATATAGATCTAATGTGGATATATCAAAGTACTTTTGCAGGTTGTGAGAAAACCCAGATTAGTTTAGAGAGACGTTCACTTTGCTGTTTGTTGTGTGTGGATGTTTTTGTGCAGCTGCTCCACTCTCTTCAGTCATTGTGTCTCTCGAGCACAGAAGTAAACGGCAGAGTCTTCTGCTCTCAGGCCCGTGACCCCGAGGTACTGAGTGCTGCTGGGCACATCTTCAGTCATGGTGAAACGGCTTTGAAAGGAGCTGCCATAGGTAGCAGCGTTGCTGCCTGCGTTCATCCTCCCAATCCACTCCAGAGCTTCCCCGGGCCGCTGTCGTATCCAGTGAATATAGTAGCTTGTCATGTCAAAACCAGATATGATACATGACATCTTCACTGTATCTCCAGGTCTTTTCATCTCAGAGGGAGTCTGGTCCAGTTTGATCTCACTCCAAACTCCTGTAAGTACATTGTGATCATCATCCATCACATTAATATATCACAGGTCAGACATGTACAAAAGCAATAAACATAACTTTCTTGATCCCTCACCTTGAATAGTAACTATAACTAATAAACTCCAAATGATTGTATTTTCCATTCTGGGATAAATACTGTAGTTCAGACTATTTCTTATCTGAGGGATTCAGAAATATATCAAACTGCATCGGTGTTCTGCCACAAGTTGCTGATGTTTTTATAAGAGAGGAAGAGTTTGCATAGACCTCCTCCCACAGGTTCAAAAGGGGAACATGTGACACTGATGCATTTCCATAGAGAATCTACAACAGCAGAGGAAACTGTCAAATATCAATTATCTCATTTATGCACTGATGGAAAATAATAGGAAATAACACATTTGTGAAGACATATAGGTATTTAAGTTATAGTTACATTTGATTTGATTTTCTATCCCATTGCATAAAAACAGGACAAATGTTGTCTCTTTTTTAGGCAACCTAATACACAAAAATAAATGCAATAGAGGTTTTATTTTATATGTGAAAATCAAGCTTCTCTTTGTCTCTTCTCGACTTAAAGATTAATTGTTATTGGCCTCACCAGAGTGTTGGCTTTTTTATAGTATTGTTCACATTTTGAATGTGTGTGTTGTTGAATCACATGGTTGCTGGTTATTGTGCAGGTCTGTTGCTGGTGTTTATCACTGTGTGCCTTCCACGGACACAGTAATACACAGCTGTGTCCTCAGGCTGCAGATTCTGTCCTTTTAATGTCACTGAGCCAGTGTGTGTGTAGTAAAGGAACTTGTTCTTCAGAGCATCATTTTGGTAAAAGCTTCCACCACCCCACCGATGTAAGATCCAGTCCATTGGTTTTCCTTCACAGTGTCTGATCCAACCTGTTGCATAGCTGTTATCAGTCAAAGAGTAACCAGAGACCTGACAGGTGATGCTCACAGACTGTCCAGGCTGCACAACCACTGAGTCTGGCTGGATGAGATCCAGACTGTTCACACCTGTAGAAACACAAACCAACATGATCTCCATCAGACATCTGACTATTCAGAGTTTCTAATGTGTTTATTAGTGTGAATCCACTGAAAGCTCCTCACAGGATCCAGCTGCCAGCAGCAGAGTCACAGCCACAGAGAACATGTTGATGTTGAAGCTGAACGGATGAGAGCTCTTCAGTCTCTTCACTTCTTTATGAGGCAACACAAAGAGGCTGATTTGCATATTGATGATGGTAAATCAGCTGACTAACATATATTTAAATAATTCAAGATGAAAGGTTATGTTCTTCTCTTCAAACAAAACAAAGGTGGAACTTGAATCTCTGAAAATATTTTAAATTTGTATTGAAAACAAACTTTTTTGTACTAATTAACTTCAACATGAAGTTGTCTAAAGATACTGATTCAGCCACTAATGCATTGATGTGTCAAATAATACTTTCATGGTTTTCGTTTGTTTTTTAAATATTAAAACTGATGTGACAGTGAGCTGGTGTTAACATCATGAGTGGTGTGAGGGCTCCTCCTCTGGTGGCTTCATGTTACAAGTGTTCATGCGCTGAGAGGTTTTTGTTCAGCTCTACTGATGGTTTGTGTTATTGTGGGTCTCTGGCACAGTAATACACAGCAGTGTCTTCAGGCTGCACGTTCTGTCCGTTTAGAGTCACTGTTTTGCTGGAAGCGTCTAAGTCGATACTGAACTTGTTCTTCAGTGACTCTTTGTAGTATGAAGCTCCAGTGAATTTACTTCCAATCCACTCCAGTCCTTTCCCTGCAGGCTGTCTGATCCACGCTGTGTAGTAGCTGCTGAGAGCATAAGAGACCTGACAGGTGATGGTCAGACGTTGACCTGGCTGCACGGTCATAGAGGCTGGCTGTGTCAACTGTTCACACTTCACACCTGTTAATAAAGGAAATGTTTTTAACAAAATGTACTTGAAGCAGTAAGTTGACTTTGATGAATCCAGAGAGACTCACATCCAGCTGCCAACAGCAGCAGCAGAGCTACGGAGAACATGGCTGATGTTGAAACTGAAGAGATGTGAAGTTCAGACTGATGTGATGTTTTTATAGCTGAGCAACCAGGAAGGTCACTGAGTTTGCATGTAATCAAATATATGAAGCATCAACACACTGCAGCCAATAGAAGAGTCTGTTCAGTGTTAATATATCAACAAAGTTAAAACATAGTTTTCATGCCTGAAAATCACCTCTGCTTTACATTTGATATTTAAATTTTAATTTATTAATGAAATGTAACTTAAACGCCAGTCATACAACAGTGGTACTTAAAGATTTGATCGTTTTATTATTTTGAATTAGATAACAATACAATACTTTTAGAAATGTAAAAGTTTTTGCAGAAGTTTATTTAACTAGATTGTTATGCTGTCTTTGACTCTTTTATCAGCAAGTTATCTTTATTCTGTTTGTTGAGTTTAATGTTGGTTAATAATATTTTTTAGGAATGTGTGTGAATGTTTGTAAAGCAAAGCATATCATGAAAAAATAAATATAAATGAAATGATGGATATAATATAAATAATAATAATTCATGCTTATTCTATTCTGTCCCAATATGAATGAGTGGATTAGGATTTTGTACAGCTGCTCAACCGGCTCCAGTCACTGTGGCTGTCGAGCACAATAATAAACAGCAGAATCTTCCGTCTTCAGACTGTTCATCTGCAGATACAGCTGCTCTCTGCTGTTGTCTCTGGAGATGGTGAACCGGCCTTGAACTGACGGAGAGTAGTAGATGCGGTCACTGTCATACTCGATACTCGCCATCCACTCCAGTCCTTTTCCAGGAGCCTGTCTGACCCAGGCCATCCAATAGCTGGCAAAGTCAAGACCAGAGGCTGTACAGGTCAATCTGTGGGATTCTCCAGGTCTTTTAACCACTGATTCAGATTGTGTCAGAGTCTGACCATCAACACCTGTCAAGAGAATACAACATGTGAAATAAGGTGGTGACACAACAAAAAGCTCTGAAAGATAAAGATCAGAGAAAGTCTCCACCTGCAAAGCAGATAGCTAGAAGCAGCAGTCCTGTCCTACAGTCCATCATGTTGAACTGTGTGTCCACTGTCCTCTCTCCTCCTCTCTGCAGTCAGATAAGTAGAGCTGGAAGACATCTGAGTTTTGCATTGACTCCTCCTCACAGGGAGGAGACTAGAATTCCAATAAGTGTATTTTTCATTTATTATTAGATGATGAATTTTAACAGAAATAATGTTATCACATTCTTTAGACCTTGTCTGTAGTTAAAACACAAAATTAATCCTTTGATAATAGTTCTATTATCTCATCAATTTTTTTTTAAATATTTCTTTGCATGTGTATTAATTTGACCAAATCAAGCAATTTAAACGATTTGTTTCCTTTTCTCATTGTCAACATGAGTATGAGGGGTAGTGACATGGTTGCTGGTTATTGTGCAGGTGTGTTGCTGGTGTGTATCACTGTGGGCCGACGGACACAGTAATACACAGCTGTGTCCTCAAGCTGCAGATTCTGTCCTTTTAGAGTCACTGTTCCAGCTGAAGTGTCTCTGCTGTAGCTGAACTTGTTCTTCAGAGCATTATTTTCATAAAAGCTTCCTTGTGCACCACCCCACTGATGTGAAATCCAGTCCATTGGTTTTCCTTCACAGTGTCTGATCCAACCTGTTGCATAGCTGCCATCAGTCAAAGAGTAACCAGAGACCTGACAGGTGATGCTCACAGACTGTCCAGGCTGCACAACCACTGAGTCTGGCTGGATGAGATCCAGACTGTTCACACCTGTAGAAACACAAACCAACATGATCTCCATCAGACATCTGACTATTCAGAGTTTCTAATGTGTTTATTAGTGTGAATCCACTGAAAGCTCCTCACAGGATCCAGCTGCCAGCAGCAGAGTCACAGCTACAGAGAACATGTTGATGTTGAAGCTGAACGGATGAGAGCTCTTCAGTCTCTTCACTTCTTTATGAGGCAACACAAGGAGGCTGATTTGCATATTGATGATGGTAAATCAGCTGACTAACATATATTTAAATAATTTAAGATGAAGATGAAAGCTTATGATCTTCTCTTCAAACAAAACAAAGGTGGAACTTGAATCTCTGAAAATATTTTAAATTTGTATTGAAAACAAACTTTTTTGTACTAATTAACTTCAACATGAAGTTGGCTAAAGATACTGATTCAGCCACTAATGCATTGATGTGTCAAATAATACTTTCATGGTTTTCGTTTTTGTTTTTTAAATATTAAAACTGATGTGACAGTGAGCTGGTGTTAACATCATGAGTGGTGTGAGGGCTCCTCCTCTGGTGGCTTCATGTTACAAGTGTTCATGCGCTGAGAGGTTTTTGTTCAGCTCTACTGATGGTTTGTGTTATTGTGGGTCTCTGGCACAGTAATACACAGCAGTGTCTTCAGGCTGCACGTTCTGTCCGTTTAGAGTCACTGTTTTGCTGGAAGCGTCTAAGTCGATACTGAACTTGTTCTTCAGTGACTCTTTGTAGTATGAAGCTCCAGTAGATTTACTTCCAATCCACTCCAGTCCTTTCCCTGCAGGCTGTCTGATCCACGCTGTGTAGTAGCTGCTGAGAGCATAAGAGACCTGACAGGTGATGGTCAGACGTTGACCTGGCTGCACGGTCACAGAGGCTGGCTGTGTCAACTGTTCACACTTCACACCTGTTAATAAAGGAAATGTTTTTAACAAAATGTACTTGAAGCAGTAAGTTGACTTTGATGAATCCAGAGAGACTCACATCCAGCTGCCAACAGCAGCAGCAGAGCTACGGAGAACATGGCTGATGTTGAAACTGAAGAGATGTGAAGTTCAGACTGATGTGATGTTTTTATAGCTGAGCAACCAGGAAGGTCACTGAGTTTGCATATAATCAAATATATGAAGCATCAACACACTGCAGCCAATAGAAGAGTCTGTTCAGTGTTAATATATCAACAAAGTTAAAACATAGTTTTCATGTCTGAAAATCACCTCTGCTTTACATTTGATATTTAATTTTAATTTATTAATGAAATGTAACTTAAACAACAGTCATACAACAGTGGTACTTAAAGATTTGATTGTTTTATTATTTTGAATTAGATAACAATACAATACTTTTAGAAATGTATAAGTTTGTGCAGAAGTTTATTTAACTAGATTGTTATGCTGTCTTTGACTCTTTTATCAACAAGTTATCTTTATTCTGTTTGTTGAGTTTAATGTTGGATAATAATATTTTTTAGGAATGTGTATGAATGTTTGTAAAGCAAAGCATATCATGAAAAAATAAATATAAATGAAACGATGGATATAATATAAATAATAACAATTCATGCTTATCCTATACTGTGCCAATATGAATGAGTCACTTGTAGGATTTAGTACAGCTGCTCAACCGGCTCCAGTCACTGTGGGTCTCGAGCACAATAATAAACAGCAGAATCTTCCGTCTTCAGACTGTTCATCTGCAGATACAGCTGCTGTCTGCTGTTGTCTCTGGAGATGGTGAACCGGCCTTGAACTGGCTGAGAGTAGTACTTGCTGCTGCCACTGCTACTACTGATAAAAGCGATCCACTCTAGTCCTTTTCCAGGAGCTTGTCTGACCCAGTGCATATGGAAGCTACTAAATGTGAATCCAGAGGTTGTACAGGTCAATCTGTGGGATTCTCCAGGTCTTTTAACCACTGATTCAGATTGTGTCAGAGTCTGACCATCAACACCTGTCAAGAGAATACAACATGTGAAATAAGGTGGTGATACAACAAAAAGCTCTGAAAGATAAAGATCAGAGAAAGTCTCCACCTGCAAAGCAGATAGCTAGAAGCAGCAGTCCTGTCCTACAGTCCATCATGTTGAACTGTGTGTCCACTGTCCTCTCTCCTCCTCTCTGCAGTCAGATAAGTAGAGCTGGAAGACATCTGAGTTTTGCATTGACTCCTCCTCACAGGGAGGAGACGACTGGATAATCTTGAATCTTACATCTTGTGAAGTAACTAGAATGTATTATTAGTATTATTGTTGTTGTTGTTGTTGTTGTTAATACTTCCTGTAAGCTGCAGCAGAGGAAAGCACAATACATGTTCATATGCTGCAATCAAATCATGTATATTGTATATCTTTCCTTTTTGAAAATATTTAAACGAGTGAGATCCAAAGAACACAGAATGGTGAACTTCATTTAATTTAGGCCTAAGGTTAGAAACCCATCAGAGTCTGGTGTCTTTAAGGTACATTTTATTTGTCCACTTTCTTTCTTTTAATTAATCAACTTTCAACAACCTATCTCGTTTAGGGTGGGCTGCAGTTTAACTGACTAAATATCTAAATGCTTCTGGAATAGGCATTTATTTCCTTTTCATCATCGTATATTCAGGATGTTGTCTGTATTCAAAAGAAACGTGTACAAACTGCAAAGGATGTGGATGCTTTACATTTATATGACCTAAATGTAATTTCTTTGTTGAACTTTATGCATGTACTCATTAAGACATGTTGACCCAGTCCCATCACACATATACAGATCATGTATTCAGTTTTATTTATTACAAAATATGACACAGACAGCTGAAGGTTCACACTGATGAATAGAGGAAGTAGTTTTTGAACGACTCTGCTATTATTGTCTCTCACTGTGTCTCTACGGGCGCAGTAATACACCGCCGTGTCCTCGGTCTTCAGACTGTTCATCTGTAGATAGAGTTTACTGCTGGAGTCATCTCTGGAGATGGTGAATCTCCCCTGGACTGACTGAGAGTAATAAATATGAGAACTGCCTGTGTGTACAAAAGCTATCCACTCTAGTCCTTTTCCAGGAGCCTGTCTGACCCAGTTCATCGGAAAGCTGCTGAATGTGAATCCAGAGGTCGTACAGGTCAATCTGTGGGATTCTCCAGGTCTTTTAACCGCTGGTTCAGATTCTGTCAGAGTCTGACCATCAACACCTGTCAAGAGAATACAACATGTGAAATAAGGTGGTGACACAACAAAAAGCTCTGAAAGATAAAGATCAGAGAAAGTCTCCACCTGCAAAGCAGATAGCTAGAAGCAGCAGTCCTGTCCTACAGTCCATCATGTTGAACTGTGTGTCCACTGTCCTCTCTCCTCCTCTCTGCAGTCAGATAAGTAGAGCTGGAAGACATCTGAGTTTTGCATTGACTCCTCCTCACAGGGAGGAACTGGATTTGAATTTAATCTTATTAACTAATTGATGAAACTGAAGAATGAACTTTTGCTTCATTCAGTAAATTTTTTTTTTGCCTTTCATTATTTAGCACAGTCTGAATCACATGGAGACTTGTGATCAGTTTTACAATATCCTTAAAGTGAGAATTGTAATTTTATTTTAATATTCATCAAATAAAATGTTATCAAATGTTGCTAATAATAATATACTGCTGATTTTCTCACAAGTGTATTTTTCATGTATTTATAGATAATTAACATTTAAAAATGCCAATCTTTACAGCAATAATGTTATCAGTAACACACATACATGTTTTTGACTCACACACAGAATACACTCATATGAAGATGTCTCCATCGTATATTTAAAATTCTAATAATTATTGTATATTATCACAATCCATGTGATATTTAATTCACTGTATTGCTAAAATATGATTGTGTTTAATGTGACAGTGAGCTGGTGTTAACATCATGAGTGGTGTGAGGGCTCCTCCTCTGGTGGCTTCATGTTACAAGTGTTCATGCGCTGAGAGGTTTTTGTTCAGCTCTACTGATGGTTTGTGTTATTGTGTGTCTCTGGCACAGTAATACACAGCAGTGTCTTCAGGCTGCACGTTCTGTCCGTTTAGAGTCACTGTTTTGCTGGAAGCGTCTAAGTCGATACTGAACTTGTTCTTCAGTGACTCTTTGTAGAATGAATCTCCAGTATATTTACTTCCAATCCACTCCAGTCCTTTCCCTGCAGGCTGTCTGATCCACGCTGTTCTGTAGCTGCTGAGAGCATAAGAGACCTGACAGGTGATGGTCAGACGTTGACCTGGCTGCACGGTCACAGAGGCCGGCTGTGTCAACTGTTCACACTTCACACCTGTGGAGGCAAACATTGAGTCTTGTATCAGTGTAATCACAGTGAGCAGTCAGTGTGCTGTGATGTCGGTGTCTCTGCCTCAGTGAGACTCACAGGAAGCAGCAGCCAGCAGCAGCAGCAGAGCGACAGAGAACATGGTTGGTATCGAGGTTGATCTGATGAGAGCTTCTCCTCTTCTGCTGCAACCGACACAACCACACCAAGTCTTTAAAGAAGACTGTGAGGAAGTGCACTTTGCATAGAGAAGCTCACTGACAGGGTATAAAAGAGGAATGAACTGTTCTGTCAGTCAAAGCTTGGAACAGTGTCATGAACATTTTGACACATGCAAGAAAACATAAGTTAGAAAATGAGTTAAAACCACATTGTCTGATTCAACTACATGTGGAGGAGCTGCAATAAAACCTGAATGCTGCTGTTTTATTGAGACTATGTTTCTCTGAGTGTGTTGATGATGTTGAACTAAAGTTTAGACTCAGTTGGCATGTTGTGTTTATGTAGAGTGTTGCTTATGTGTCATTGTGGCTCTCGTCTATCTCGGCAGATATCTTACGTTTTGAGGTTTACGTCTGTGAATTATCTTCCTAAATGAGCACATACAGTGTTCCTGATACTCAAAGATACTCCAACAAAGTGAGTGACGAGGTAGTTGTGGTCTATCGGCCTGTAAGAATCAGCCCTGTAGGATTTTGTACAGCTGCTCAACCGGCTCCAGTCACTGTGGCTCTCGAGCACAATAATAAACAGCAGAATCTTCCGTCTTCAGACTGTTCATCTGCAGATACACCTGCTGTCTGCTGTTGTCTCTGGAGATGGTGAACCGGCCTTTGACTGACTGAGAGTAGTAAATGCTGCCACTGCTATCACTGATAGTAGCAACCCACTCCAGTCCTTTTCCAGCAGCCTGTCTAATCCAAGCGTTCCAGTAATTGGTGCTGAACCCTGAATAAGTGCAGGTCAGTCTGTGGGGTTCTCCAGGCCTTTTAACCACTGCTTCAGACTCAGTCAGTGTTTGGCCCTCAGTACCTACAGACATTTCAACAGCTCATTAGTTACTTTAAGCCATATTGTCTTGAGGTTTGTCACAAAAACATGGTTTGTTCTTACCTGCCCAGTTAATTGACAAGGTGAGAAAAACAACCAAATACTCAGATCTGATCATTGTGAAAGTTGTTTCTGTCCAGTCTACAGTGTGTACGGCAGGGAGGGACTTAGTGTCTGCCCTTCACTGTGCAACACATTTGTAGAGACGGAAGAGATCAGAGATTTGCATTGACTCCTCCTCAAAAAACACACACACACCTCTCACATCTCTCGGGAGGAATCATAATTTGACATTTAGATAGCAAGGATTTTGTTTTTTACTGATGAAGATGTTTCTCAAGATATTCTGTTTCACTATTTATTTTTTTTATAACCAAATGCTTGTATCAACCAATATTCTGCTCAGCAGCATGTGTTGGACCGGATATATCGTGCATAAATATATTTCTACACTCATTGTTAAAAATCAATAATGAGGAAACTATTTAATATTCTGAACCCTGTGGATGTTAGCTTCTGTCCATTTCATCTGAGAAAGAGGGGGATCATCTTTAGAATAAGGATTCAACCTGTTTGTTGTTATGAATGTACGTCCCATGAACATGATGACAACAACATTTCACTCCTGTCACTTTTATTGTTTAATACCAGCCACGACAGCAACACTCGTATTGTTCACACCTTGTGCGTCTGTGTGTGTCATCACGGCAAAATGTGGTCAGGGAGGAACCCGCTGTAGCGGGAACTACCACAGAGGGTTTTGCATACTTTGCCAGGTGTTTATGTTTCTGTCAGTCTGTCTGTTCAGATTGTGTCAACGCGATAACATCACAACCGTGCAAAATGCAAATGTGAGACTAAATATGTGTGCAGTTGAAATCAAAGTCTTTATGTTCCTGGTATATCATTTTCTTTTGATCTTTGTATCGCGTCATGCAAATATTTAATCTTGGTCAGAATTGGTGCTGGAACACAAAACAGAGGCAGTAATCCTTTGAGGTAGATGTGGTCAGAATGAGGATTGTAGGATTTTGTACAGCTGCTCAACCGGCTCCAGTCACTGTGGCTCTCGAGCACAATAATAAACAGCAGAATCTTCCGTCTTCAGACTGTTCATCTGCAGATACACCTGCTGTCTGCTGTTGTCTCTGGAGATGGTGAACCGGCCATGAACTGACTGAGAGTAGGATTTTGAGCTCCCACTACCATCATCAATCCAGGCGATCCACTCCAGTCCTTTTCCAGGAGCCTGTCTGACCCAGTGCATATCGTAGCTGCTGAATGTGAATCCAGAGGTCGTACAGGTCAATCTGTGGGATTCTCCAGGTCTTTTAACCACTGATTCAGATTCTGTCAGAGTCTGACCATCAACACCTGTCAAGATATATACATATTAAGAAAACTTAACATAATTTGAGTTGATACACAAGAAGAACTATGTCAACTCAAATGACAATCTCCACCTGCAAAGCAGATAGCTAGAAGCAGCAGTCCTGTCCTACAGTCCATCATGTTGAACTGTGTGTCCACTGTCCTCTCTCCTCCTCTCTGCAGTCAGATAAGTAGAGCTGGAAGACATCTGAGTTTTGCATTGACTCCTCCTCACAGGGAGGAACTGGATTTGACTTTGATCTTAGTAACTAATTGATGAAACTGAAGAATGAACGTTTGCTTCATTCAGTAAATCTTTTTTTTGCCTTTCATTATTTAGCACAGTCTGAATTACATGGAGACTTGTGATCAGTTTTACTATATCTTTAAAGTAAGAATTGTATAATTTTCTTTTAATATTCATCAAATAAAATGTTAACAAATGTTGCTCATTATATTATACTGATGATTTTCTCACAAGTGTATTTTGCATGTATTCATAGATGATTAACATTTTAAAATGCCAATCTATACATAAATAATGTTATCAGTAACACACATACATGTTTTTGAGTCACACACAGAATAAACTCATATGAAGATGTCTCCACTGTATATTTAAATTGTAATAATTATTGTGTATCACCACAATTCATGTTATATTCCTTTTACTGTATTGCTAAAATATAACTATTTTTCTCTTTAATGTGACAGTGAGCTGGTGTTAACATCATGAGTGGTGTGAGGGCTCCTCCTCTGGTGGCTTCATGTTACAAGTGTTCATGCGCTGAGAGGTTTTTGTTCAGCTCTACTGATGGTTTGTGTTATTGTGGGTCTCTGGCACAGTAATACACAGCAGTGTCTTCAGGCTGCACGTTCTGTCCGTTTAGAGTCACTCTTTTGCTGGAAGCGTCTAAGTCGATACTGAACTTGTTCTTCAGTGACTCTTTGTAGTATGAAGCTCCAGTATATTTACTTCCAATCCACTCCAGTCCTTTCCCTGCAGGCTGTCTGATCCACGCTGTGTAGTAGCCGGTAAGAGAATAAGAGACCTGACAGGTGATGGTCAGACGTTGACCTGGCTGCACGGTCACAGAGGCTGGCTGTGTCAACTGTTCACACTTCACACCTGTTAATAAAGGAAATGTTTTTAACAAAATGTACTTGAAGCAGTAAGTTGACTTTGATGAATCCAGAGAGACTCACATCCAGCTGCCAACAGCAGCAGCAGAGCTACGGAGAACATGGCTGATGTTGAAACTGAAGAGATGTGAAGTTCAGACTGATGTGATGTTTTTATAGCTGAGCAACCAGGAAGGTCACTGAGTTTGCATGTAATCAAATATATGAAGCATCAACACACTGCAGCCAATAGAAGAGTCTGTTCAGTGTTAATATATCAACAAAGTTAAAACATAGTTTTCATGTCTGAAAATTACCTCTGCTTTACATTTAATATTTTAATTTAATTACACAATACATTGTAACATTTTCATAATATCCCTGTATTTACAGAATGTATCCACCCTTATCTTTGCTTTTTAAGACTATGTATTCGAGTATTTTATATTTTCAAACAATGATCTGCTTAGAAAAAAAATAGAATTACATTAGAAAGATCACATGTATTCCTGCTCATAGGGAGACTGGGTACTTTTTCTCTATATTCAGATGCAGATAACTTTATGAAGATGAAAGAAAAAGGTGCTAAAATAAGTATTCATAGGATGCTGTCAGTATTCAACTTCTCCTTCACTTCATAGACCACTGGTGTCTTCTGTCAGAAATGGTTTACATAACAGTCAAGAACAATATGTGATGAAAAGAGTGAAATGTATATACTTTTCAGTTGGTTTGTATTTTAGAGCAAAATTAATCTTTATTACAATAATGTATTCATGAAATGTAACTTAAACGCTCGTCATACAACAGTGGTACTCAAACATTTAAGTGTTTTATTATTTTGAATTAGATAGGAAAACAATACTTAGTTATCTTTATTCTGTTCCTCGTATTTAATGTTGGTTAATAATATTTTGTAGGAATGTATATGAATGTATGTAAAGAAAACCATATCATAAAAAATAAATATAAAAGAAATGATGGATATAATATATATAATAATAATTCATGCTTATCCTATTCTGTCCCAATATGAATGAGGATTGTAGGATTTAGTACAGCTGCTCAACCGGCTCCAGTCACTGTGGCTGTCGAGCACAATAATAAACAGCAGAATCTTCCGTCTTCAGACTGTTCATCTGCAGATACAGCTGCTCTCTGCTGTTGTCTCTGGAGATGGTGAACTGGCCTTGAACTGACTGAGAGTAGTACTTGGTGCTGCCACTGCTACTACTGATATAAGCGATCCACTCCAGTCCTTTTCCAGGAGCCTGTCTGACCCAGTTCATCTCGTAGCTGCTGAATGTGAATCCAGAGGTCGTACAGGTCAATCTGTGGGATTCTCCAGGTCTTTTAACCACTGATTCAGATTCTGTCAGAGTCTGACCATCAACACCTGTCAAGATATATACATATTAAGAAAACTTAACATAATTTGAGTTGATACACAAGAAGAACTATGTCAACTCAAATGACAATCTCCACCTGCAAAGCAGATAGCTAGAAGCAGCAGTCCTGTCCTACAGTCCATCATGTTGAACTGTGTGTCCACTGTCCTCTCTCCTCCTCTCTGCAGTCAGATAAGTAGAGCTGGAAGACATCTGAGTTTTGCATTGACTCCTCCTCACAGGGAGGAACTGGATTTGACTTTGATCTTAGTAACTAATTGATGAAACTGAAGAATGAACGTTTGCTTCATTCAGTAAATCTTTTTTTTGCCTTTCATTATTTAGCACAGTCTGAATTACATGGAGACTTGTGATCAGTTTTACTATATCTTTAAAGTAAGAATTGTATAATTTTCTTTTAATATTCATCAAATAAAATGTTAACAAATGTTGCTCATTATATTATACTGATGATTTTCTCACAAGTGTATTTTGCATGTATTCATAGATGATTAACATTTTAAAATGCCAATCTATACATAAATAATGTTATAAGTAACACACATACATGTTTTTGAGTCACACACAGAATAAACTCATATGAAGATGTCTCCACTGTATATTTAAATTGTAATAATTATTGTATATCACCACAATTCATGTTATATTCCTTTTACTGTATTGCTAAAATATAACTATTTTTCTCTTTAATGTGACAGTGAGCTGGTGTTAACATCATGAGTGGTGTGAGGGCTCCTCCTCTGGTGGCTTCATGTTACAAGTGTTCATGCGCTGAGAGGTTTTTGTTCAGCTCTACTGATGGTTTGTGTTATTGTGTGTCTCTGGCACAGTAATACACAGCAGTGTCTTCAGGCTGCACGTTCTGTCCGTTTAGAGTCACTGTTTTGCTGGAAGCGTCTAAGTCGATACTGAACTTGTTCTTCAGTGACTCTTTGTAGTATGAAGCTCCAGTATATTTACTTCCAATCCACTCCAGTCCTTTCCCTGCAGGCTGTCTGATCCACGCTGTGTAGTAGCTGCTGAGAGCATAAGAGACCTGACAGGTGATGGTCAGACGTTGACCTGGCTGCACGGTCACAGAGGCTGGCTGTGTCAACTGTTCACACTTCACACCTGTTAATAAAGGAAATGTGTTTAACAAAATGTACTTGAAGCAGTAAGTTGACTTTGATGAATCCAGAGAGACTCACATCCAGCTGCCAACAGCAGCAGCAGAGCTACGGAGAACATGGCTGATGTTGAAACTGAAGAGATGTGAAGTTCAGACTGATGTGATGTTTTTATAGCTGAGCAACCAGGAAGGTCACTGAGTTTGCATATAATCAAATATATGAAGCATCAACACACTGCAGCCAATAGAAGAGTCTGTTCAGTGTTAATATATCAACAAAGTGAAAACATAGTTTTCATGCCTGAAAATCACCTCTGCTTTACATTTGATATTTTAATTTTAATTTATTCATTAAAATGTAACTCAAACGCCAGTCATACAACAGTGGTACTTAAACATTTGAGTGTTTTTTTTATTTTGAATTAGATAAAAATACAATACTTTTAGAAATGTAAAAGTTTTTGCAGAAGTTTATTTCCAGCAACCACATTGTTATGCTGTCTTTGACTCTTTTATGAACAAGTTATCTTTATTCTGTTCCTTGCATTAAATGTTGGTTAATAATATTTTTTAGTAATGTGTATGAATGTATGTAAAGTAAACCATATCATGAAAAAATTATTTAAAAGAAAGAATTGGTATGATATGAATAATAATAATTCATGCTTATTCTATTCTGTCCCAATATGAATGAGTGGATTGTAGGATTTTGTACAGCTGCTCAACCGGCTCCAGTCACTGTGGCTCTCGAGCACAATAATAAACAGCAGAATCTTCCGTCTTCAGACTGTTCATCTGCAGATACAGCTGCTCTCTGCTGTTGTCTCTGGAGATGGTGAACCGGCCTTGAACTGACGGAGAGTAGTACTTGCTGCTGCCACTGCTACTACTGATAGAAGCAACCCACTCCAGTCCTTTTCCAGGAGCCTGTCTTACCCAGGCCATATAGTAGCTGGCAAAGTTTAATCCAGAGGTTGTACAGGTCAATCTGTGAGATTCTCCAGGCCTTTTAATCACTGATTCAGATTCTGTCAGAGTCTGACCATCAACACCTGTCAAGAGAATACAACATGTGAAATAAGGTGGTGACACAACAAAAAGCTCTGAAAGATAAAGATCAGAGAAAGTCTCCACCTGCAAAGCAGATAGCTAGAAGCAGCAGTCCTGTCCTACAGTCCATCATGTTGAACTGTGTGTCCACTGTCCTCTCTCCTCCTCTCTGCAGTCAGATAAGTAGAGCTGGAAGACATCTGAGTTTTGCATTGACTCCTCCTCACAGGGAGGAGACGACTGGATTAAAACTGTGGAATTAATGTCTGAGAGTCAGTCCTCCAAGTCTGCTGGTGAATATTTGTCTGACAATGTTCATCATCAGTAACACTACATCCATATTATTCTGATCATACGTACATCCATTAAGGTTTATCCACATTTCTTCATTTAAAGTTCATCTTGGTAGCAAAGTTACTCACTATTCACTTTAAGCATAATGGGCAGCTCATAAAAGCAATACAAATAATATAATTATCTATAGTTTCATTGTGATGACCAACATCTACTGGCTTTATGAACATGTATTCATTATCATCTCACTGTGATACAATTGTACAATTTTTTGTGTATATTAATTTGACTAAATTAAGCAATTTAAACGATTTGTTTCTTTTTCCCATCGTCAACATGAGTAGGAGGGGTAGTCACATGGTTGCTGGTTATTGTGCAGGTGTGTTGCTGGTGTGTATCACTGTGGGCCGACGGACACAGTAATACACAGCTGTGTCCTCAGGCTGCAGATTCTGTCCTTTTAGAGTCACTGTTCCAGCTGAAGTGTCTCTGCTGTAGCTGAACTTGTTCTTCAGAGCATTATTTTGGTAAAAGGTTCCACCACCAAATTGATCTGAAATCCAGTCCATTGGTTTTCCTTCACAGTGTCTGATCCAACCTGTTGCATAGCTGTTATCAGTCAAAGAGTAACCAGAGACCTGACAGGTGATGCTCACAGACTGTCCAGGCTGCACAACCACTGAGTCTGGCTGGATGAGATCCAGACTGTTCACACCTGTAGAAACACAAACCAACATGATCTCCATCAGACATCTGACTAATCAGAGTTTCTAATGTGTTTATTAGTGTGAATCCACTGAAAGCTCCTCACAGGATCCAGCTGCCAGCAGCAGAGTCACAGCCACAGAGAACATGTTGATGTTGAAGCTGAACGGATGAGAGCTCTTCAGTCTCTTCACTTCTTTATGAGGCAACACAAGGAGGCTGATTTGCATATTGATGATGGTAAATCAGCTGACTAACATATATTTAAATAATCCAAAATGAAGATGAAAGGTTATCTTCTCTTAAAACAAAACGAAGGTGGAACTTGAATCCCTGAAAACACTTTAAATTTGTATTGAAAACAAACTTTTTTGGACTAATTAACTTCACCATGAAGTTGTCTAAAGATACTGATTCAGCCACTAATGCATTGATGTGTCAGCTAATAACTTCATGGCTTTTGTTTGCTTTTTAAATAACAATGGCTGTTGGAGCCATATATTTTGTTTTGATTATAAATCATGTAATATAATTTATCTGTATCCTCTGAAGAGGTTCCTTTGTTATTTGAATTGATCTTATATCTATATTTAAAATAATACCTTTTTTTGTGGTGAATTACTTATGCTAATTTGACGAAGATCAGCTGGCATAAGAGGAAGGGGTGGGACTGAGTATCGTGTTTTAGTTTCTTGTATGGAACGGGACAACGGCACAGCTTTTGACCTCACGTCATAATTAAGTTGGAATCTCAAGTTAGACTTATGATTTTGTTTGTTTTGATTAGAAAGGAATAAAGCGACAATGAATGAATCGGAATCAACGTCTCAAGAGTTATAATTGTGTTACGTGTGAGTCAATAAAGAGGAGTCCCGCAATGTGGCACATCATATCAACAAGAAAACAGGAACTGCCCACCTCAATGGCATTTTGAGGATTCATTTACACGCCAGTTACATCACAAGCTTTCAAAAGTTGTGAGCTGACTTTATTCCATTTCTTCAAACTTCACACATACAATGATGTGTCAGTGATTCTGATGTGAATTAAATTAAGAATCTAGACTCTCTCCCTGTGACAGTGAGCTGGTGTTGAAAACCTTCCTGGTCTGAGAGCTCCTCCTCTAAGTTGGATTTAACTCTTTTTTAAAACACATAGTAACAAAGAAACAGACCAAACTGGAACAAACAACAAGAGCAAAGGTGCGATCACCTCTTGTTTTGCAGTTGGAGCGCGGAGAGATGAAGCCAGAGATTTGAGGATTCGAGTGGTCATGAGGAAGATCAGAAACGTAACTCGGGGCATAGTACAATATACTGTTAATAAAGCGTATTTATTTAATTGTCATGGTTTCAGTTCATTTGGTGTAAAAACCTTCTTGAAGGTTTGGTTTGAGAGACAAACAACATCCCATGTCTACTGAATTTTTATTATTTTTGTTGTCAAAGTTAAGATTTAGTGTGATAATAGGAACAGAATGTCATGCTTTTGTTTCAGGGGAAACTCTGACAACACCTTTTAGCTGTGCTGAGTTTAGCCGTGTAGCTTCTACCTCAACACCTGAAGACCATTCAGCTGAATTGAATTCATTGCTTGTAAAGTTCAGTTTTTAGCAAATAATGAACGTGTAATTCAGTTTTTGTTGTGGAAATATATGGCGAAATTTATGAACTTCAAGTATTAAAACTGGGCTGCACGATGGTGTAGTGACTAGCACTGACGCCTCACAGCAAGAGGGTCTGTGGTTCGGATCCTGGGCGGGGCGGGGTTCGGATACTGGTCTGGCAGGTCCTTCTGTGTGGAGTTTGCATGTTCTCCCCGTGGCAGCGTGGGTTCTCTCCGGGTTCTCCGGCTTCCTCCCACAGTCCAAAGACATGCTGCATAGGTTAATTGGACTCTAAATTGCCCGTAGGTGTGAATGTGAGTGTCAATGGTTGTCTGTCTATATGTCTGCCCTGTGATGGACTGGCGACCTGTCCAGGGTGAACCCTGCATTCGCCCCTTGACAGCTGGGATCGGCTCCAGCGCCCCGCGACCCTAAATGAGGATAAGCGGTTAAGATCATGGATGGATGGAAGTATTAAAACTGATGTGACAGTGAGCTGGTGTTAACATCATGAGTGGTGTGAGGGCTCCTCCTCTGGTGGCTTCATGTTACAAGTGTTCAGGCGCTGAGAGGTTTTTGTTCACCTCTACTGATGGTTTGTGTTATTGTGGGTCTCTGGCACAGTAATACACAGCAGTGTCTTCAGGCTGCACGTTCTGTCCGTTTAGAGTCACTGTTTTGCTGGAAGATTCAAAGCTGATACTGAACTTGTTTTTCAGTGAATCTTTATAGTATGTTGTGCATCCAGCACAGCCAGATACAATCCACTCCAGTCCTTTCCCTGCAGGCTGTCTGATCCACGCTGTTCTGTAGCTGCTGAGAGCATAAGAGACCTGACAGGTGATGGTCAGACGTTGACCTGGCTGCACGGTCACAGAGGCTGGCTGTGTCAACTGTTCACACTTCACACCTGTTAATAAAGGAAATGTTTTTAACAAAATGTACTTGAAGCAGTAAGTTGACTTTGATGAATCCAGAGAGACTCACATCCAGCTGCCAACAGCAGCAGCAGAGCTACGGAGAACATGGCTGATGTTGAAACTGAAGAGATGTGAACTCCACTGACAGCCTGATTTGTTTTTTTATAGCCGAGTAACAAGGAAGTTCACTGAGTTTGCATATAATCAAACAAATTAAGTTAAAATGTTGACAACAACTTCCTCTGTCGAGATAAACAGTCTTAATTAAATACAAATGCTGGCTGGTATATAGGTTTTGTTGTTAGGTTATTTTTATTTTATTATGCCCCCATTGCACAAAAAATATTGAAATTGTAACAAATAAAGGCAAATGTAACAAAAAAACTAAATGGTTTATTCCTTCCCGTGAACATATGTAGCCACATGTTTTTCATATTCAAATAACTTTATTGCAAACTATGAATATTCTCTGCACTTTGTTTAGACCTTGTCTGTTGTTAAAACACAAAAATAATCATTTGATAATAGTTCTATTATGTAATCAAATATGTTTTTATATTTATTTGTATGTATTTCTTTGAATTGAATTGGACCAAGTTAAGCAATTTGTTATTATCTTCCCTCTTCCCTCAGCATCAACATAAGATAGAAATGATTTAGCTTGAAGTTTAATACAGATAGATTTTCAAATGTTCAGTTTATCTTGACGTTCTTTGTTTCTTTTTCTCATTGTCAACATGAGTATGAGGGGTAGTGACATGGTTGCTGGTTATTGTGCAGGTGTGTTGCTGGTGTGTATCACTGTGGGCCAACGGACACAGTAATACACAGCTGTGTCCTCAAGCTGCAGATTCTGTCCTTTTAGAGTCACTGTTCCAGCTGAAGTGTCTCTGCTGTAGCTGAACTTGTTCTTCAGAGCATCATTTTGGTAAAAGTTTCCACCACCCCACTGATTTGAAATCCAGTCCATTGGTTTTCCTTCACAGTGTCTGATCCAACCTGTTGCATAGCTGTTATCAGTCAAAGAGTAACCAGAGACCTGACAGGTGATGCTCACAGACTGTCCAGGCTGCACAACCACTGAGTCTGGCTGGATGAGATCCAGACTGTTCACACCTGTAGAAACACAAACCAACATGATCTCCATCAGACATCTGACTATTCAGAGTTTCTAATGTGTTTATTAGTGTGAATCCACTGAAAGCTCCTCACAGGATCCAGCTGCCAGCAGCAGAGTCACAGCTACAGAGAACATGTTGATGTTGAAGCTGAACGGATGAGAGCTCTTCAGTCTCTTCACTTCTTTATGAGGCAACACAAGGAGGCTGATTTGCATATTGATGATGGTAAATCAGCTGACAAACATATATTTAAATAATCCAAAATGAAGATGAAAGCTTATGATCTTCTTTTCAAACAAAACAAAGGTGGAACTTGAATCCCTGAAAGCACTTTAAATTTGTATTGAAAACAAACTTTTTTGTACTAATTAACTTCAACATGAAGTTGTCTAAAGATACTGATTCAGCCACTAATGCATTGATGTGTCAGATAATAACTTCATGTCTTTTTTCTTTTTTTCTTTTTAATAACAATGGCATTTTGAGGATTCAGCGAATTAGTGAACTTCAAGTATTAAAACTGATGTGACAGTGAGCTGGTGTTAACATCATGAGTGGTGTGAGGGCTCCTCCTCTGGTGGCTTCATGTTACAAGTGTTCATGCGCTGAGAGGTTTTTGTTCAGCTCTACTGATGGTTTGTGTTATTGTGGGTATCTGGCACAGTAATACACAGCAGTGTCTTCAGGCTGCACGTTCTGTCCGTTTAGAGTCACTGTTTTGCTGGAAGCGTCTAAGTCGATACTGAACTTGTTCTTCAGTGACTCTTTGTAGTATGAAGCTCCAGTATATTTCATTCCAATCCACTCCAGTCCTTTCCCTGCAGGCTGTCTGATCCACGCTGTGTAGTAGCTGCTGAGATCATAAGAGACCTGACAGGTGATGGTCAGACGTTGACCTGGCTGCACGGTCACAGAGGCTGGCTGTGTCAACTGTTCACACTTCACACCTGTTAATAAAGGAAATGAACAAATTATGAATTTCTACTGTAAAATAAGAACAACTGACTCCGACAAATCCATAAAGACTCACATCCAGCTGCTAACAGCAACAGCAGAGCTGCAGAGAACATGGCGTCAGTTAAAACTGAAGAGATGTGAGCGTCTGATGCTCCTTAACCTCCACTGAGAGTCTGGTGTGATGTCTTTATACTGAAACTGCATCACAAGGAAGATACATAATTTGCATATAATAAACCTATGTATGGCATATGAATCAGACTGGAGCAAAGTTGAGGCACCTGTTATGATTATCATTACAATTTTCAAATTCATTATTACAATTTACAGAATAAAAACTCCTCATTGTCTTAAACTGTTGTTCAGCTTGGAGGTTTGAATCGACTTCATCAAGTTTCTTTTGCAAAAACTTCAGTTTTGTGATTTCAGTCTTTTTCAATTGCACACTTTTTAACATTTTTACCTTTCTAATGATAAAGTGTGAGTTTTAATTTTCCAGCAATTTTTGGCGAGTGAAGTTCATAAATATACTAAATACATTAAAGTGTGTTGCAATGAATAATGATGAAAATATTTCTAGCCAAGTGGCACATACAGTATATTAGTCAACGTGTCCATTGGTTCATGACGGGTTTTAAACAGTACACATTGTGTTTAGCTATTTTCATTTTCTGAAAGGCCTATTTTTATAGATTTAGTAAAACAAGTCAATATTAACTTCAGCATTGATGTGTCACGTAACAGTAGAGTCTCATCGTATAGTTTATAGCTCAAAATCATATAAATTAGTGCAGTACCATTTTAGGGGCGTTTATTTCCTTAAATAAACCAGTTCAAATCATGTATTTCAGTTTGTGCTGTAGTAATAGTATATTTTTTGTCTAAATGTATTTTTTTGTGATTAATGTGATGAGTGTGAATAATTTAAATTACTCTTCAATTATTCTATTACTTGATCAAAGCAAGATAAACTAAATTAATGTTTAAATGTACTGCAGTTGAAGCTTTTTACAGCTTTCACTATCCAGATTCAGATACAGAGAAACATGGAGTCTCTAGAATAAATGGACTACGAACTGAAACTAAAACTGGGCGATGATATGCAAAATACGCATTACTTGAGTGAACAGGAAATGGTCTGCTTACGTGTCAGATAATGTATGTATAAGCTTTTATATCACAATGAAGAAGAGTAAACGAAACGGTAAACTTGGACAGTTTAGTAAGTGTACAGTTAAAAAAAAAACAATGTATTATCTCAATCGACCCAGTCTTTACAGTTGTTATTTTAACTCCTTTCCAAAGTGCAAACTAACACCAGTAAATAATGCGTTCAGGTGTCAGGGTAAACCATTAGCAAAAGCAGTTCACTACACCTGCCTACTGGGGGTGTCTTTTTTTTAATGAAGCTCTGTTATTATATGTATATATATAATACATGCCTATTTAGCAATATCATTTCTATATTCTTATCTCTGTTTAGAATTGTTTATACAAACATTTGTGCTTGCTGTTACTGCAAGTGCTTGTAGTAAGTGAGGTGTGTTCTGTATGATTTTGTACAGCTGCTCAACCGGCTCCAGTCACTGTGGGTCTCGAGCACAATAATAAACAGCAGAATCTTCCGTCTTCAGACTGTTCATCTGCAGATACACCTGCTCTCTGCTGTTGTCTCTGGAGATGGTGAACCGGCCTTGAACTGACGGAGAGTAGTACTTGGTGCTGCCACCGTTATCATTCCATGCGATCCACTCCAGTCCTTTTCCAGGAGCCTGTCTGACCCAAGCCATATGGTAACTGCCAAGTGAAAATCCAGAGGCTGTACAGGTCAATCTGTGAGATTCTCCAGGCCTTTTAACCGCTGGTTCAGATTCTGTCAGAGTCTGACCATCAACACCTGTCAAGACAAACCAAAAAAGAGTCACTTATTGTAATGTAATGTTTTTCAAGAACAATTTAACTCAATGACTGTAGATATTTACACCTGCACAGCAGATAGCTAGAAGCAGCAGTCCTGTCCTACACTCCATCATGTTGAACTGTGTGTCCACTGTCCTCTCTCCTCCTCTGATAAGTAGAGATGGAAGATATCTGAGTTTTGCATTGACTCCTCCTTTTTGATTGATCTCTTCTGTTCAATCTCTCCTCAAAGCTTATTTCATATGATGGCTTTCTAATTTGTTTAAATTGTTCACCTTATCTAAGTAAGTAAGTAAGTAATGCTTTAATTGTCTCGCTTTTTCTAGATACACTGTTACAAAGAAACATGTAAAATAATTAGGTAATAATAGATTGTAATTTTAAACACAGCTCAATGAGAAACAATCCAAACTAGAAGGAACAAAAACAGGGATTATATCTAAAAAAAGGCTTGCCTATTAAGTTATGTTCTAGACGCCTCTTAACTGTTCGCTTTGATCGTTTGGAGTAGATGATGTCACAGATTTGGGGGTGAAACAGCAAAGGAGGGATCACCTTGTGTTTTGCAGTCGGAGCGGAGGATGAATACAGCCAGAGATTTGAGGATCAGGAGGAAGATCAGAAATGTTACTTTAGTGTAACGGAAGTATCTCATAGCTGTTATTCTTATAAACATGATCTTGTCATTCATACTGAATTTTAAAGTGAGGATTTATGAGGATTTTATACATTTATGATCAAAGATCCTAATTTAGTTTCAAGAAAAAATGCCGACATGTTTCAGTTGTCTTTTGTCTTTAAGCCTTTTAAAATGAGCTGAATTGATTTCATTGCTTGTAAACTGAGTTCTTGTAAACTCAGTTTCTTAAGATGAGCTGCTGTTGATCAGCTTGGAGTCTGAATTCAATTTATTTGTTGCGCAAAAAATGCAGTTTTGTAATTAACATCTGGAGATTTTTTCAATGCGCTTTTTAAATTATTGTTGCAAATATTCTTCTCAAAGCCTTGATTCCACATTAAATATTCCATATCAAATATCCATTATAAACAATAACATAACTCAAATCTATATTTGAAGAGTCTAGTGAGGTTAATTTCATAACTCGCCCAAATTCCTGCAATAAACTATAAATGTTTTTTTTTTCATATTTTCAGATTCATTTTGCTTGTAGAGGATTTGGACACTTTTTTACATGAGTGAAGTGAAAGCAAGATAATCAAAATTAATATTTGAATTAGCTGCAGCTGTTTTTTTTTTTTACTTTTAAAGGTTTCAGTATTTAAATTTCCGCTGTTTGAAACCACATACATGCTGAGAAACGTTGAGCCACCAGAAGAAAATAAACTACATGGGAAGTGAAACCTGAGATATGCAAAAAAAAAACATCTGCTGGTATGTGTCAAATATATATATGAAAGTGCTCTTTTGTATCACAAGTAAAGAAGAAAGTCAACAGATGTTTGTCGTTGTAAAAGCTCAAAATGTCACGTTTCCACCTACATCATTAGTTATTATAATCACAATAAAAATTATATTATTGTTATTTTTTTCTGTACTTCTTTCTGTACTTCTTTTGCATTACCTCAGAATATTTTTCCTAAAAGTATTGCAAAATGATTATAAATGTCTTGCAGGAGAATGTAGAACATAATTCAAAAGTAGTTTTCTAAAAATTCTCCTTGGACTTATTACGCCATCAGCTGGCCGCAGAAGCATTTGGCTGTAAGTCGTCACACAGCCACCAAAACACCAGCGCGTCCAATACCAGAAGCCTTTCCACTTTTAATGTGGGTTAAGATTTTAAAAACTATACACTGCTGGTACGAGGAACCTTTATACACTTGTAACAAAGCAGTTAACTTCAGTTTGTGACTCATGGATGTTGTGAGGAGCAGAGAAAGGAGACTCAAGCTCAGCCATCAATCTCAAGACTTCTTATGCACCAAACATCAGAAATGTGGCCGCTCGTGACTCGTTACAAGCTGTTCAGTTCAAATAAAAACACGCTCTTTCTCCACGTTTTCCTTTAGAGACTTTAAATCATTTCAGTGTTCAACACCAAGCGAAAGCCCTCTATAATTATCACAAGTAAATTAATGAATGATTTTAGAACGTAGTGACCTATTTCAATATTATCGCTTGGAATTCTGCTGATTTTGCTATGGCTGCCATCTGTGTGTGTGTGTGTGTGTGTGTGTGTGTGTGTGTGTGTGTGTCTGTGTCTGTGTGTGTGTGTGTGTGTGTGTGTGTGTGTGTGTGTGTGTGTGTGTGTGACATATTGTGAGTTTGTACTCATGGTTTGAAAGCACTTATTGTAAGTCGCTTTGGATAAAAGCGTCAGCTAAATGAAATGTAATGTAATGTAACATATGTGTGTGTGTGCGACATATGTATGTGTATGTGTGTGTGTGTGTGTGTGTGTGTGTGTGTGTGTGTGTGTGTGTGTGTGTGTGTGTGTCTGCTGCTGCCAGGCTATTGGATGCTGTTAATGTTTCTCTCGTTGATGCCTGTGACTTCTGATGGAGATGTTTAAGGCTTGTATGATTCAACTGTGGTGCATTCAGGCATGTACACTGGTATTATGGTTCATCCAGGAAAGTCGAGGCCCGCCTGGTTTTCTCTGTGTCCCCGACGCAACTAATCTCTGCCGACACTATAAAGAGGTCTTCTGGTTGAAAGTCCTGTCCCGCCCACCAACTGTGGTCTTTTTGGATATTGCAAAGTGTGTCACTTACTCTGATTGTTGTTCAGTCACGTGAATGCATTTGATTTGTTTGTCAACCACAAATAAGTCTCCTCGTTGACTTTCATTGCCATTTTTTTCTTGCTGAGCGAACACACACAAAAAAAAACATATTTTTCACCCTGCACAAACCAATAAATTGCAATTTGTGACTATTTCCTGAACTGCCATGATGCTGGCCGACACACAACTCTCATCAGCTATGATTAAGAGGAAAACCCTTTTTTATAGTTTATACATTTTTTTAAGGCTTTAACACATGTTGTCTTCTTCCATGTTGTGTCCTTTCAAAGCTATTACAAATGTGTATCTTTCTACAGTTTAAATATAGTATAACGTAGCATAAAATGCTTCACACCTGTGTTACAAAATAACAGATGGGAATATTATTAACCGGCACATGTTGGTAGAAACCATAGAAAAGAGGAAGTCACGAAACGCAACCTCTTGTCTGAAACAGTATTTGTAACTCGAAGGAGACAGGTGGTTGACAAGAACTGTAGGAACGCTTAGAAAATACTTTCATTAATCCAGCAGCACCCCTGTGATATTAGGAGATGATGTGTATAATCAACAGATGTATAACCAGCACCTCAACAGAAATTAAAGGCTTGTAAAATGGCATCGTGCTGTTATATGGGACATGGTTTCTTTAAATGGACAAAGCCTGCATGTTCAATACTTTACTCTTTGGATATTTCAAGCATCAGGATGATATAACTCGGAGTGAATTGCCACTTTCATTAACAATTATATAATTATATAATTTACGTAGATAAATCCAGTCTGTGTCCTGTGATGTCAGATAATACTGATCCTGCTAGTATACAGACGTTGTTGTCGTGTTGTGTGATCCAATTTCTTGTGTGCTCATTTGTTTTAATCACGGGCTTCTCATGCAATGCAACAAACAATTCGGCTTCAAATGGTCATTTTGTGTGTAAACTGAGAATATCTTCTCAAATTGCACCGGAGCTTTCATTTTACCAATGCATATATGGTTATGCAATAGTCTGATTGTGTTTATCCTCATATGAAAATACAGTGAGCATTCTAAGTGCATTTCATTTGTGATTTGTTAATAATCAGATATTTCTGGGATTAATAAACAACATACAATAATAGCGATTGCATGTATGGGCATGTGGTTCACAATCCTATTAACATGGATTTCTTTCCCTCTTCACTTTTCCATCTGTTGCATTCTGTTTTGTTTCATTTGGTGATAATGGATAGAAAGCTTTATCCATATAGTCATTTACTCAACTTGCACCACATGAAAGATTGCAATAACTGCAAACAATAAGCAAACACAGCACATTCTCCATTGGTTTCCTTTTTCTGAATAAATATGGATTAAAATCCAAAGATGAAGTGAGATAAATGTTTGTATTCTAAATTAACAGTATTAAATTGCAAAAGGATATTGTTTATGACATATAGATGGAATTCATCTTCATAATATTTAAGTAAATGCTTTGTAAAACAAAAAAAAACTGTATATGAAATTGTGTTTATGTACAGCATTAAGCCTATCTGTCTTTTCTAGACCAAAGCTGCAAAGATAATCCATATGGGACCTCATCCCTTCTCTCTGGCGTTCGCAGCTCACTGCTGATCGCACACAGACAGACTCGCACAGAAAACAAGAAGCTGAACGATATAGCGGCATATGATCTATCCAAAAAGAAATTCTCAAACTCAAGTAGCCAGGATCTCGACGACGGCCATCATCATGAGCATTAAACAAGCCTGCATCTTTCTCAGGAGTGGAGCAAAAAGACCCGTAAGTCAAAATAATTTTGGTTTGACAGTTTATTTAATGGTATTATTTTTTGTTTTATTAACAGCATCTGTTTGTATGTTCTGAATCTCAATTTAATTAAGTATGGTCATGTATCTTTGTCTGTGGTTTACCAGGAACATAAATCCTACTGTCATCCTACTGATCAATTATGGATTAAATATTGTTTTGCTACTTTGCTCATCCTTATACGGTGTTATTTTAGATTATTTTAGCTTAAAAGAATAATCTCAATATGGAGTAGAGGTGGGATGGTAAACCTTTCAGCACTTTTTTGACAACCTTTGCGGCTGTAGTTGTAATCCCACGGTGCATAAACGGTACATATGACCTGGGATCAATCAGATAAGATATTGCAAGATTAAAAACAAGGTTTTAAGCGAGGTTTCAACATGGCATATTTACAGATGTTAGAGGCACACGAACAGTAATACGTCTGGACACTATTGTTAACCCGTATTCCCACCAGAGATCAGAATCAGCTTCATGTGCCGAGAATGCAAATCCAAGAAATGTGACTCATTTCATTTGCTCCTCTCGTGTACTTACACACAAATATAGATACTAGCCGAGGACAATGACAACTAAACTGAGGTGACAAAGGAAAAGAATACACATGACCCATATTGGTACAAGTAATGAAAAATAGGTGTAAGTGTGTATATATATATATGTATATATACATATAATATAAACACTGATGATCGACAATGAAATAAGAAAAAAATCATCTGTATACAAATGTTCAGAAGCACATTAATGTGTAAGATCGGAAACAACAGGCTCATTTATATGTGACGGTATAAATAATATCATGCAGGATCCTGTGCAGCTGAAAGCAGATGCAAAATGTTAATCCCCATAGATATTCAGACTTGTTCTTTGATTTGAATAATGTTGCAATATTAAAACATAATGTGTCCTACACAATGTCTAAATGAATTACAAATGTGAATTCCGACTCATATGTTTCAGAAATGAATACAAGTTTTAAAAAATAGTTCTCAATTATGCACTGATATACGATAACTTCATAATGCGCACAATAATAAAACAGGGAAACACAAATTTGAAACCTCTTCAAAATAGGAAACAACTTAATGCAATGTAAATAATACATGTTCATAATGTGAATGATGCGGGTAAATATTATGATGCTATTAATTAAGACACTTTGGGAAACCATGTGACATAATGAACAAATTTACAATTAAGTGCACTTTTAAAATGTCAACAAGTGTGTTTTGTGTGTGTTCATTCCACAAATACTTTTATATTCTTTAAGTTTATTTACGGAGCTCAGGAGGGCATTGCCTTGACACGATGGAGATTATTGTGGATATACAAATAGTTGTACATTTTGTAGTAAACTACTTTCATATTTATTTATTATTTTGCAGATGAGAACACTTACAAACGATGAGATTGACGGTAAGGTAATTTTACTGACGAGCTTTCATGCTTTCAGATGCACTTGTTAAATTGCTGTGTAATATTGTTCACCTTTATACATTTTTTGTCAAACATCATCTCATATGTTGCGTCTATATGCTCTTTAGAGTTACGTGAGGCTTTTATAGAGTTTGATAAAGACAAGGATGGTTTCATCAGCTGTAAGGACTTGGGGAACCTGATGAGGACGATGGGTTACATGCCCACTGAAATGGAGCTCATAGAACTGAGTCAGAACATCAACATGAATCGTGAGTAATGTCCATCGTTTATTCAGACAGTATTTTTTGCAGGTTTTGGAAAATTTTTAAAAAGATAATTCATTACCTCTCTACTACTGTGGGTTTTCAAACATGTACTTCTTTTATCTTTTACTGAAATGTGTTTCAAAAAAGAAAAAAACATCTCCAAGACTAATTTGTTTTTTTCAGGAAATGTACCGTCTTGTATATTTATCACATTTGACTGTTGAATGTGAACCATCCCATGCACATTTATGAAGTATTCCACTTCACTCAGCTTGTGAATTAAATCTGATATTCATAACCAAGAAAACAAATAATTTAAGGTATCAATGTATCAATGATTATATATATATATATATATATATATATATATATATATATATATATATATATATATATATATATATATATATATATATATATATATATATATATCATCTTTTGAGGAATTCAAAATGGCGTTATAGCACTCACACTTTGCTTCACTTTTTTTCTCTGACTACTGCCGACTTATAGTTATAATAGTGATATTATTTATCATATTACAGTGGGGGGACGGGTGGACTTTGATGATTTTGTGGAACTAATGACACCCAAGCTCCTGGCTGAAACTGCAGGGATGATTGGGTTGAAGGAACTTAAAGATGCATTTCGAGAGGTGAGCTCATCTCAAAATGTTGGTCTTTGGCACTGCATGGTGGATATTAAATGAACTTTCTGTAAAAGCTGAAATCTGGCAATAAACAGTGTGTTAAAATTGCAATATGAGTCTGAAGTGGCCAAAACTTTGAAATCTTTTGTTTTCTTCTTTCCCTCACCTTCAGTTTGATTTAGATGGTGACGGTGCGATCACAACTGTGGAGCTCAGACATGCCATGACAAAGTTACTCGGAGAACAAACTAGCAAAATGGAAATTGATGCAGTGGTCAGAGATGCTGATCAAAACGGAGATGGAACAGTTGACTTTGAGGGTGAGATATACACACACACACACACACACACACACACACACACACACACACACACACTCACACACACACACACACATGCACTCGCAAATAGTATTGGACTTATTTATAGCCTTGCATCATCCTCTGCTTTCTAAATGTTGAGTCAGCTGAGCGGCTCTGTCCAACACAGGAGTTGAAGTAAGACATTGAATCAATAATATTTGGTCAAAGTAAGCGGCTACAGTTAAAAATATTTGAATGGAAAATAGAAAGGCTCTGGTATGAGCTGGCTCATTGTTGGATGGATTATTTGTTTTTATTCTTGTTCATACAGACGATAATCAGCTTTTTTTTTCTTCTCTCAAACATATGTAATCTGCCAGGTATTTCCTTTATGCATAAATTATTTTCCAGATCAGAAAGTATACTATGTATAAGGAGTTGTACTAGTTGTTCTCAGTTTGCTATTAACCTACTAAATGATTTAGCCGTTTAATAGCTTGTCTATTCTCTTTACAGAGTTTGTGAAGATGATGTCGCAGAAATGAGGACAACGGAAATAATGTTTAAAAGAAGGAGAAAACGTTTTGATTTTTTTGTTCATATTCATGCATATCAATTGACAGCCACACTCTTAAAGGCCCAGTGTGTAGGATGTCAAGTGATCTATTAGCAGAAATATAATTGTATGTACATAACTATGCTCTCTTTAGTCAATAATAACCTAAACTAAGGATTGTTTGTTTTCGTTTGCTCAGAATGAGCCCTTCATATCTAGGGTGCCGGTCCTCTTCGCGGTTATGAAGGGAGGGGAGAGATTCGGGGGATTTAATTGGTTGCAATCTGGAGCCTCACCACTCGATGCAAATACATCTGCACACTAGTCCTTTAAGTTGTTGTATATTTCAGTTCAGTAAAAGTTTGTTGTCATCAGGTCCCCAGACCTTCCCCACAGAGCAGTGAGTCTTTGCCAACTGTTTGAACAAATGAACATGTGAAATTAGAGCTCAGTAGGAAGCTGAAGCACAGAGAGTCTCAACAAATCTGTGTGTCAAATCAACAGTTTTCAACAATTGTCACCGTGCTGTGCATGTGCTATGGACTGGCCTTGGAGAACGATAGTAAAAACCAACTGGTATGCAAATGTATTCGCTATTCAAAGACGACACACATAAACTGTGTTGACGGGGCCGTGTCTCAGTCACAAATACAACTCGGCTGTTGACTCCAGTGATACGTGAAAGCGTTAGCCCACAAGAGCTAGCAGAACCAGACTTCTGCAAGGACACAGTTGCAGGACTGAGGACCAATCCGTCATGAATAGTCTGCTTCCGTCATCCCCAGCTTCTCCTTGTAAATCCCAATTGAGCAAAGCCCACCAACTGTTATTCACATTGAGTGAAGGGGGAAATGAGAATTCCATGACACGTTGCAGTAGAGAACAATGTGTAGGCAGCGTGGGATGATTAACTATGCGCATGCTTTTTCCCGAGCATGATCAGTGTTTATTGGTGGCAGACAGCAGCTAATCCTCAATGTATGTAGCGCCCTGCTTGCTGTAGGGTGTGTCTGAACTGAATCTGATCCAAAAGATATTATCAGTCAGCTGAGAATGTTCAGCAAAAACCTCCAACAATCAATGTTTTACTCATCACGCTGTGACTGCAGCCTTGACCCTGCAACAATCAGTGACACTTGGAGAGCTTGAGCTCTGCAGCGCCTTTCCTCTACTGCCACCTCTTGACCTCACTGGGGTATTTAAACATCCCACCACCTGCTTGAAGTTTCTTTAACTGTTATGTGTGGTGGAATGTGACTCGGCACATTTACTCGAGTACTGTACTTACTTTATTTATTCGTATTTCCATTATATTATTATTATGCTATTTTGTACCTAGATCCAACTACATTTTAGAAGGCAATATTGTATTTGTTTTCTCCACTTTCTTTATTTGACAACATATGTCATTATTACTTTTCAGAAACAGATTAATAATCTAAAATATTTATCAAGAAAAACATTTTATTGTTTCATTAATAGTTGTTTGCCACACTTTTATCAGCTCCATCATCAGTTATGCTTCTACAATAATGCACCACTACTTACAGTGCATTGGTATACATATCATTCTAAACATACAATGTTCTACACAGAGTTTTACTGCTGTATGCCAGTATATTTTAATGCCATGTACTTTCGCTTGAATAAGATTTAGAATTTTATTTTTAATTGTGACAGAGTAATTTCACAGTATGGCATTGGTAATTTGATTTAAGATGTCAGTGTTTCTTCCACCACTGCATGGTGTTTACAAATGTGTTTTCTGGACGTTTTGCCATCTAAATAGTGGTAAATTGGTGACTGGAGTATTGCTCTGTCCTTTCATGGGCTGCTTACTGTACTGTATTAGTCCTAAAATACGGCTTAACTAAATCTGAATCAAAATGCTCCATATACAAAACCTTTTAATTCATATTGCCACTGATAATAACACCAACAGATTTGTTTTCCGACCCCTTTGTTCCTTTGGCAACTTTTACTCAAAATAATCCCACTCAGGTTGCTAATGCTGTTGCATGACAAAAGGACATCATGGGAATTGTTAAGTATGACAATCGCTATCTTTGTATTTTAAATAAATGTGCGAGGCGGGAGCCTGATGTCAAGATAGTCCATGAAGAACCTTTGTGTGTGTGTTATTATTAATGCAAGATTCAATACCACATCATGTTAATGATTTCCACTAATGGTAATGATATGCCTCTACTGGTTTGGAAACATCACAGCAACACAGCCAGGTGCAACTTTGCCTTCTGATGATGTGCTGGACGGTTTGTCAAATTCAAGAATTGAGAGTTTTTTAAATTCCAAGACTGCCTTCTGTAATGCTAACCTTTGACAGAAACACTCAACATGTGGGGTGTTAAATAATTTGCTTGTGAATTTCACAATGATGTTCAGCTTCCTGTGAAAACCGCAACAACTCATAGAATAAAATGTTTAACAAAGATTGAATCAACATACATACAACTACATGCAAAGTATCTCAGGAATAATCTGTCACTGCGAGGTGGATTAGTTCCGTCTCTGTAATCCTCATCATGGATGAGCAGATGGCAGATAAGACAAAATCACCACTCTAATTCTCATCTACTGACTGGAAAAAGTAACTCCTCCTCCAACAAAAAAAGGAGCTTAATGAACCAGAATGTGTTTTTAGAATGATATTTAGTCTCTTTAATTAAATCAAAAGACAAGTTCACTGCAGGATACCAATTGTTTTTATCCCGCAAACAATTGCACTGGCCATTTTCTGGCCAGTTTCATATGAATTATGTAAAAAAAATATTAGATTTATTTTTTTACATGCCAAATTATTATTTTAAGATAATCGTGTCCCATGCAAATGAATTGTGTGACTTGAGAACCCTACGAAGCAGCTAGTCCTGATGCACGCATACAGTATGTGCAAACACAAGTATGACTCTATTACTTTGTTATTTTATACACTGAGCCACTACTGATTTATCAATTATTTATTCTTAATTATTTATTGTTTTTTGGATTCCAAGCTAAACAGAATTGACAAATAACCTGATGCATAAAGCACGAGCAAACCACCAATTATATCAATAAACAAAGAAAAAAACATTCATAGATTTATAAACAGAAAAATACGAGTTTGCAAGGTAACACGAAGATAAAGAATAATCACAGAATTCAAAAGTTTATATATGTTTGGCATTCAAAAATAAATAGAACTTTACATGTATACGATCTTCATGTTTTCACAGTTTTTTGGTTGAGCTTATCAAAACTATATTTTAAAATAAAGCATCGCAGGCTGACCTGTGCGCTTGTGCACATGCACCAGCAGCTTAAAACAAAGTCCAGGACGGATTGGTTTCACATGCAAATAGTATTCACAAGCACAGTTTAGGATATCAAGATACGATTTGTAACAGTTAACACCAGATCTGCTCTTCTTGCTTTTGATTATGTGCTTTTAAGTGATGTCAGTTTGTAGTTTGCAGCCAAATTGTCTCGGATTCATCATTGTAATCAATTTAATTCTAATGCCATCCATAATAATGCACTGTTGTGGCACTTGACTATGAATCCAACACCACTTGCGGCCAATAGCTTGTGTAATTCTTACGGCAGAGTCCCACAGTGATTCATCAACTGGAATAAGATACATGACCCACAACAAGCAGGGCTAAGGTAAGGCATCCCTGCTGCCATGTTGTGTATTATTGGCAGGAAGAAATTCAGAGGTCAGGGCTGAACATGAAGTCCAAAGCTTGTCTCTCTGCTGCAGCCACATTCGGATGCCAGACGTCCACACTCAAAATGACCCGGGGCCCAGCATCCGGAGGCCCTTTAGAAATAGACACATATACAACTTTAAGGAATAGTGTCGTAACCATTTTTGGAACAACTCATGACATTGAGTAAAAACTCTCAAATCTAAAATCAACTTGCTGCTTGTATGAGAAAAAATGAGAGTAAAATGTGTTTCAGAAGCATTGTTTTTCGGAACAGTATGTTATTCACTAACCCTTGTGGGAGACAGTATGGAGGAACGAGTCATCAACCAGGAGGCAGTGTCCTTCTGACCAGCACTGAGGCTCCCCTCCCACCACCAGTTCACACAGAGGTGGAGTTTGCAGACCTACAAAAGTGATGTCTGTTTTTAAACTTTGCAAATGAAATATGTTGGTTTTACTCAGCTAAGAAGGCCATGCACTCCACTCCTGCCTGTGTTTAAAACAGACAGGATTATAGCCAGACGGATCTCACAAAAAAATGGGCTAAGGAAGAAATTAACCTCAACCCTGACCCACAAAGTACCACATTATGTAATGGTTTTTGTGTTTATCGGGTCATTTTTCATTTTCTTTTTCTGGTGCAGTCCGCAAAGTCAGATTTGTCTAAGATGCAGATAAATGCAGATGAACCACGTTGTTTCCCCTTGATGTTGTATTTTACATTTATATTTAAATGATCCTTCAATCCTTTTACTCACCGAGGTGACAGCGCAGGCGTGTATTAGTGGGACCGTATGAGCTCCCCAACGTAGCTCCTGGACCCAACAGCCAAAATCCAGCAGATCCCAAAGAGTTGCTGCTTATGAATGTACGTAGAGAGAGAAGTGTCCGATAGGTACAGGGACAGGAGCGACAGTTGCCTGCCACAGAGACACCTGCACTGTACAAAGGAAACACTGCCTGGCCCTGAAAGAGACAATGTCCTGCAGTTACATATGATTTAGATGAGACACATACATCTGAATCTGAGTCATAGGTAGACTAATATTGGAGAAACAGTGGATGATACTAATTATAGAAGACTTAAAGAGTCTCTGGGACGGGAACCACAGCACAAACTGGTGAGACGTCATGAATTTGGAGGTGATTTAGAAACTTGAAAGCAAGAAAAGTTTAATTATTTTTCATATTTTCCAAATACTTTAGATACTATTTCCACTAATTGTATTTTGTCAACCTGAATCTGTTTCTTTTCACACTAAAACAGATAGTGATGATTTCCATAAAGAAGTGTTTTTTCACTGTCCCTTCACTTATGGTGGCCTTAAAAGACTTCATTGTGTACCTTTGGTCCCAGACTGGTCCAGCCTAGTTTTGAGTCGATGCCTCTCTGGTGAACAGCTTTGAATTCAGTCAAGATTACAGAGTAGTTGGCTTCCAAGACTTCAATGTCATGTCGGTGAGCATCTCGTGGGAAGAAAGGCACACTCGGGACATCTGGCAAAAAGAAGAGATGAGGCTTCTGTATGGCAGAGAGGTCGTTCAGTCTGACCTAAAGAGAGAAATCAATGTTTCATTCATGACAATTCCTTCCTCCACTATTTGCCCTTGAACAAAAGAAGTTCCAAATTAGGTGTTAAGACACTTTTACACACGATTACGCAGTTCTACATGCTATGAAAACCAAACTGTGACTCTTCTGGAATTTAGAGTATTACATTATTGAATACATCCGATACAGAAAATTGACTCGCATTAGCAATTATGTATTTCTGTGTATGGGCTGCACGCACTAAACTAGCACCTGCTCACGGAGGCCCTTGTGAATGCGGCCCATGCCCACCCAACTGTAGCGCTTGGCATACTCTTGCAGTGCTGCATACAGTTTCTTGGCTTCTGCAGATGCCTGGGTTGGGAACAAGGCATGACTCAGCACCGGGTTGAGGTAGCCCTGTCCCTGTTCCTCGTCCTCCTCTGTTTCCATGGAAATAAAGGGAGTAATTTGATCACTTCTCGACAGCTTGGACCGTGCGCTACACTTTGTTCCAGCACAGCTACCGCCACGGGACATCATGGACCGCCTCGAGCCTGACTTGAGCTTTCCAGCGTGTACGTGGCCCGGTATCGGCAGATCGGAGCCCATCCGGTAGCAATGCCACAGAAAGAGGAGCAGAACAGTCCACAGAAGGCCGCTGAGTGAATGGACACCCAGCTCGACATATGGAGGCAATAGCAACGTGTTCATTGACCAGTGCATCCTTTAAATTGCTGAGACGCGGAGAAACTGAAACAGAAAAAGATTGAGAGATTATGGTAATGATTAGATATGTGTAATATGGCAAAGTGCCATGAAATATGCTCTAACTTTTAAGTATTACAATAAAATAATGGTTTAGAATGAATTTTGACACTGACTTTGTGGGGTTGTATGTAAGTCCTCTCTGACATCTGAACAGACGACATACTAAAGTCATACGAAGGCTTCTATACGGTTCAACTTGGCTGCTGATTCATAAAAGGTCTGTTTATTCTCTTTAATTTCTTTAATTATTCATATTTTCCTTTGAGATAGTGGAGTCTACAAAGTAAACAGGCTACAGATGAACCATATCATTTTGCCTGTGACTTTTGTTTTGTCTTGATTCTACTCTGTAAAAACTATGATTTGTGTTAATTAATATCTACTAAATAAATAATAGGGACCTTTACATAATTTATAAGTGTGTACAGTTTTGAAATACATTACTGAATTCAAGAAATGTTTATTTATTTATTACATTTGACCTTATTCTGTTTGAATAAAATCAGCTGTGAATCACTGAGTATACTTTAATTATATTTTATCAGGAAAGTCAAAGATTGAATTTTACTCATTTGGAGATCTTTGTTTTTAATCAACTCATATTATGAACACAGTAATTTAATTGAGTGCTGTCTTTCCTTCATTAGAGAAAAATGTGTCTCTGTTCACTTACCTTCAGCTGCTGTTGCTGATAAAAATAACTTTTGTCAATTACAATATTGACTTTTTTTTCCAGACACATTGAATTATTGTGCAGGACTCTCAGAGTCAACAGTTTAGGAAATAAAAACACTATTTTGGGGGAATTAATGTAATTTAAGAAAATCACTTGGACACTTAGTCGACCTTGTCAGCTGTGCCAAAGTAGACCAGATGTGAGAAAATTATAAATGTCAATACCGAAGTAGAAGATAACAGAGCAGGCCAAGTTCTGTTCTGTGAGCATTTGATCCAAATAATTAATTACATTTGATCCACGTGCGTGAGACAGAGAGAGAGAGAGAGAGAGAGAGAGAGAGAGAGAGAGAGAGAGAGAGAGAGAGAGAGAGAGAGAGAGAGAGAGAGAGAGAGAATACAGAGTTTCCTTCTCTCTTTTTTTACTGTTACCCACACAACACATGTGTGCGAGCTCGAGTGTGTGCACGTGCGTGTTTTGAGTGGGAGGGCTCTTTCCTAATAGGCTCATTCTGACGGATTTGTTACATCTATTAAACGCTGTGTGACGACACAGCCCACTAGAAACCCTGATAGACTCCTGCACGGTTACACAAGGTGTTCCATAATTTGTGGACTTGGATCGTTTTTGCAATCGCTTCAGCATTCACCTTGTTTTTTGCACTGCGCCAGCACCCGCGGCTCCGCTGGCTCATATTTAATGTCCGCATTCCATGTTAGCGCAAACATCCACCCATTATGGCACACGCGGATGTTCGCCATGCAGACGGCACATGCAGGCCTTTAAATGAGCAAACGTACGGTATTTACCCACTGCGTGATGCGTCTCACATCTCTGTCTGATCACCTTGATATACCGTGCAGCGCTTTTGTCGGACACGCTTCACTTCAGCACCGAGCTGTTGGACAGCTTCTCCAGCGCTCACGGACTCAATGTGGAGATTGCCCGCGCGCCGCTGCACTTACCGCCTGCGACCGCTAGGGCGCACCGAGAGCTGCAACGCAAATGCCCTCACATCATATCCGAATGCGTCAACCACACGGTAACCAGCTAGGGGCATCTCACCAGCACTAACCCCGCCGTGTTCTCGCGGCCTAAAGCAACAGGATACAGTCCAAGTAGAGGAGTGCAGGACGCAGCCTGACGGATAAAGGTAAGCAGCGGGAACCTTTTCAACGTTGCTGTGATGGCTGTTGGTCTCACAGTGGTGATGACTGATAAAAAAAAATATATATATATATATATTAAAAAAAAAACACGTCCTCCGCACAAAGAGGGCCGGGGGAGGTGCGAGCAATGCTGCCTCGCATAGCCCCATCATTTTGTCACACACCAGGCTGGCATTTTCGCCGAGGAAACGCCTCGAATAACAGCGGAGGTGCGTTTTGACACGTTGTCAATGACAGGTCGATAATGGAATAATGTTAAGAGGATATCTGGGCTGGGGGTAGTTCCTTTGGTGGATTTTGGAATAGCGCATTTTCGGGTATGTTATTGCAGATTTGGGTGAGAAAATGCAGAGGGGGAAGCCTGAATATTTAACCTTACACCGTGTGCGATGTGTACCTGGCCCTTTTTCTTATACCTGTAAAAAAAAAAATAATTAAGAAAATGCCTGTATTGATTGTCATTTTCGCTTCTTCTTCGTTGTATAAATTGAATGGATACCAGATTGAATGATCTGAGCTTTGACAGTATCACATCGTGGTGATAACCTCTTAAGAGTAATTGTGGCCTACGTGATGTAAACATGTGCTCTGTAGTCTACCTGAATTGCGAGTATGTTTAAAGGATATGACAAATAATGTGCTATTAATTAGCACTTAAGTCAGCATTGATTATTTCCTGCATTACTTATAAGGACGTAATGGTGATTGAATTACAGTAATTGTTCCATTTGCATTTTATCATTACAGTTAGCTAATCCAGCTGCTCTCTTTATATTCTCTAGTAATTACATTTGATCCAAAGCCATGGGCTTCACACGCCTTGCTGTGATGCTTTCTGTCGCCATGATCCACCTAGTTTCAGGTACTGTATGTGTGTTTTCCTAAGCATGCTTCTTTGTTGTTCCACCACACACATGGACTAATGCAGACGTTGTTTATACAGTATGAATGTATTATCTTCTATGCATTTGCTTGCCATGTCTTGCTAATTATGTTTGTTGGCATTCATGTTTATTCAAACAACAAAAGCCGTAATTATTCCTGGTTATTTCAGGTATGAGCTTCATGACTCCTGAGCCTGAGACACCACCAACATCAACACCAGACACTAACCCACTGGGTGACCTGATCCATGCTGCCCTGCAGAGTAAGGAATACCTAAGAGAATCTTCTGCGAGCACAGGTACATATACACAGGCCTGTGTTACTTTTTTTTTGTTTTTGGCTTAATGCACCCGAAAAACAGTGTGAGTGACAAATCACTGGAAAGGACCGACTTTGAATTGAACCTTTGGACTCTGCAGGTACTACCACCAACCCGACACAGGCTGTGCCTGGTCTTGGGCAGACCGAGTCCACAGCAACGGTCATATCACCAGGGCTACTCACCACCGCTTTAAGCTCCTCTTCTGCTGCCAGTCAGAGAGGATCAAGGAATACCATGTCCACCCTGCCCATAGAGGAGGAGACGACCACCACCCTGATCACCACCACCACCATAACCACAATGCACATGCCAGGTACCTGCATGCCATCAAATCATAGATAGATAGACAGACAGACAGATACTTTATTCATCCCTCAAGGGGACATGTTTCTCTCTACAGCAGGCAATTTATTTTCCTACACCATAGACTAAAAGAAATCATAACATTCATTGGCACATGTGACCACAAGGTTAAAAACGTTTTTGCTCTTGACAATACAGCAACACCGGTCTCATGATCCTTCTAATTATATTGACCTTTTTGCCTAATTGACAGCAGCCCTACAAAATGGCTCTTACAATAGTATTAATTTAACTAATAAAACAATAGTGCAAAGGTCTAACCAAACAAACAAACAACAGAATAACAGTGTTACAGTTGTGTGATTGATTTGGCCAGAGGTGATTTATTATAAAATGGTATTGCACTGGGCAGGTAGGATGTCCTGTATCTGTCCCGGTGACAGTGGCTCTGGATGAGCCTGTTAAAAAGTGCTGTGCTGTGCCTGCAGTAGGTGGTGGAGAGGGTGGTCGGGTTATGTAATATGGATAGCGATTTCTTTGGTGTCCTCCTCTTCGCCACCTTTTCCAGACTGTCCAGTTTGAAGCCAATGATGGAGCCGGCCTTCTTCACCAGTTTAGTAAAGTCTGTTGGTGTCTCCGGCTCGAGTGCAACTTCCTTTGGTTCCCTTGGCTTCCTCTGAGTCCGTGTTGCTTATTGAGGCCAGAGAATATGGCGCTCACACAAAATGTTTGAGCAAATAATTCAGCCAGTTCATTTCGAGCAGCTCAGATTTCGGTGGGGCCGGCAGTGACCACAAATTCACACTGAATTATTTTGGCTCCCGTTGCGACTTCATTCATGTCTCTTCTCTGCCTCTCTTTGAAGAAAGAGTAACAAGGAGATCTTGACCGATAACGTAACATGAAACAATCATAAAATATTAATGTTGAAACATCAACAGGTTGCTGTACATTGTGAGTTACTGGTAAACAAAGAACTGTACATATACTTTGAAAAGTCCAACATTGTTACATAACCCACTTAATGCTCATTTTTAAGAAAGCCATGTAGTTAACATAGCTATACCTGCTTATGTCAAGTGACGTTTGATAACATCTTCTGTATCCAGAATTGATTTTAGATTCTTCATTGCACAACTTTTTCACAGCATTGAAACATTTCTGTTTGGTAACAAAATGTGTTGAGACTTCTAAAGTGCATGTTTGTCTGCACTTAGGGTTAGGGTGCTGGTCTTATTTATGCAGGAATAATCTGCTTCCTGTTCTTTCACTGCTTTTAATGTTTGGAGGGACACAGAGAACTGAGAGTAGACACTGAAGATGAATAAGTGCACTCCTTATTTCCTCTTTAACGTAGTCAGTGAAACCAGCTCTTCTCCTCTATCTTAACTCCATAACCTAAAGCAGATTAGTTTACCAGCATAAACTGCTGTGAGATGATTTCTTTGACTTAGATATTGGTGAGGATAGCTGGCACTGAAAATAGATATACATATATACATGCTGTAGCCAGAAAATACAGCTCATCTTGAATCCAGTATGTATAAGGACTTCCTCGAAGTGTCCAAATGAACTTTATACAATATGCACTTTTTTCATAGCTTGTTATGTGAAGTACACTGATGATTTTCGTCTGAGTATACACCTTTATTCCGTATTCATGTATTCTGTTATAACCCTTCTCAGTCACAAAGGACAAGACGTGCATGTAGAGGGTTTCATTGTTTTAGTTGTGTTTAATATCATGTGTAGTGAATATCTAAATATCTCAAACATGTTTATTAACCTACTAAAGACACTCAACTGTTTATTGGTTGCTTGACTAGCTGCTAGGCAACCAGCGGAGACTCTAGAAAGTAACTTGGAGCTAATAAATAATCCGGCACATAATCTCCGAAAAACTTGTTGTCCACATTTTTGTAAAGAGGATTAAATATAAAATATGATCTGTTAATTCATGAGTTTTAGAGTTCCTGCTAGTCAGAAGTTGCACCTGAGGAGCTGTTTCCTGTCTTTACACAATGCAAATAAGCTTCATTCTCAAACTGTCCATTTTCATGTACTTTTACTTGTGGACATGATCAGTTAACACTGTCAGGTGAATTACTGTTTAAGATCTGTCATATAATGGAAAGCTGTTGCTTTTCCATTCTCTTCCTCTTTTAATTTTTTTGTTTTCTCGTCATTGTTATCCAAATGGACTGTAAAACCCTTTCCTCTCCAGAAACCATTTGTATTACAAGGGATAGTCATCAATAATCTGATTATACTGAAGCATAGCAGCAGTTTCAGTCATGCGGTCAATAAAATAATTTAGTGCGGGGCAATCCAATACACCACAGCTTCACCCACGGCAGTGCTCACGAGGAGCAATTACTTTTCATTTTACTCAACTTAATTGGTGTACTGTTACTGACAACTGTATACTGCCACTTCGTGACGATAAGCCAGGATATTTTTATTATTGGCTTCAGGTTGTATTGCCTTGTCCTGAAGCCCCAAGACGCGGCAGAAATGAGCTGCTCCTGGCAGCTCTAGAGATGAAACATGCTTTTATACTGTAGTTCATGGTTTAGTTTGTATTGTGTCAAACAACATATTCGTCTCACACGAATAATATGTGGATATTTGGACAAATATTTGTTATCAAATCCTAATTTAGATTTTTCTCTAATTAGTTTAGCTGCTTCGCAATCTTCCCATGAAGTAGTGGAGAGTTTTGCTCTTCAGTATCCAGTCTGAGCGACTGGCCCCTGGGGGGTCCCTGGCTATCCAGCAGTGCACAGTTTATTTGCTGACATGGATGACCATGATTTGCATTTTTTGTCCACTGACCTACTTGAAAGAGAGCAATACCACAAGTGGTGTCTGTTTTTATTTTGTCAGTTGTGTTGAAAGATGCATACCCAAGTAGACCAAATAATAACCAAAAAAACTCTTGTATATACATTATTATTGTTTGTCTCTATACATTCCCCAGCTATTAATTGCATTTATATATATGCACACCATAAGTGCAGTTTTTCCATTTCATTATATAGCAGAGTCTGTACTCTACATGTAATACATATAATTATTGTCAGCATCAGCCAGATGCTTGCAGGATCAAGATCTTCCCTTCAGTTTACTAAGTCACTACAGCATCGCCCTCCTGTCGGAGAACGGTATTTGTGGCCCATCTGCGTCCTCTAATTTAAGTAATCATTTAATTCCAGCACAAGCGCACACACGCTTCAATTGATGCGGAACCTTGAATAAATGGTGATCTATAAACCGGCACCAAGTCGTGTGCTTCTCATGTGCTTCTGCACACATCTCATACACAGACAACATAACTAGGACTTCTTCTTAACTTGTCATTTATTCAGTGTAGATAGTCAGGAGAGTATAGGAGGCATCTTTGAGAATCAGTGGGCACACAATTCACGCACATCAATGAAATACATTGCAACTTCTCTCTCATATTCACATTGCTGAATGCTCAAAACAACAATGACTCCACCAATCCTCATCCAAAAAACATATAGAGTTACTGAGATGCAACAGCCTCGTCTGGTAGTTTCTGTCATTTTAAGAGCATTCATTGTATTTCTCAACACATTTTTTCTTCTCCTGCCCTCTTTCCCTCTTTTCACAGTACAATGCAATGCAACTTTGTCAACAATGGAAGATGTTGTCGAGTCACCAGACGCTGCATCATCGTCCTCATCTTTTTCCCCTCTGGAATGCACCTACAGTATTACTGTGTATGCAGGTTATGGTGTGGAAATCCAGGTAATGTGCATTATCATCCTATGAATTCACTGTTTTTTTTTCAAATATTTAACCTTTTCCTATGACATTTTTACTTTTTGCTGGTTCATTCTGAAAAGTTAAATCATCTATAACTGGCTGCAGAAACAAATGTAACAGTAATCACATGGGAGTGCAGTATATTTATAATTGTAATAATGCTGCAGTAGCAATATGGTAAACCAGCTACAATGTATTAACTTTAAGCTCATGAGGTACAAGTGTAATGTTAGTTAGTTGTGGCCAAAACATAGACAATTCAAAATACTGCAACATATTGCCTATTGTGATTACATTAAATTTACACCATTTCATAAAGATCACTATCTATGTATATGTTTTATTTATTCATCTTAAAGATGCAATACCATAGGTATAATAGGTATGTCATGTCATTCCTGAATTGTCTGGCACAAAGCAGCTGCCAGAACAAGTTTTACATCAATATGTCCTCTTTTTTTTCTCATAGGTGAGGAAAGTTAACCTTTCTAAGAAAGAGTCTCTGACCATCATGGGCCATGGAGGTTTGGTACCAGAGCTCTTAGCCAATGAGACCCTGATGAGAGCCGGTCAGGTGATTCGCAGTACAACCAATCAGGTGTACATTCACTATCGCAGTCTCCAGCAAAACAACCATGGCGTGTTCAGCCTCCACTACCAAGGTAAATGAACCCCTCTGATTTCATAAAGTAACTAGAAATGGCGGGTCTTTTCATGAGTTCTTTGGATTTATTTTCTTCTTAAACATTAAGATAAGTGTCCTCTCTGCACAAAGGTTGAAATTAAAACCTAACTTGCATATTTGAAAGCATGCAAGCATGGCAGATGTGGGGCAAATAGACATACTTCACATTTCCCAACTCTTGACCGTTTTTAGCTGAGAAATGATCCTTTAGATTTGACCAAAGAACACTGAGTTGTGTCCTGTGGATTTGATTTAACGGGTATGAAGAATTAAGAAAGCAACATAGACAGGTTTTGTTGATTAAACTCATGGAATGATGACCCGTGATGATAGCTGATATGATGATAGCTGATACTGGTATTGGTGAAGAGACTGCTGGTTGAAGATGGCACCTGCCCGTCTGAGTCATGTGACAATCTTCTGATCATGGTGGTGATGGGGAAGCTGGAGGTAAAGATAGGATGAAGGGATCTAAATATTTAAAGATTGACATCCAACTGATTATTTCATTGAATTTGGAGGGAAAGCTGAATGGTCAGAAATAGTGACGCATAAAAATAGTGATTGAAAGAGTTTTTACCAACAGAGTTAAGTGTAAGATATTGAAAATTCCCTTGCACAGACTTAACGATCACCAGTGAAATTATTTATCGAAAATGAGAGAAATGTATCTTTTTTTTTTGGGAACCTCAACTTTGTTATCTTCCGCCAAACCAAACCAATTGAATTCCCCTTCTGTTTTATCTCCGTCTCCAGCCTTTCTGCTGTCTTGCCCGTTCCCTCTGTCTCCTGAGGGCGGTGGAGTGACAGTGACAGACATCCATCCTGGAGGTCAGGCGCACTTCCACTGCGACCCAGGTTTCCAGGTCCGCGGTCATGAGGTTGCTACTTGTGTCAACACAACTCAACCACACTGGAGCACTCCGGAGCCTCAATGTGTCGGTCAGTGAACTCATTTTGACACAATGCTGCCTGTGGTTAAAGTGCGCTTGTTACGGTGGTGGAATATGGAAAATAATATGTGGGATGTTATTTTTCCATAGCTGTTTCTTGTGGAGGATGGATCCGTAATGCAACAGTTGGCCGGATACTGTCTCCACCCCCTCCTTCTGTCAGCAACCACAGTAATGGAAATAACCTGAGCTGTCACTGGTTAATAGAAGCCAAAGAGGGACACAGACTCCACCTCCACTTTGAGAGGATTGCTCTGGATGAAGATGATGATAAGTAAGTTTGTGTTTTCCACTACTTTGTGTCTCGCATTGTCAGTTTACAATAATAATAACATGTTCCTCTCTTCTGGAGCTGATATCTCTGTGTGTGTGTTTTTTCCTCGCAGGTTAATTGTGCGCAGTGGAAACAGTTCCCTGTCTTCGCCGCTCTTTGACTCAGACCTGGATGACGTCCCTGAACGTGGGTTGCTGAGTGAGAGCGCGACGCTGTACTTGGAGCTCACAGCTGATTCCTCCTCCATCCCTCTGCTCCTGGCTCTGCGATACGAGGGTGAGCAGAGAGACGTTGCATGTATTAGCCTGTCATGAGCTCTTCTACACTCAGCAAAACACAAAGACAGTGTGTCGCTGTAGGTCCTTCTCACCTCGTTGTTGTTTAGTAGATCACACATGGGTCGGTATTCTGCCTAAAATCTAGTTAAATAGGATTCATTACGAGAATTCAAAAAACTTGAAGGTGACATTGAATCTCGACAAAAAAACTTCTCTGAAGGTTGACCTTTCTAATCTTGGTAAATTATAGATACTTTAGTTAAATATTAAACTGTTAGGAAGTATACCCGAAGAAGGAATAGAGTTTAATAGACAGTCTAGAAAATCAAAACGTTCTTCTTATTGAATTGTTGCGTGAAGGAGCGCCACAATGAGCCACATCAGTAAGTGTTTACAGTCGGCCCACGCCGGCATTTACTTCAGGCTTTGGAGATGCTCACAGCTTAAGCCTTCAGCGTCACACACCTGGGCTTTTTCTAGCCGAGCTTAACTTTGTCGAGCAGTAGAGCAATTAGAAGAATACCCCCCAAAAACTTGAGGGAATAGGGAAATGCTTTCTATTGTGATCAACGCACACATGCACAGGCTGTGTCTAATTTATTTTCTTCTTTTCATCTTGTTTTTGTTTTTTTTAGCTTTCGACGATGAGCACTGCTGGGAGCCCTACATGCCTCATGGAAATTTTAGCAGCAGTGACATCACATATCAGCTGGGCACCACAGTTACCTTCACCTGCTCTCCAGGCTTCGTCATGGAGCAAGGTTCTGGGACCATCGAGTGCGTCGACCCCAGCAACCCCCACTGGAATGACAGCGAGCCCATGTGCAAAGGTAGGTGTCAGGGTCGCGTTTCGGTTGTGTTTCAAATAAGTGAATGAAATCAGATGCTTTTTTTTTTATTTCTTTAGTCAAAAAGACACACTTTTGTATTACTTGTCCGTTCCTCATATTCTTCATTTAAATAAACCTAAATCTACTCATCCATATTTCCAAAGCACTGCGATTTGTAGACGGTTTTACATGAAGTGTGAGAGTCAGTTGTTCCATTGATATTAGCGTGTTGAGATGGATGCCTGAAGCGGCAAGTTGTTGCAGCTCGACGACGACATTCACACTGACTGTGTCATCTGCTGAACTTCTGGCATGCTGTGAAAAGTGGAAGAAACAGAGAGACGGAGGCAGATATAAAACTGGCAGACACCTTGCACTGGGTCACACTATTTTTTCAACCAAGCGAAAGACATACTGAAAGCCATATGCTGTCTGGTGTTTCAGCTTAAACACTGCGATTAAGAGGGAGGTGCATGGTGGGATACCAGTAAGCGGCCTGCAGGGCAAAGAGATCTTTTTGTGGTTGTCTTGTGGCAGAAGATTGTGTCTCTCTGAGCGGAAAACAAACCATTAGCTCGTGGTTTGGAGCGGTTGTATCTTTGATTATGATATGTCGCAGTGTTTATTTTTGCTCAAATCTGCTCGTTAGGCGCTCAAATAAATATATTTGCGGTTACAGTTTCATGCCTCACTTTTAATAGGACGAGCCTGCATGAGAGCGATTCCTCGCGTTGTATGTTAAGTGAGGAGCGTCCTCCAAACACAATTAAACTGAATGTGCCCTCGGAGGCAAAATCGTTTGCATGGAAATAGAAGTTCTGCATTTGGCGCCCATCACTGCAATTTGCTCCAGCTGATATCTTCCTAATGACACACTTTCCTCGCTGTTTGTTTTGTATTTCTGCAAGGAAAGGTTTCTTATGAATATATGATATATAATCCTTAATTGTTCAATTGTAACCCATTGTTTTCTCTGCCATATTTTACTCACCACACACCACACCTCTTTTCTTGGTGTGCCCATTTTTATGATATCTGATTGATTATTTTACTCGGGGCTTCATTTACATTCTCTCCCTTTATTAACAATTCATTTTTCTCCAGCTGCCTTGTCATCATGTCCTCTGTCTCACAAGTCGTTCCTCCCTCATGTTCTCTCCTCTCTTCTGCTCCGCAAGCTCTGTGTGGAGGGGAGTTGACGGAGCCGGCGGGGACCATCCTGTCTCCTGATTGGCCCCAGAGCTACTCCAAGGGACTAGACTGTGTGTGGCAGATCCATGGCAACGAAGAGAAACGCGTTGAACTGGATGTCCAGATGTGAGTATTGCTAGTTTAAGTTGTCGGTTATATAAAGTAGCACCATGTGTTTTTTCTGTCTTAGCAAAAACACACATATATATATATATATATATATATATATATATATATATATATATATATATATTATAAATAACAGCATAATGGTGTCAAATCCAACCCCTATATGCGCCACATATAAGCAGTTTTATTATTTATACAAAACTAAAAGTCTTCTTCGCATGTAAATTGTACCTGAAAGTGAAAGGAAGATGACGTGTTGCAGCTTTATATAATCCTCTGTCTCTCCTGAACTGAGTACCGACTAACAAAATGCATCAGGTGGGTGGACCGCTCATCTGAAGTAAAAAACAGGATCTGTCTAAAGGGAAATCTCCCTTTGCTATTCTTATCTTTCCTTCTTAAAGTTTAAATATCCGCCACACCGATGTGTTGACCGTTTTTGACGGACGTGACCTCATGTCCCATGTGATCGGACAATACCTGGGGTCCAGAGAGCGTTTCCAGGTTGTGTCTGGGGGCTCAGAAGTCACCATTCAGTTTCAGAGCGATCCAGATGACTCCAGTTTCATCCTGAGCCAGGGATTCCTCATTCATTATCGTGGTAAGTGCCCATCTTACATCACTGCTATCATGGCTCAATGTGAAAGCAATTTTGAACCTATAGCCAAACTCGCTAAGTGCGTATCAGGGCATGTGAGGGCTGCCGTTATTGAAGAAGATCATGAACAACCCATTTTCTTTCTTTCGCTGCCCTCCGTCTGTGCCGTGCAGAAGTTGAGCCGAACGACACCTGCCCCACTCTCCCTCAAATTGACTTTGGCTGGATCAGCTCGTCCCACTCGTCCCCTGTGAGAGGCAGCGTGCTGACCTATCAGTGCCAACCGGGATATGACATCAGTGGCTCTGACATCATCACTTGCCAGTGGGACCTCTCCTGGAGCAGCAGTCCACCGACATGTGTCAAAGGTGAGACAAGCCCACACTGTCACTTCTGTGTGTTGTCTCTGTATAGTTGTTTAAAACGTAACCGTCGTATGTAACGTTAAGATGAGATAGATCGATGTAAGAGCTGTTTGTGAGGTTTTGAGTTGTAATCTTAGACCAAACACATTCAGGTTACATCCAGGTTTTCACTTTGAAAAACATTCGGCGTCGTCTGCACCCGTATTAAACTGTATTTGATGGAGTGTAAAGGCTGTCCTGTGTGTCTCACCTCGTCCCTCACAGTCCAGCAGTGTCCTGACCCCGGAGAGGTGGTCAACGGGGCACGCTCTGTGCGCCCAGAAGCCGGTTTTGCCGTTGGAACGGTCGTGCGTTTCTCTTGTAACCAGGGTTATCAACTGGAGGGTCCCAGCCAAATCTCCTGCCACGGTCGAGACACCGGCACCCCCAAGTGGAGCGACCGCAGCCCAAAGTGTGTCTGTGAGTCCCTTTCTGCGGGATGCTTCCGGCTGCACGTTTAGAGATTAACTGCAAATACATAACTGCCCTCTCTCTCTCTGTGTGCCCTGTACAGTGAAGTATGACCCGTGCCCAAACCCGGGAGTCCCTGACAATGGGTACCAAACCTTGTACAAGCACAGCTACCAGGCGGGAGAAACTCTGCGTTTCTTCTGTTATGAAGGCTACGAACTTATCGGCGAGGTCATTATCAGCTGCGTTCCCGGCCATCCTTCTCAGTGGAACAGCCCTCCGCCCTTTTGCAAAGGTACAGGGTCATTGTCTCTCGACCTTCGGACACAGAACAGGAGAATGCTACGAAACGTCGAATTCACTGTGTCCAGATTGAAATTATTAAGGTTAGGTTTTTAAGATTAGATAGCTGTCTTGTTTTATTTCAGCGTTTGTGGATTATGAAGATAGTATGCTCCTGTCTGCCATTATTTTAGTAACAGACATAGATTTGATTGAACATGTGTTGATGAGACCCTCAAGGTGCATTTATTGCTTCGGTATATCATTTATAATCATTTATTGTACTTCTCTTTCTCTTTCATTCATTTCACACAGTGGCATATGATGATCTTTTGGATGATCACAAATTAGAAGGTGATTTCTTTACTCTTTTTCCAATTTATGATGTGTTTTAACTTAAATAGCTCCTCAAAATATATATATACATAATTAAATATATACTTGCATGCAGAAAAAGTCTGAAAAATCTGTCAAATGAAACATAATTGGTGTACGAAGGTGTCTCTTATTGATGTGTTTGACATTTTAGATTAAGAACAAAATCCAGAGTACATTGGGAAAACAAAAGCATTACGGTTGAGTAAACAGCCTATGATAATGATTTTGTTTTTTGGGGGGGCTGTCTCACAGTGTCCCAGTCATTCGAGCCGTCCCATCAGATCCTGAGTGAGAACATTGCTTTGGCAATAATTCTGCCAATCATCCTGGTCATCCTCCTGATTGGAGGGATTTACATGTACTATACAAAGTAAGTATAAGCTATTATGTAACCAAAGGAAGGTTTAAAGAAACATTTCAGGCGACATATTGACAGATATCGAAGATAATATCAATAAGTATGGTTTTCTGTGCGTGTATGTGTGTGTATAGTCACCTGAAAATAAGAATTGTTGCATCTTCGTTACCTTAGAATAAGCGCTTTATATACATATGTATGTATATATATTATATGATGTTTCTACAGTAGCCCAGAATGGACAAACCTAACACTGACTATCGAGAGGGTCATGTTCATGTTGTTGAGTCGACCGCTGTAGTGTCAGTTGGTTGCGAACCTCAACCTCGCCACAAGGTGTCTCCAAATCCTCCAGATTGAATCTTTTTAACATAATTAATTTGTAAGACTGCTTTTACTTTTGTTCACCTCAGTTGAGAATAATGTATAAACTGTAGCTGTTACTCATCGGGTCACATTGTACTTTCTCCCTCACAGCATATGCAGACTAGAATGGAAGCCCCTCTTCTGGAAGTCTCTCTCTCACACACACTCCTACAGTCCCATTACGGTCGAGTCCGACTTCAACAACCCTCTTTATGAGGCAGGGGTAAGTACAAGAATGATACTTCGTTCTGTAATTCATAATTGTTTTCATTTAGACTTCTGTTTTTCTGTATGTGTTTTCATCTAAAGTAAAGAGTCTGTTTTTAGCATTTGATTTCTTACTCTGCCTACAGGATACGCGGGAATATGAAGTATCCATCTAAAGGAGAAAATGTCTTGGTGAGAATTGAAAACCAGAAAAAGATTCAATTCTTTGGGAAGACAAATTCCTTTGTGCGATAAGGCCTCACTCCCCTTTTATCATTCATTTCTATTTATCTTTCTATTTTTTCCATCACTGTATTTTTAGTTTATCAATTTGTGGAAGTGCTTTATTTTGATTTGTTGCACTGATATAGCGGTCTGCCAAACGTGGTCCTACTTCACGGTCCAACTCTCTGTATCGCTAGCACTGGTGCCTTATGATGGGTAAGAAATTGATAACAAAGTGCAACTAACAATTTGGGAGGAATAAGAACAAACAAGGGAAAAAGGGTGAAGGGAAATTGATTCATTTATTTTTTTGTATTAAATTATTACGAGGCCAAAATATTAGAAAACTTGGCAATACTTTATTTGTAACTATCAAAAGTCACAGTCATGAGCGTACTCACTGAATGTTTTTCTGTCATTTTTAGAGCGGCTCGTGTCACATTTTACTAAGTTAAAGTTGAAGTAAAAAGGGGGGAATACTTTAATTTCAATCATGAGAAGAAGTTTAAAATCAACAGTTATTTTTTCTCTTTCCACACTTGGTCTCTCTCTCTCTCTCTCTCTCTCTCTCTCTCTCTCTCTCTCTCTCTCTCCCTCTCTCTCTCTCTCTCCCTCCCTCTCTTTATGAAGTACACACACACTCTCTCTCACACACACACACACACACACACACACACACACACACACACACACACTCACACACCAATTGAATGTAAATATCTGACTTAATATTGCTTGAGGTTGATATATATACTAAATTATATATAAAACCCTCATATATACAATTATACATGGTGGCGGGCGGGAGGTTATATATTTTCATTATATATGTAATGAAAATTCAGTGCCAAAATATAATGTTAAATAATTTAATGTCTCTACGTGTTTCATCTGTTGTTGCAATACTGTTTACAAAGGCAGTTTATTTTATTCTTCGCTGTTTCTGGAGTGCATTGTCACCCAGTGTCACATGGCATACGAGGAAGAGGTGAGGACATGATTGTCATTATGCTTAGAGCATGCACTGATTGTAAATTATATTGCTTCTGCTCAATCTTGCCATTATCATTATAGTTATTGACAGTTATCATTGTTATCAGATTTGATGTTGTATGCACTATGTTGATGAAAAATAACAAACTTGGCTGCTTGCTGTGATGCATTATGTATTTATTTACAACTGATTGTTTCAACAGTGAATGTAGTCTCATTCTCTGTGCCAAATGAAGGATCCTGGAGACTGTTGCTTTGTAGACTTAATTCTTCTCTTATCATCAGTAGCATTTCTTTGCTTCATATATGAATACACTCTTTTGAAGGCAGTAAATTAATTGCTGAATTGGAAATAAAGTTTTTGTTGAATGGTGTAAAACTTGTAGAGATTAGCAATATTTTTTTCTGAATAACAATGCTATACCTACATCTGTGCACACACAAGACATGCACTGTATTGATACATGTACAACTCGGCCCATGGTGAGAAAAATAATCACAACGGGAAAGTGATGTAATCTTTTGAGAGATACTTTTGAACTTTGACGTTTTTCTTCATGTCTAACAGACAAGAAAAAGAAATAAAAATACAAGGTGGAGGAAAAAACACCAATATTTTAGGTTTCACACACTCGATAATTTGATTTTAAAATGAAAATGTACCTTTAAGTAGTCATGATAATGTTTATGTTTATTATTCCACCTAGATTGCTTTAGTTTGGTTACTTTGTTGTGTATTCACCGGAAGTGTGATCATGACATTAACAAACATTGAAACTCTAATTTTGATTGATTTTGAAAACCATTGTTAATACCCCTTAATTAAGATTAAGATTAATGATAGATCAGACTAAACATATCTGTGTTATTTCCCCTTGACAAATGTGAAGTTGTTGTATCTACAGTGACCAATAAAAGTTAAAGAACATGATCAATTCACAATCATTTCTGTAAATTGGTTTTTGATTGTTTCAGTTTGGCCACATTACTTTTGTAATGAACAACGTGTATACTGATCTGATATTATGGTACGTTACCACCTTTTCAGTTGCTCGTTTTGACCATTAGAGGGCAGTAAAGACTCATGATTGTCAAGATAGATAGATAGATAGATAGATAGATAGATAGATAGATAGATAGATAGATAGATAGATAGATAGATAGATAGATAGATAGATAGATAGATAGATAGATAGATAGATAGATAGATAGATAGATAGATAGATAGATAGATAGATAGATAGATAGATAGATAGATAGATAGATAGAAAAAGTGAACGTGATCGTGTTGTGACACTTTCTGAAAATGTTTGATTTCTTCATTTTGAACAAGTATATACCCAAAGTGATGGCATCCTCTCATGTCTGCTTTAAGGCAATTTTGATCAGATTAATATCGCTGTTCTTCACAATGAGGACAGTAATCACCTATGACTAAATATATTCAGTAAAATGTCATCCCGCGTGTTGCTAAAATAACATTATAAAAAGCAAAGACTGATCCCCACATCAGAAAGCAGTTGATAAAATATAACAATTGTCATTAGAATATTAAAAAAAAGTTGTATTGTGTAGTTGTATAGTGAAAAAGAGAGGACAACGAGCGAAGTTTGCCCACTTTATTTCTTAGTATTTACCGGAACATAAACCAACGTTTTCAATACAATAGGTGGAGCTAACGCACGTTACAAACTGCTGTTTGACGCGCAGCTTGTGACGTAGAGGAAGAAAGCAGCGGAAGAAGATGTGCGAGTTTCGTTTCCGAGTGACCTACTTAGCTTCTCCTGTTAGCATGAGTTAATTGTCGTTTTCTCCCACAATGGAACTGGCCGTTCTCACGATAGCGATTGGCATTTTGTGATGACAAGTTTCATTTTTTTCCTCCCAAGAAGTGATTAAAAACAAATGAGCATTACCAGCTTAAATCGTAACTAAATAGACGGGCCGTCGTTAGCCCCTTTGATTCAGCTAGCAAGGCTGGCTGCGATTAAAATGAGTTGTCAAACGTTGGCTGCGTTGTGTGTTGTGGGCTGTTAGTATTAGCTGAGTATCGATTGATAGCTGCTTTATCGCTTACACATCCAGCTAGCTTGGCTCAACGTTAGCTAGGTTCACTTTTGCAGCTCCCTTTGGATGTTCAGTGTGGTAAGTACACTTGTTTTTAAAGCTAACGTTAACTTAACACTATTGTAATCTATTAGCCTCATCAGTTAGCATCTACTAGTAAATAGATCTCAGTCGTTTTTCTGATAACGGTACTTCTTATGTGTTATGTTGACACCTTATCGCAGTGCTCAGCTGTAAGCTGAGAGACAACAGACGCCTCAGTCAGTTTCAGGATGCGCAAGCTGGTTATGAAGGTGTATTACATTAAAGATTAGGGGCTTTTCTGAAACCATGTTTCCTTTATCCCACTACGATGAGGTGTGTAAAAAGCTGGCGCACTTAACAACCAGTTAGTCAGTTAGTTGAATTACAATTGATTTTCAGTTGATTTTCAGTTTGGAAAATAACCTGGATTTCCATTTAGGGTATTTTCCCATTCTTGCATTTGTTCATGTTAGTAAAGAACGAAATATATTTATTTTAAATACAGGACACAGAATGGGTGTGGTAGACAATCTGTATTGAAGAGTGTTCTTCAGTCACTTGATCTGTGAGGACCACGAGAAAAGCAGCTCAATTTCCATAAAGTTGAAAGCTGAAAATGATGTGCTTCTAGGTATCATTTCCCACCCATCTTTGCTTAAGTTTTTTTTTTTTTTTTAAATCAACCTTTGTAATGACAAAGGATATATTATGGTCGCTAAACTTCTTCCTCAAATATCATCCTCACTATGGTTTGCTTTTTACATCCATATTCCCAACCATTATAGTTACTTATTATATTTTCTGGTGTGTCTTGCCCCGGTTTTTAAGCCATTTAAATATGTCATACTAGATGTCATACCGCAACTGATGTCTCCTGCTTTCGTGAAGACAAATAACCACATCCTCATCTTCATAGCAACAAAAGAGTACTTCAGATTCAGCCATTATACATGGAAAACTGAACAAACTACCATGCACTTTTACATTAATGTATAATCCTTTATCACTTGTTCTGGTCCAAACCTACAGTAACAAGTCATTATATTCTTCTGAATTACAGTCAGGAAGTGACTCCTCAGCCCCATGTCTGCTGAGGCTTCAGCAGGCAGTCATGCTGCTGACTCTGCTCAGTCTACTGTTTCCCAACCTGCCTTCAACAACACAGATGAGTTTAGAAATCGAGGTCTTCTGGGGAGCAAGTATGTCAAATTAAATGTGGGTGGCTCACTACATTATACCACTGTTCAGACATTAAGCAAGGAAGAGAGTCTCTTGCAGAGCATATGCAATGGAGCCACCGAAGTTTCCATAGACTCGGAAGGTGAGTGGATGTGTCTGATGAGCACTAACATTTTTACTGGATCCTCATTGTTATTGTTGAATGTCTTGAAGGTTGTGCGAGTGATATCTGGAATTTGAACAGTAAATGCAATATGATTCATTATGCCTTAATAATGTACTTATTTCAGGTGCCTTGTTTTGAATTTATATAACTTCTAAATTCCTAAATGAAATAAAAACTTTAGTTTTCCATCAGGATGACCTTTTAAGCCTTTAACTTTTTATTATAGTTTGTATTTTATTCAGATGTAAAACATGATTTATACAATGCGAGCCATTGTGCAACCTTTGAACATGGACAACAAGTCTCACACGTGATGTTGTCCAGTTTTGTGCTGTAAGAAATCAACTTACAGCACAAAAGAGATTTGTCGGCAAGATGTTTCACTCTCGCATGCGACAGTATTGTCTGCAGTGACTTTTATTATCAACTTTATCTTATATTCCCTTTAGTACTGGTTATGTGCAAAATGTGTGTCTATGCTAGCTGTTTCCAGAGTAAAGGACTATGTGTCCACTGGGACCATTAGCCTACGACAAAAAGTAATAAAAATTACTAAAAGTTGTTATATTTACAAAACACTTTTTTGTTTTTTCCTGCTTGCACAGGTTGGGTAGTTTTGGATAGGTGTGGCCGACATTTTGGACTTGTTTTGAACTTCCTCCGAGATGGCTCAGTACCACTTCCAGAGGACCACAGAGAACTGGATGAGGTTCTAAAGGAGGCCCAGTACTATCAGGTGCAGGGACTAGTCCAGCACTGCCTCAGTGCCCTGCAGGTAAATAGCTACTTGGCCAACTAAAGAAGAAACTTAAAGACCCTGGTGTTTTATGATAGGTGTTTCATATTTTTCTGTGAAGGATAATCAATACTTCCAAACCAGTGTTGCAGCTGTATTTTAATGTACTTTCTTTCTGTTTACCTTCAGAAACAAAAGGATGTCTTTGAAACTGTGTGTCGCATCCCCATGATCACCTCAGCCAAAGAAGAACAGAAGATGATTGCTACTTGTAGAAAAGTACATTTTATCTCAATCAGATAAACCACTGACAAATCTGTTCACATTGTCCAGCAGGTTCCTTTGTACCAAGAGTTAAACTGTTTCTCTGTACAGAATTAAAAATAGTAAATGGTTTGAATTGATTTAGACTTATGAGCCATACAAATGGTTGTCTTCTTTGTTTTTGTCTCAAAGAAATATTTATCAGTATTTCTTTATGTATATGTGTGTGTGTACACAAAATTTGTGAAGACAATGTTCCATTTATCCGCTACATAATCACTTGGATTTATTTGTGTCTTGTTTCTACAGCCGGTAGTAAAATTGCAGAACAACAGAGGAAACAACAAATACTCTTACACCAGGTAAAATAATAGGGCTGATCGCGCATGTGTGAAACTGTGAAAGAGTATGAAAAACAATTTGAAGAGCCAAATGCCGCCATAACAAATTATCAGTGGTTCATGTGTTCACCTGACCATCACTTTTTGTGAGTGCTTATTCATCTTTTCAGTTGACACTTACTTCCTCGTTGTCTCTCCCCTGTGACCAGCAACTCTGATGATAACCTGCTGAAGAACATTGAACTGTTTGACAAACTCGTTCTACGATTTAATGGCCGCGTCCTGTTTGTCAAAGATGTGCTTGGGGATGAGATCTGCTGTTGGTCTTTCTATGGTGAAGGCCGCAAGATTGCTGAAGTATGCTGCACTTCCATTGTCTATGCCACAGAGAAGAAGCAGACCAAAGTAAGCGGGATATATTGTGTTCACCAAGTCCTTAAAGCAATAGTTTTTAGACATTTTAGCACAAAGATGGGAAGCACCTCCAAAGATAACTATCCAACGCATATCTGGCACTTAACAGTCTGCATGCTGAGCTGAACTAACCTGCTCGAGGGTACAATCACAAGCTCCCAAATCTCTACACTCAGACTTTAAGGCGCAATCCCACAAAGTCTGAGGATTTAGTTCTGTCTCACTGTCAAATCATTGAGTGTTTGCATGTTCTCTGGCAGACATTTCTAGCCTTTTATGAGCCCTTTCCATAAGTTCACATTTCTGCAGGCTTTGCCTCAGGGAATTAACCACAATTTATAGCAATGCAACGTTAAACACAGGATTACCAGTGGAACCATGGCAGCGTTAAAAAAAAAAAAGATAAACAAAGAGGACTACACAAGGGTTTTCAGCCTTGTGTAAATTTACTCATAAACATTAAGGACTAAAGATGGACACATACAATCAAAGGAATGCTTGCAGAGACAACATATAAAAACAAGTAAATAGAATATTTGAAATGAGTCCTATTAGTATTAATGTTACTGCGTTGATGTGAAATCTATCATTAAATGCCATGTCTTAATTGATTGTTTTTTAGGTTGAGTTTCCTGAAGCTCGAATCTTTGAAGAGACCCTTAATATTCTCATTTACGAGAATGGCAGAGGATCTGGTCCAGGAGGCTTGCACCTTTTAGATTCAAGAAGCTCAGGCTCGTCACTGGGAGGTGATGAAGAGGGTGCTACAGGAGGCGACAGGCGAGTAAGACGGATCCACGTAAGGAGGCATATAATGCATGATGAAAGAGGGCCCGGTCAGCAAACTGTGTATAAGGACTAATAATGTGAAGCATAAGGCTCGGGAGAGTGAATTTATATACGTTCATTTTTTTCTTGATCGCCAGAATGAAAGAGATGTCCTTGATCATAGCAATAGCTCGGTAGCTAGTTATGTCATTAAAATATCTTAATACGTCACTGCACAGAAATGTAGGAGTCGATGACTTATCTGTAACTGAAGTAAGAGTTGTTTGGACATGAAAAATGCTTCTGTTTACAAGAAGACAAATTGTGTAAATTATTTAAATAGGAAATGTGTAAAAAATACCTGGGACATGAAACTGGCATAAATATTGCTTTTCAAATGTTAAGGAACTTTCTGTATGTTAACGAATTGGCTTAAAAGCCCATCTCCACCCCACCTGTTAGAGTGGGTGTTAATGATATGCACTGGCACCTCCTCTGTTGGACTTGTAGGAAACACCATCAGTCTGTTTATTCAGGTTGCAAAACATCGGTGGCCTATTCATAAGTTGGACTGATATGCTGTCTGGCAGAAATGAAAAGAGAATGGTCAAGTTCAGCCTAATTATGTTAACACTGGAATAAAACTGAGTAGCCATTTAAGGAAGGTTGTCTGTGGATGAGATTGTTGAGCAGCTCCATTTTCTTTATTTAAATTATTACTGCTGTTGCTTCAAGATGTTTTTATTAATTAATTTATGAACCTAATTTATTGTTTGGTATTTAACTTTTGTATTGTATGCAATCTTTGTGTTAACTAGTGCTCAAATGAGTTTAAATTTTTTGAAATGATATGATGCACACACCAGATTTATAATTTACTCCTGTAAATGACTTAATAGTGTACTTACATTTCAGTTTAATGTTTCATGAGGAACCGTGATCATTTCTTTGATATTGTATTTTATTCTGAGCCATGATCTTTCACTTTCGCTTTATGTTTTATACTGAACCACTGAAATGTGCTGCCAGTAATTGACCATATGGTAATGATAAACCCAATTAATACTTGGTTTTATTTTTATTCCCCACTGGGAGAGGACACACATTTTCTTTCTGATATTCACCAGTGTCTTGAGTAAACATGATCTCTCTGAATATTGGAGGGGGGAGGAGAGTGAAGAAGCATTGAATGAGAACAATATGTATCTCAGACCCTTAATAATATCACCTTTTGAATACCTTCAAATATGCACTAATATGACTTCCGTCCTATTGTGGTCATGGGAATGTTCTGAATAAATTACTTGTGAAATCAAACTTCAGCTTCTTGTTTTTTCTTTCTCTTTTTACCTGAAGTATAATAAAGAAATTGACTCAAAAACATACAGTAACAGAAAATAAATGGATGTTTCCCACAGGATATCTCTTACTGTGTTTCCGTGATATGTTCCAGAACATATCATTTATTTTAACTGATAAGACTTTATAACTTTAGAAGCCGTTAATCTTAACGGATGCTCAATTCAGTGGCATAAATGATTTGTGTGTGATTCTACATTATTGTGTATAGGGCACAAAATCAAAGTCAAGATTTAATTATTAGACATATGTACAAAAATATTGAGGCACACTAAATTCTAAATATCCTCAGAAAATGTAGTAGTAAAATGTTCTTTGTTGCTATAACATTTTGGGATTCAGAAAAAAAAAGACTAAATAAAGGTAAACCCCAGAAAAACGCTTAAGAATATGTATGTTTTATATTTATATAAAAACACACCTGTTGAGGTGAGTTTATATGTTTTATTTTGACAGGGCGTTTGATCTGATGTCACTTCCGGTAACTTTCTGGGGTCTCCGCTGGCGCCAAATGGAAACCACCATAGCCAGTAATGATGGTGTCAAAGAAGGAAGCAACGGCTATCCGCAAGTTTGTGTGCGGTCAGCTCCGCGATGAGCCGAACCTCAGGTACAGCTCAAGCATTCACGAGTTGTTTCCAACAGTTTCTACCGAGACTAAGTTCACTGCTCTGTGCGCCTCGATTGTTTACGTGTTGACAGTTAATGTTGCTAACTTTGGTGCACACGGGTATACAAAGTTAGCTGTTGAATCGTCCCATGTTGCTCATTTAACGCCAACACTGCAGTCGCTCTAACTTTAATGCGCGCATTGTTCTCATAGAGAAGACTCGATACGCACACCTGACACATGGTACGGTCATGGTTGTGTCGTTTTCTGTCTTAATCTGGTTTTAAATCAGTATGGTGTGAGTGTGTAAATTGTCAGTCCCATCCTAGTCCGTGTTCAAAAAGCCAAAGACTGTTATTGATTCCTCTCTCTCTCACTCTCACACTCACTCACTCACTCACTACATGTCATCTTTCTAATGTCTTACTCCAGCACGCTGACTCTCGGGATTTTAAAAAGGCGATATTTGGCACAAGTGCGTTGTGAATCATTAGGTCCAGAAGCCAAAAGTATCATGAAACTGGCGGTTCAGGAGCAACTGATGAAAATGCAGGTATCTGAATTCATCCTACACAGCTTGTTTCTTTACGTGTTCAATTTATCTCTGGGTGGATCATTTCTAGTTATGTAGTTATTGTCACTATGTATGTTTTTTTTATTTTTTTAATTTTATTTCCCCCTGGTAGGACAATGATGACAATGAAAGTGATTTTGAGACCAGCAAGAAGCCCCAAAACAAAAGGAAAAGAGAAAAAGAGAGGGATGAAGTGATTAGAGGGGAAGAAGATGAGGAGTCAACGGCAAAGAAATCACGTCGTCAATCAAACTCGTCATCGGGTAGGTTTTTGTGGTCTATTACACTCCAAAACATACAGAGATTTAGTTTACTGTGAATTTTTTATTTTTTTTTTGCTTTTTGTCTAAAAGTATTAAGACCAAAGTGAAACCGGTGTCAAATTCCATGTATGTGATCATTTACATTACAGCCAGAACCAACAAATATTGGACATTCGCAATATCTTAGGGACGCATTAAGTCGAGATGAATTTGGTTGTCAAAGGTGAAAACATGTTTTGGCCATAACTCAAAAATAAATGTGCTAATTAGGACAATTCCTCACAAATGTCTAATTTGATGAAATAATTAAGTGACGACATTTTGAACCGACATGGGTTTAAACTGTAGCTTGACTTGTTGGCAGAGGCTCACCGCCGTGAGGCTGTAATTCTAATTTTAGTGAGTTTTGTTGCTCTGTGGTAAACCATTGTCTTTTCTTGTGTGGTTAACGACAGAATCTGAGGAAAAAGACGACCACAAAACAGGAAGTGAGAGTGAGGAAGAAGAGGGAAATCATTCTGAATCTGAGAATGCACAGCAAGAGGTGAAAAAATCACAGCAAAAGGCAAACAGGAAAAAACAGATTACCATTAAAGACTCAACAGATGAGGAAATTAATGAATCAGAAGAAGAGAAGGAGAAGAGTGACTGTGATGACAATCCAAAAGTAATGGTGAAGAAGAGAGCCAATGTGACGAAGAATGGAGGGAAAAGAAGCAGCAATAAAAGTCAAGGAAAAAAAACACCACTGAGCGATGAAGAGAATGAAACCGACGAAGAGAGCAAGTCAGAAAAAAGTGACAAAATCAACGGCAATGACTCCTCAGACAACAGTGAAAAAGGTGACTACAACTTTATATTTGCATATCCAGTACTTAAATGTTCATGTTTTTGTTTGACTTGATGAGTTTTTGTTGTTTTGTGCAGAAGAAAAGCCAAAAACAAATGCAAATGGTAAACAACAGATTAAAAGTAAAGACTCAACCGTTCCGTTGTAAACTATTGTCTTTTCTTGTGTGGTTAACGACAGAATCTGAGGAAAAAGGCGACCACAAAACAGGAAGTGAAAGTGAGGAAGAAGAGGAAAATCATTCTGAATCTGAGGATGCAGAGCAAGAGGTGAAAAAATCACAGCGAAAGGCAAACGGGAAAAAACAGATTAGCCGTAAAGACTCAACAGATGAGGAAATTAATGAATCAGAAGAAGAGAAGGAGAAGAGTGACTGTGATGACAATCCAAAAGTAATGGTGAAGAAGAGATCTAATGCGATGAAGAATGGAGGGAAAAGAAGCAGCAATAAAAGTCGAGGAAAGAAAACACCACAGAGCGATAAAGAGAATGAAACCGACACAAACAGCAAGTCAGAAAAGAGGGACAAAATCAACGGCAATGACTCCTCAGACGACAGTGAAAAAGGTGAGTACAGCTTTATATTTGCAGTACTTCAATGTTCACGTTTTTGTTTGACTTGATTTGAGTTTTTGTTGTTTTATGCAGATGAAAAGGACTCCGACAAAGAAAAGAATAACGACGTGGACTCTGATTCGTCACTCCCCTCATTGGATGACGAACAGCAGGGTAGAAAAGAAAAATCACAAGATGATGATAAAAAGAAGGAAGCCACGAAAAAAGAAGGGAAAAAAGAGAAAAGCCTGAAAAATCAAAAGGTGAGCCGATGAGTGAATAAAAAATACACAACACGTCAAAAAAAGTTTTCCCAAAATGTCAAACATATTCCGTAAACCGCATTTTAAGCTTTGTCTGTCCAACACTTTTTCCAGACTCTGTATATGAGGAAAGGTGTCTTTAAATTCCTTTGATCCCCCTCCGTGTTTTAAATAGAGTCAAGTCAACACTTGTGTTGGTAATCTTAGAGTCAAGGTTAACATATCTTCTCTTCACTACCTGTCTCTCCTCGGATTCCTCCTGCAGGATGACGACAAAGCTGTTGTGAGGCTCAAGCGGTACATTTCTCTATGTGGAGTGAGGCTGAATTACAAGAAGCTCCTGGATGGCTGTCGCTCTGTTCGCTCCCAGGTGGCTGTCCTGAAGAAGGAGCTCGATGGTCTTGGTGTCCAAGGTCAGTGGGAATTTATTCACCCTTCAACAGACCACACACATTGTGGGCACAGTTCCTACATGTTTCCAGTTGATTCTCGGTGATGAGATAGTAAAGGCGGTATTTGGGGAATCCTAATATTCTGTTGCGTCACTAGACACAACAGAATATCAGGTTCTGTTCACACACAAAGTACACAAAGTGATCTGACGCTTCGGGCTACCAAGATATTTTTACAAAATGTGTTTAACTTGGGGAACCATTGGTTAAAGTGATTAAGTGTATGTGTGTTTTTTTACACAGGTCAGCCATCCATTGTGAAATGCAAAAAAGTCAGAATGAAAAGAGAGGAATCTCAGGAACTAGCTGAGCTCGACGTCAGCAACATCATTGCCACAGAAGGTAACTATTTATGTATTTTCTTGAGTGCTCACAGCGATTACCAATGTAGTAAACTAGAGGATTTTTTTTTTCTAATTAGACAAGCACAGTTTCGTACAATAGTTCACTGGCCAAGGAAAGTGCTCAATTATGCTTTAAGTTCCCCTAAATTTGTGTAAAAGGTTGTTTTTTTTTACTTATTGTTCAACGGTTTCTCAAATAGAAAAATCTGCGTCATCCAAAGCAATATCAAATATGTTGCATTCACCACACACTGTAAAATAATATATTTATAATATGAAAATTTCTATTAAGAAAGTTAATGTGGAAACCTCTTCCAGGTCGACCCAAACGCAGAGCAGCCTCGGCATGGCAGGAACAACTTAACCCTCCGTCCTCTGTATATCTGCGCTCCCTGAACTCCGGCTCTGATAGTGACGATGAAAGCAATACACACAAAGGGTGGAGAAGAGCAACCGACTGGGCCAACCTGCAGGGGGTCATCAGTGACGATGCAGACAGCAACTGACAGTCACGCCTCCTCTTGTTACGTGTCAACACTCTGTTTGGATATGGGTATTTCCTTTTCTCTGTACAACTTAGGTGTATAAGTTATTTTTGTACCTTTTTTTTTTTTTTTAAGTATTTTGAAAAAATGTTATGGTTCAATTGTAATGTTAAATAAACATCTGTTATATTTAAAATAAAGTTTTGGTGATTTTACGCAACAACCCGTTTTATTTTAACCAGGCAGCCAAAGCATATAGTGTCAAATAAACGGTATATAGAACAAGCAGAAGACATATAATTAATTGCAGGTACCAGACAGCAAAGTAATACCATAGTAATGACTAAAAAAACGTTGAGCTAGACAACTTTCATATGGTTACCTTAGGACAGTGATTCTCAAATGGGGATTGTCTACCCCTTGGGGTATGTGAGATTTAAAAGATATATATTTATTATAAGCATCCATTAAATAATGCTTTAAAAAATATTTAATATATGTTCAATAAAATGTAAGTTAATAAACTGAATTGTATTCATGCTATATTAAATCAGACGCTGATGTCACAGCGATGTGTATTAGATATTTTTTTCCAACCAAAAATGCTTTGAACTGGTCCGGGGCAGTCAGGCGCTGCCCTGGAAAGGTGTGCGGAACGAATGTAAGAAGGCTCTTGTGTGTACGGAATATTTCGCAGACGGACCGGTCCGTCTTTACGTTTCTCTTCGTACATATATGATCCGCAATCACTGCTTCAGGTCAATGACATTTATTAATTACTTAAATGTCAGAAAATGTGTTGCGTTTGTGTCCGAGCACGGCAGCTTTGTGTTGTGTTGTTGCTAATTTATGTGTCAGTACTGTATTCGGACAACGTCTGGATACAAAATAATAACTGTAAGCATGTGACCCTCAAAAAGAAAATCAGTAGTAGAAGAGTACGTGGCATGTCATGTCTAGGCTGGATTACAATGCTCAAACGAATGGTTAATAATAGTTTAAAAAAAGTGTAATTACCATTACAGCGTTGAAACGTCTGCCACTCTACTGTGTAAACAGCTGATTTACTAAGTAGTAGTGTAAATCCAAGTAAATGCATCTACAGTTTGTTTGAAAAACCTTGCTGTTGGTGTAGAAGGAGAAGAGGATCGTAAACAAACAGGAAAAACAACAGAGTGAAGCAAAAGTAAAATGGATGTTATGTAGTAATAATTCAAGGTATAGCCTGCAATCACAGAGCCAGTCCACTAAATTGGTGTCTTCACTTAATGCGTACAACTGTATGCATTGATTATATCATATTTATGCAATGCATATGTTATATGAGATTAAAGATACGTATGTATCAAAGGCCACGCCCCTTTGCTACAGAATATACAATGATATACAATGAAAATACATATTCTTTTACCCTTTCCTTATAAGTTTTTGTATTTTAAATAACTTAAACTCCAAACTACACATTTCATGCAGGAATGGATGATGATGCACCAGATGAGGCCTTAGCTGAGTTCAAGACGAAGAAGCTTGGAGGATGGGGTGTAGCTCAGATAGCTGCTGGCACTGGGCTCGCTGTATATGCCATGTGGGTGGGAATCCTCCAGCCTGGCTTCCGAAAAGTCCCGTTGAAGCTACAGGTATGGTCTACATCCTCATAACAGAATAACTATGTAACTCTTGTACAATCTGTTTAACAATAGTTTTCATTTGAAGCTCTTTAAAATTTCTTTCAGGTCCCGTACATTCCTGCCAGCAAAACTCAAGTAAATCATGTAATGATGTTGTTTAAAGGTCGAAAGGGAGGCCTAGTGGATTTGGGATCTGGTGATGGCCGCATTGTAAGTATATGCAAGTTATTTGTGCTCCTTTTTATTGCGCTGGTAAACAATGTTTTTTGACCCTGGTCATTTTTAACCCTCAAGGTCCTGGAAGCACATCGGCAGGGTTTCACTCCTGCTGTTGGTTATGAGCTCAACCCTTGGCTTGTTCGCATGGCCCGCTTTCATGCCTGGAGAGCAGGCCATCATGATGAAGTGTCGTATCGACGGGAAGATCTCTGGAAGGTTTGACATTACTTGTATTATGGCATTAGATGATAGTTGGATTGGAAATGTCTTCGCTTCGAGAAGAAAAAGTTTGCATGGCAAACAACACAAAGCAAGAACAACACAGTCAGACTCTTTCCATCTAAATCGCTTACAAAAATATGTTTCTTTTGCGTGTTATTGCGTGTATTTGTGTTTTTTGATTTTGTTAAAGATTTTTTTAAGATTCATTGTACATAAAATTGCCTATTAACTACTTCCCTTGTATTTCATCACAGGTCGACTTGACAGAATGCAAGAATATTACAGTATTTTTGGCTCCTAGTGTGGTGAGTAAAAGAACCGATATGAACAAAAATATAAAGACAATCTCAATGTAGCACACAGACAAGAAAATAATGCAAAAATTAAGAAGAAATAAAAGCTTTTAATAAGAAATTATTGAAAGCTATACTTTTTTTAAGGATCCTAATACCAGAAAACATATCTAAGAATAAGTACATGGTTCAGATTCATTATTATGGATCAATTTCAGTAATTTTCTGTTGTGCTTTTGTGTTTCTAGCTTTCATTACTGCAGCAGAAGTTAGAGACTGAGCTTCCTGATGATGCCTTGGTGGTAGCTGGTCGCTTTCCCTTCCCTAACTGGACACCCTGCAGGATTGAGGGCCAAGGCGTGGACAGAGCCTGGGCATATAGAATCCAAGCACAAAGACAGCACACCTTCAAAAAAAATGACACAGCCCACAACAATGAACTAACCACGGACAAAGAATCCACTTGAATTGGATTTGGAGGGTACGGGGGCAAGCTTAAAAACATGGTGTCACCTGTATTCGTTCTGCTGTGTTCAGTATATGCCATAAAATTGAAGATTATTTTATGTTTTAAGTGTTAATTGGTTTTAGTCATTATTATTATTACTATTACTTAATGAGTCTTATACAGGCCTATGTATAATTAGACAACTTCAGAGGACATGTTGGATTCTATGGTGCAGCTGGTTTCTATGAGTAGGATTCAGGTAATGTGTGTGTAGTATTTGTGAGAAAATCCACTTTGGCTGACATTCTATAGTTGTTTGCAATATGTCTTCTTTTTTTTAAAATATATTGTGTACAATAAATAATTTAAACAAAATGATGCATTTGTTTCCCATTCCACGTCCTGCCAGAATATAAGTGTCATCAATTATCGGTATGTTATGTATAAGCAAAGTGCGATAAGGGGAGATAAATATAAAATCTTACGAGAGGTGTATATTTCATGAAGTTGTTTGATAATGATTGGAAGGTCCTGTAAATAATAACCTCAGTTTTGCGGCAGTTAACCTTTCTACGGTGTCTTGCAGAAAGACGATATTAGATGAGCTATGTGTATGCTTTTAAGATTAAAAAAAAGAAGTAAATATGTAATATATTTCACTTAAAACCACAGCTGCTTACTTTTTAAAATGTATTTGCACAATGTTACAAAAACGTTGTCAGTATTGGTCTTAAAACAATGTATCAATTTTAAAAGATTGTAACCGGAGATCGTGCTTTTATTATAGTGACTGTCTTGACACGAGCTGATTGGTTTGGTTATTTTTTTGCAGCGAAAGAGGAAGTTGCGAATCGAACCCTGCAACCAGCAAGCTAGCTGTCTCCTCGAGCCGCCCTAAGCACCGAGGAGCGGAATAACAGAAACGAGCGCGCACAGTATTCTACATTTGGTGTATTTAAAAAAAACTCACGTGTCAGATGTATATGTTAAGTGTGCATATTCACCCGTTGTGAAAGTACAAACGGTAGAGGCCGTGACAACCGGCCATAGAATGTTGTCTGTTTGACAGCTAGCTTGCTAACAGAAGTGTGTCTTCATCCTTCTGGAGGAGCTAGCAGCGAGTTAGCCATCCGCTGCAACGTTAGCAGCTGGGGAACTTCACTCCGGACCGCTTGACATAAAAAGCTAATTAACGTTGCACGTTTCTTCCGAGCTGGAGCCGGTGTTAGCTAACGTTTAGATGGTCCACGTTTAGCTAAACGGGAGATGGAATCACAACAACAATAATGAAGATAACTGACCAACACGAGATGATTCAGTCTTAAACGGAACTTAGTAAAAACGAGTTTTATCTGTAAATTAACTCTGTGTTAAACGTTGTTATTGTAGGTGAAGTCAACGAGAAGCTAGCTTGGTGGTTGGTGTGTTGCGTGTCGACCCGAGCAGGAGGGCAGACCACGATGAGCCCCCTCTGCGGTTACGTTAGCCAGCAACACCTTAGCTAATGTTAGCGGCAGAATTGACGAGCCGGAGAGCTCATGTTGTCGTATTACTGTGATTAAACCGAGAACAAGTAAACTGAAGAAAGCATCTCGGTCAACTAAACATGGTACGTATCATTTATTTGTACGTGTTATATAGCTACGCTAGTTATTCATGTTGTCGTCCTGTCTTTCTTGCTAACAGCTAACGTGGGTGCATAAGGGCTTGATTCATATATTTAGACAGAAATATCCAAAGTTTGTAATGTATTCAAATGTCTTTACGTGTCGTTAAAAGTGTCTAAGTTTATGCATTTACTGTCCTCTGTGCAATATAACGGTTTCTGTGAGGGCAGGTAATGTTATTTCTCGGGATGTGACAGCTCGTTAAGCCATTTCACGGTACAAGACGCCCATCTTGCAAAACAGAACATTTGCTGCGAAGTTGTGTTGAGCCTCGGCAAGTTGTGGCTTATTTGAGGAATTCAGACCTGCCTGCCACAGGAGCTGCTCTTTAAAATCTCAATTTGCTATCTTGTTTACGCTAGGCAGAGCCCTACTTCTCCCCACCTGCCGACACCTGGTTTTGATATAACGTTCATGCAATTGTTTAAATTACAACTATATTTGACCTGTATGAAAGTATCATGCACTCCTCAATGCTGCGCTGATCTATATGAGCGAGTCAGATCGTAGTTGTGAACTTTAAAATGGCCAATCTGTGTGAATTCTGTTTTTCATGAGACGAGCCAGTACATACACAGCCATTAGTGATACATGTTTAATGACCAACTATAGATATTTGTAGGCATGAACATGTGAACGTGAGGTTCCAACTCACTAGATCCAAGAGTGACCCAATTGAGCAAGATGGTAGATAAGGCTGCAAGCACTGACATCTCACTAAAATCAGTCAACCGGGCCATTGTCATTCTTTATCAGTTAAAGGCATAATAAATAGATATGAGATATGTAGGATACTTGAATGGTAATGTATTGATTTTAGTGGCTTACGATTTGTCTTTTAGTTGCGAATTTAACCCTGCAACCAGCGAGGTAGCTGTATTTTTGAGCCGCATGAAGCATTGAGGAACGGAATAACAAGAGCAAGCGCACACAGTACTATACATTTTGTTTATATTTTTTTCATGTATACTGAATGAAAAGCACACAGCCAAAATGTGTCTGTCAAACTGACAGATACTGGTCCGTGGGATTTTTGTAATCCTAATGGTTAGATGACGTTGACACAAATAAGGCATTCAAAGATTTGGATTTTGCATATTGTCAAATAGATTGCCTAAGTGTGTGTTTTGTACTTAACCTTTTTTGTCATATCTGATAGGCTTCAGAGGAGGCATCACTGCGTGCACTGGAGAGCCTTATGACTGAGTTCTTTCACACCTGCACAACTAATGAGCGAAAGAGAGAAATAGGTAAGTGTGGCCTTGTAAAACCTTGTCATACAGTTACGTTTTTTTCGAATCCGATGCTCTCGCAAGTTTATTTTGGCAGTTGACACATATTTGCCTGAGCAAGTCCTGATTCCCGTATACCATGTACTGTATACTGCTATATACTGTAACAGGTTTCATCGTCACTGTAGAGTGTTTAATGTAACCTGAAGTTATTTGCTTTCTATTAAAAGCACTTTTGTGTCACGTTTTATACACTTCCTGTGTTGTGGCGCATTACTTTGAGTTTGTCTGTGAGTGAACTACTTTAATGTCATGTACCTCTGTCATACCTACTTCCTTTTTCTGCAGAAGAGCTGCTGAATAACTTTGCGCAGCAGACTGGAGCGTGGCGGCAGTGCTTGTTCTTTCTTTCCAATACTCGGAATGAATACGTAATGATGTACAGCCTAACAGTATTTGAAGTAAGTCTTTGCGATAGGAGATTTATATTTTTAGCTCTAAGCACTGCTTAGAGGCCTTTTGAGTTTTTTATACTTTGAAAATAAGAAAGTACTCAAAGAAAGGTACTGTTTTAAAGGTACTGAGAACAAAATTTTGTTTTCTCATTGCTTGAATTCTGCAAAACAAGTTAGTTGATAACTGGATCAAAATAGTGTCTGTGTAAACTTGTAGTCTCTTTCAGACATAGCTTTGACCACTGATTGTTCCCTTTTACTTTCAGAACCTGGTGAACAAGATGTGGGTTGGTGTTGCTTCACAAGACAAGATGGAGATTCGCAGCTGTCTGCCCAAACTCCTCCTTGCTCAGCACAAATCGGTGCCCTATTTCATCCGTAACAAACTGTGCAAAGTCATTGTGGACATTGGTCGCCAAGACTGGCCAATGTTTTACCATGATTTCTTTACAAACACCCTTCAGGTAAGAAGCTCTGCTGATGTCATGTTTGCTATTGAACGGTTCAGCGTACGTATCAATCATCAGTAAATAGGTGATTTGTTCTTAAATACATTAAAAAAGTTGACACAGATGTCACATTTAAAACAACAAGATCACAAAATCATAGCTTCTGTTGGACTGACAGCTGATTGGAGATGTTTAGTGTATATATCGTTGCAATGTTTTGTTAATGTTTAGAGCAATTTTGGTAAACGAAGAAGGGTTTATTTGGTGGCATGTAAAGCATTGAAAAAATAATAAGAACTTTTTTCTGTCTCGTGGTGGGTAAGTTTCTGTAATCATTGATGGAGCTAATGTCTGTTAATCTTTTGTAAACCACAGTTGATCCAGTCCCCAGCTCTGGCTTCATTGGGGTTGGTGATGTTGAAAACTACATCGGAAGAACTTGCGTGTCCTCGAGAAGACTTGAGTGTTGCCAGGAAAGATGAGTTGCGTAAACTTCTGCTGGAGCAGGTGCCAACAGTGCTTGGACTGTTGACAGGTGAGAACAACCTTTAATACTTTAATACTTTATGCAAAAGGGATTTCCTAATGTAAATGTTTTTCCCCCGGTTGTACTTGCTGGACGGTCAATTGTAGTGACTCTGCAGAATTGCTGGTTGATGCATGCACATGGCTTTATGTAATTGAAGTCTGAGTTAACAGTGCAAGGGATGTAAAGAATTGCCTGAAAGCAAATTTAATTTTCAGACACGGACACATCTCCAGAAATTAGATCTGTATTTTAATTTGAACTGGAGTCTGGCTGCCAGTCAGAACAAATATTTTGGTTGAAAACCTTCCTTGTATGTAAATAATTAAATTCTGGTCCCATCTTGTTCTTCAGGTATTCTGGAGACCTATTGGGACAAACACAGTGTCATAGCTTCCACCCCTCCTCCCTCGCCCACATCAGGGGAAAGTGGTGAGTAACTTGTCCTTTTAGTAAGTTAAAACTGCAAAGACTTGCTTGTAATGTTGTGATAATCATTGAATAGTTATTGCTTATTTTCTAACATTGACAATTTCAAGCATTTTATAGAGTGCTTTGTTGTGTGTTAACTAGACCTTTTTTTGTCTCCAATCAATCAGTTGAATTGCTGGGCAGTTTGTTTCAGGGCAGTCAATACTCAAAACTGCTGTGCCAGCCCATGGCAGCATTGGACAATGACAGTCAGCAGCTCTGTTGTCTTGTTTTGGAGTGTTTGGCTCACCTGTTCAGCTGGATCCCTCTGTCCACAAGTATCACACCCACCCTGCTGGCATCCATTTTTCATTTTGCACGTTTTGGTTGTGATCTTCGGACAAAGGCCAAGCCAGGATCCTTCATCTCCTCAAACTCCTATTCTAATGGCCAGCTTAATCCTGGGATAACACCACCAGCATCGAATGGAGGAGGGCGAAATGGACAACAGAGTGAGAACAACAAGGTGGATCGTGCCCGACTTGGTGTACACGCCATGACCTGTGTCAACGAGCTTGTGTCCAAGAACTGTGTTCCAATGGATTTTGAAGAGTACCTGTTGCGCATGTTCCAGCAGACCTTCTTTCTCCTGCAGAGGCTGACGCGAGAGAATAATGCTCATACAGTCAAGAACCGCCTGCAAGAACTTGATGAGAGGTATGGCTCAGTCCATTAGTGTCTACTAATATGTTGTATACACAAGGGCTTTGCAGATAAGAGTGTATTCTATCCTGGTAATGTCACCATGAGGTCTGCAATGTTGACTTTTGTTGTACTTAGAGCTCATTTACAGTCAGAGGTTGCACTGTGGTATTTCTTAGTCCATCTCTTAAAGACGCTTTTGTTTTCATCCCTGCTCTTCACACCGGCTCTAAACGGCCATTTACCTCAGTTATGTGGGCCGTTCTCTGTTCTGTCTTTCTATCTTTAACTTGAAAATGTTTTCAGTTAACAAGATGGTTCCAGAGAATGATCACAAGTAGCTATGGAATGATTGAGATCTCACAGCTCAATTATTATTACAAAAGCTGTTTTCTTGCACACAAGCTGCATTGTCACTGTTTCTTCTCAAGATGGACATTAGGGCCAGGGTGATGTAACATTATTTGACTATGCGGGCACCAGCCTTAATTTAAAAAAATGACATTATTATCTACCGGCATATACTCCAGGAAGTGTGTCTTGACCCATGTTTTCTTTTTCATCTTGCAGTTACTTGGAAAAGTTCACAGATTTTCTACGCCTGTTTGTCAACGTTCACTTGAGGCGAATTGAGTCCAGTCCTCAATTTCCAATTGTAGAGTTTCTTGGCCTGCTTTTCAAGTACACCTTCAACCAGGTAATGATAATTGTGTCAAGCAGTTGTGTATGCAGTGCAGCAATGGTTGTTGATTTCTACAGTCTTCATGAAAAATAGTTTTGACGGATTACAATTCCTGCTTCTCATTGGTTCAACAGCCTACCCATGAAGGCTACTTTGCCTGTTTGGATATATGGGGTGTCTTTTTGGATTTTCTAACAAACAAAATCAAAAGCAGACTCGCTGACAGAGAAATTGTTCTGAATAGGTAAGTTGCTCATATGCAATACAGTGTATAAAATGCCTGATGCATTGTTATTCATTTGTTTTAAATGTGTTCATTTTAATATATGTCTGTGTGGTTGGACAGGTACAAAGATGCCTTAGGTCTTCTGTTAAGGGAAGTTCTGAATCGCATTCAGTTCAGATACAATCAGGCCCAGTTAGAAGAGTTGGACGATGAAACTCTGGATGATGACGTAAGAACAATTTTCATTTATTTCACTCCGTTTCATATTGTTTTCTTGATATGCATGTCTTGTGTATCTCTACAATAACTCAATAATAAAAGAGGATTATATTATGAACATATTAACCTCTTTTAGACGGACACACATTGTAAATACCTTCATCTCTACTTCAAAGTCTGTATGTTCTTTTCGTTTGATAACTATAGCAACAGACTGAGTGGCAAAAGTACCTGCGTCAGAGTCTGGAGGTGGTTTCCAAAGTGATGGAGCTGCTCCCATCCCATGCATTCTCTACTTTGGTAAGAGATCAGTTTTGTTGTCACCTTTTACATTTTGTAAGGTGTTCTTTTAGTGGACTTCATTCGAGCATTGTCATCGAATTCCAGCTGGAGCGCAAAAGCTGTAGAAGTGGATTTACTTATCTGACCTGGAACATTATTTGCTGGGTTCCTAATATGTTTGGTGTCAGCATGAATGCATACAACTTTAAAACACCACATTTTTTGTGTGCACTGTAACTTCCTAAATTATTAAAGGGGTAGTTCTGATTTTTTTTGAGGAAGTAGTACTTATCCCTAGCCAGTATTTTTACCTATAGTAGATTGCAGTCACCACTCACAGTTTGGAGGGTCAGCAGGAGTATCAGCACAGGAACCAAGCAATGTGCTGCTATGGACCGGGTCCTGAGCAGCAGTTAGATATCATTTAAAATTAATTAATCCGCTTTGTGTGTGTTAATAGGTGACATGCCCTATCGGTAGCGTGTCTCTGTTAATCATTTGTCTCCATGCCCTTCAGAAAAGCATAATCTATAAACTTGTTCTGTATATTATTTATTCAAAAATCGCACACATACACAGCAGGCACTTCCCCCGTCGCTGTTTGTGTCGCTGTTTCATCCTTTAGTTCAAAATTTGAAATGTATTGACAAAAGATCGATGTAATCACTTCAAAACATGTTTTAATCTAAACAAATGTTCTGCCTCAATTCATATTTGCTGGCATTCATAATTTACAGTAACAACTAAAAACAAATGAAAGAATATATAAAGGAAACATTTTCACATGGCTCTTGATTTTATAATTAGATTTCAAGAAATGTACTTGAAATTTATCAGAAGCAGCCTCATCCTTATTCCTCTTTTCTCTCTAGTTTCCAGTCCTCCAAGATAATCTGGACGTGTACCTGGGTTTGCAGCAGTTTATTGTCACCACTGGCTCAAGTACGTATTTGTTTTTTGAGATGCATTCGCATTGGGTGATGCCAAATAAATATATCAGAATGTTTTGATTGATCTGTCAAATTGTTCTTCTTTCAGGTCGGAGGCTTAATATCTCAGCAGAGAATGATTGCCGTCGACTTCATTGTTCTCTCAGGGACCTCAGCTCTCTACTTCAAGCTGTTGGGCGCCTGGCTGAGCATTTCATCGGGGAGGTTTTTGCTGCACGTTTTAATGACGCCCTGGCAGTGCTGGAGAGGTCTGTGTGCCAATACTCTACCAAGAGTTTATATTTTAACTTATTTCTTATAGTTCACAATCTAAGGCTGCTACTAACGATTATTTTAATTTTTTAATGAATCTGTTCATTATTTTCACAATTAATTTGATTGTTTTTGTCTATAAAATATCAGAAAATGGTGAAAAATGTATACCAAAGCCCAAAATGACATCTTCAAATGTCTAGTTTTAGTTAAAGATATTCAATTAACTATCATAGAAAATATTCACATTTAAGAAGCTGAATTTGACTTATTTTTCTTTTCTGTGACTGAAACCAATAAATCAATTAGCAAAATGGTTAACAGATCACTTAATAACAATTAATCATTGAACATATTCTACAGTCAGTAATGACTCTTGACTAACTAACTTGGTTGGTTTCTGGTTTGGCATTTTGTTTAAGTTGTTTACTGTTTAAATGTATTCATTGTTTTTCATACTATTTCAAGTGGTACACATTTACAATTAATAAGTACTGGTCGTTGATTTTCTGTTGAATGTTGCTCCATTAAAGAGGAACTTATCACCATGTGTTTCTTTTTCAAGGTTGGTCGAAGTGACTTGCTACGGCTCTCGGACCAGCCTTTATGACCTGGAGACCGCTGTGCCTTCTGTGCTCAAGCCAGACCTCATTGACGTGTGAGTATCACATGTCTAAAGCCAAGCCCATCCCAACATGGCTGTCACACTATTTGTATTCGAAAACGGTTGTTTACACAAGTTTTAATTGCAAATAACAAGACGACACTGTTCTGTTATCAAATGCTTTTTGCGGCGTAACTGACAAAATAATAGGTGAATGGAGTGTTTTAATAAATATAAACACTTACCAGATGTTTTCCCCCACATTAACAAAAGACACAGAAAAGCAGCTGTGGCTGCACGATGTTGGTGAAGTTTCACAAAATAAAGCTAAAAAACAATTGTATTTCTGACTTCAGACCAATTAATTACCTTCATGTAATTGTAATGTTATGCTTCAGCGCTTATTAGAAATTCATTACAAACATAATTAATACAACCATATACTGAACACATCAGAAATTATGTTTGTAAATGCAATTTTGGAGCAAATTAGGTTAAGTTGAATAAAGAAAGAAGTATGTTTTGAGGTCATCGTGTCATCGTGTTCTAACTGTGTGTGTGTTTTATGCATTACAGACATGCACAGGCCCTTGCTGCTTTGCAAGCCTACTCTCATTGGCTTGCACAGTTCTACAGTGAGGTGCACAATCAAAACCAGAGCCAGTTCATGAACCTCATCACGTCTACAATAGATGCCAGTAGCCCACTCATCACAACAAAGGTAGCTTGCCTCATACCAATGCTTCAATAACATTTATGTAGAATCTCTTATTTGGATAAAGACATTCAAATATATTATTATTGATATACAGCTAAGTGCAGTTCATGGATACTTGATGTAAAACAAAATGGTAGGTTTCATGTTGACTGGCTCATCAAGGAGGAAGTATGATTTGTGAAATATTAACCAACACTTAAAACCGTTATTCCATGTTCACAGGAGCTTCTTATTGCATTAATATATAATATTATTTATATTGTACTTCAGCTTAATATTACTTTTGCTTGAGTGGTATTGTAAAATGGTGAAATTTCATTCACGTCTTGTTTATAGCGGATTAATTAGTGTGATAGATTTGTATTATTTGTTCCAGCTACTGTGGGATGTTAATAATACAAGCAAATAGTTTTGTTCAACTGGGGAAGGAAGATGTGGCTGAAATGGTGAAAAGATAAACGGCATGAAGAGTGTAACCAAATGGTTTATCTTTATGTCCAGGTACCTGAAAAGTTGCTGCTCTCAGCATGCCATCTGATGGTTTCCGTGACCTCTACGGTGCGGCCTGTGTTTTTGGTCACTTTGCCAGCTGTTCGGAACATCTTCAACCTCATTACTACAGAAAATCAGTCCCGCAGACTTCCCCAAGAGGTAAAAGTTTGTTGCTTTTGATTTGCCTATGATAAGTTGCCATAATTTAATGGATTTATTCAGTATTGCAACTTTTTTTTTTTTTTTTTTTCTAAAAGCTTGAAGTTCTTAATGTCCTAAATATAAGTAGAATTAAAGTAATTACTCTTTGTGTGTTTGTGTGTATACAGGCTCACATTTTGGTGTGTCGGGCTTTGTCCAACATGCTGCTACTCCCGTGGCCGAACTTACCAGAGAGTGAGCAGCAGTGGCAAACGCGCTCCAGCAACCATGCCAGCCTGTTGGCAGCACTCACTCGAGACTACAAGGGAATAAGAGGGACAGTGAACATTACTCCCCGGCAACCCGATCTGGATAACAGTCAGTATTTGTTCTCTTTCTTTTGTTTTGACATTCTTGCTCTGTTTTTTTTAAATTGTACACTTACATATTAGAGTGTTTTCTGACCATCTTATTTCTACTGCAGTGAAAGCATTGATGCATCAGACCCTGCCAGTGCTTAGAGATATAGTGGACAGCATCTCTGGGGAATCCACCAAATCACGTCAGATCTGTTACCAGAGTCTTCAGGAGTCTGTCCAAGTGTCCCTCAGCCTCTTCCCAGTGTTTATTCAGCAGCCAGGTCAGTGTCTTTTATCCCCACTGTGGCTATCCATCTACAGTTTGTTAAGTGTCTAATCACAGTATGAAGATGATCCAACCCATTCCCTCACTTTTTTTTTAAGTTACTAGTCTTGTCACAGGGGACTGAGGCCTATTCATTTATGCACTTTATCAGGGCAAACAATTGTAGAGATATTATTTAACATCCCAGAAGTGTATTATGATATTGTGATTTATCCTGAAGACCTCAACAAACTTGGTCACGAGAGGTTGACCGGCCATCTTTTTAATTGTCACTTCTCTTTCCCAGATGTGACGGATGAGATGTTGGCCTTCTTCTTGACGCTATTTCAGGCGTTAAGAGTCCAGATGGGTGTTGCCTTCACAGGACAGATCATTCACACTTTCCTCAGCATGTTCACCAGGTAGTATTACACCCTGTCTAGATGAATACAGGTTTAAATGGCATTGGGGCAAACACCGAAAAGGCTGGTATCACTTTTAACACTAATTCATGTAATTTCCCTTGTATGTGTTCCAGGGAACAGCTGACGGCCAGTATTTTGCAAGAGGGCAGTGCAGGGTGTAGAGTGGTACAGAAGTTCCTGAAGATCCTACAGGTGGTGGTGCAAGAGCCCGGTCAAGCTTTCAAGCCCTTCCTTCCCAGCATCCTCTCCTTGTGCATGGAGCAGGTTTACCCGGTTGTGGCAGAGGTCAGTTGCATAAAGATTCATTCTGGAGTTTTGTTTGCTTGATTAGTAGTATGTGTTGTCAGTTATTGTTGTTGTTTGGATATCCTACAAAATCTACTTAGTGTAACAAATGAATAATTGGTCAGTAGAAGAAATGTATTTTATAATGATGTAATTTCTAAATATATTAGTTTGTTTTAGCATTCAACAAATATCCTGTATCACAGTTATTTATTCTCTTGTTGATAGCGGTCTTCCCCAGACGTCAAGGCAGAGCTGTTTGAGTTGCTATACCAAATACTTCACCAAAACTGGAGGTACTTCTTTAAAACGTCAGTCTTAACAAGTGTCCAAAGAGGAGCTGCTGAAGATACCATGGAAAATGAGGCCCAGTTCACAGCTGCCATGCAGGTGTGTTTATGCATGCATGTGTTGTAATCATCATCGTACCTTTTTAAATTAAACAAGAACATCTAGACTTAAATCGTTGTTTGACTTTCTTTTGTTTCTTCTTTGCTAATTGTACCGCAGCTAATGAATACAGTTATTGTTTAATCTGTCGACTTCATTTCCTGACTCTTTTTTGCTGAAATGTCTTTAACAGGCTTTTGGACAGTCTTTCCTGCAGCCTGACATCCACATCTTCAAGCAGAATATCTGTTATTTGGAGTCACTCAACAGCAAGCACAAGTTGTATCACAGAGTAAGTTGAGCTTTTTTGTCACTATCTTTTGTTTTTATAGATAAAGCATGTCATGGAACACAGTTGTTCAAATTCTGAATTCAACGCGTGTTCCTCTGTCTGCATATTGTTCCCATGGGGAAACTTTTCATTATCAGATCTCCTCTACACTCGCCCACCTACAGCATTTGTAAACAGCAGTGAGTGCTTACAACCAATGTATAGACTTCATTGGCATTACTTTATTGTGTTTTTTTAGAAGCTTTTCCGGACCTCGATGCTCTTCCACTTCATTAACGTGCTGCTGCAGGTCCTTCTCCACAAAAGTCACGACCTTCTTCAGGAGGAAATCACCCTCGCTATTTACAACATGGCCTCCGTCGACTTTGATGCCTTCTACTCAGCCTTCATGCCCGAGTTCCTCAACGGCTGCCAGGGTGTGGACTCCGGCCAACGATCTGTTTTAGCACGCAACTTCAAGCTTGAACGGGTAAGAATTATTATCATTGTTTTGTATTTTCTATTAGTCAGCATCGGGAGACTTCTCTTGTTGTTGAAAGATGTCTGATTCAATAGAAGTTAATGAGAAAAGGACTCCACTTCTCACTTGATTATTATTACCTCAGTAAACATGAGTTCATGTTGTGTTGAATGTTAATTTCTTATTCTTTGCACTCTTAAACATCATAGTCTGTAAATGAATATTCCTGTTGAACTCTTCTCTTCATTCTTAAGGACTTGCCTTCGTTCACTCAAGGCGTGCAGCGACTGGTGAATGACCTTCGCTTCTACAGACTGTGTAATAGTAGCCTGCCGACTGGCACCATCAAGCTATAGCACAATGACTGCTTGAACCACTCCAAACTTCAACGATGATCTTCATGGACTGCCTGTGCTGACCACTTTGCCCAACACTCTTTCTCCAATCCAGCGTTGCTCCACCTATTCAACGTAACAGGAAGGAACTTCACGCATCGTATTGTCGAGAAATTGGAGGTTGAGGATGCTGCTGATGTATTTCTTTGATCTCTACTGTAGAAGGTTGGCGTTTTTTTTTTTTTTTTTTTTTTTTTTTTCTTTTTTTTTTAAAGCAGCGTATTTGTGTTGCCAATGATATTTTTGACAACAAATCAAACCTGGTCTGCAGTTGGCTTTTGCCCAGACCTGGAGCCGTCTGAGCCAGGCCTTCTTTCCCACGCGTCGGCAACAAAACTGGGCTGGGACTGAGCACTTTCAACTCATTTTGAGTTTTTAAAATGTCTGCTTTTATTCATTTTGCCTTCAATTTTTTCATCTCCAAGGGAGACGGATTCTCAACTTAAGATCTTTCATATCATTCCATTCTGATAAAGAGAAAACTTGCTTGATTTAATAAAGTGCTTTTTTAGTAAAAATTCAGGTATTGATTAATTCATGTTTATATTGATATATGTGCTCCACTTTTGTAGTGTTGTCACAGTATTGCTTGAAAGAATAATGGTTGTATAAAGAGATTTCAGACTTTTATGTATGTTTACACTGTTTCGCTTTACACTTGTCAGTGGCTTTTTAAAAAAAAAATCCCTTTCAACTTAAATACTACGATATCTTTTGTGGAACACATGCACCAATAATGAAATGGTTGGTTTGAGTCTTGACAGAACTAATACAGGAGAGCAGATTTTAATTTTGAGAATTTCTAAAGCCTTTGACAGATATGAAGCGTCAACAGAAGCCACGTGACGAATGCTGTCTGAGGATGTCGTCTGCTGGAGATACGAAGCATCAACAAAGAAAGAACAATTTAACATCTTCAGTCAGTGCAACAACTCAACAAACTCCACATTATTTGCTGCATCATCTTTTCTGTAGGTTGAACTCAGTGAGGATTGGAGCTTTTAATGTTGCTGTCGGTTGCCGTCTTGTCTATCCATGGTTTAGATGTTAAGGGGTCCGCAGCGATCTTTGGCTGCTGTCTTAATGCTGAAGGCAAATGCTGGTTCAGTTAAGATGTTAACCAAACATTCATAGTGAAAGCTAATACAGTTAAGATGTTAACCGAATATTCAGTTGAAAGATGGACTTACCCAATGTGATAACAGCTTGTTTTTGGCTCAAAATATCATGTTTGTGCTAATTATTTACTAATGTCTAACATGGAGAATAAATGGTAAAAGTCATCATTGGCAAAAGAGATGGAGTGGCCCAACCACTAATCGGATCAGTGGTTCAATCCCTGGCTTTTCCAGTCCTCATGTGGAAGATACTAAACCCCAAATCTGCCCATATGGATAATGAGCATGTGGCACTTTGCAGATACACACCAGCGTATGAATGTGTCTGAATAGGTGAATGCTAGCATGCAGTCTACTGTGCCAAACTATAGAAAGGTGCCATCATTTTCAGCTTCCATTTGGTGCCGATTGAATGTTTCAGACTTTCAGTGCATCAAAAATTAACTCAAAATGTCTTGAAACCCCGACTTTCATGTGGTTTAGCTTAATGCTATCAGTGTTACACCTCAAGATGACAAGCTTAGGGCTTGAAATCCTTTTCTTTCTTTTTTTAAATGTTATGGTTTCTGTAGCTGTCAATTCGGAGACTGTAAACCTAACCTGCTTTACAAACGGTGAGGGGCAGTTTGGAGTGTTTTTAAGAAGAAGAAAAAAGAAGAAAAAACGTTTGCGTTGCATTGTGGGAAATGTAGGATCCATTAGTTTTGAAGACAAAAACTGGTTCTAAATGCTCCGCACAACAAATGTATACTTTCTTTTTTCTTGCAAGTTCACGTGATGAAAATGGGGTTTTATATTAAGCTTAAAAGTTTGGATTTGCTGTATAACTTTAATAATGTTCTCAAAGCTATGCTAGTGCATCAAAACTAAAGTGCATCATCAGTGTACCTTTTTTAAATGTAACACATGCGTTCACAATGTCTGAATTCTTGGTCAGTGCTGGAATATTTTTGTATTTGTAGAACTTGCAGGCAAACATCTGGCATCGCTGGAGGTAAACACATGTTTGATCGACAATCAGAGGGGTTGGCAGACGGGGGGGATGACTCGTGAGCTTTGATTGAGAAGGGTTGACTTTCATCTCGAGAGGCTGACAAAGACGCACGTCAAACCATGGTGATGTTGCCGCGCTGCGTTTTTAAGAGAGTTCTCCAACAGTTTTATTCAGGACATCAAGGAAACCCCAAAAGTCTTCTGTCAGCTGCATTCACCGCGCTGCCGGGTGGAGACGCTGCTGCCGGACGCAGGAGCCAAGCAAGTACGTGACTGACTTTATATCAACTGTCAGTAAGAACTTCTGTACATTTCTTCTCCTATACGCTCACATTGTGCGACTTTTTCTTGTTTTTCTCAAAGGACTAAATGACACTTTGACGTTTTACTCAAATGATTAACCCAGAAATGTACCGATTAATCTAAGAACGTTCTCATATTTAATATGTAATGCTGACATGCATACAAGTCTATATGTGAAGTCAAACATTATTAACACAGTCGAAAAGACTATGGTGTATTTGCGCCAAACGGGGGAATGTGCAACAACAACTTTTCCAAACTCCTGGGGTCATGAACTGGAGAGCTGGGTTAGAGGCACACGACATGCTGGTGGAGCGGTGACCTGCGGTGTGCGTAATCTGCGTAATACTGAAAGCCCAGAAGACTCAGAAGAAGACGGCAATGCGGCTACTCAAGGATACGTCCTGCTTTACTGGCACAGACATGTTTTAAGTTGGATCCCTGTAAATTGGGTTCCTCTCGTGGCGGGTCACGCGTGTATAATTGATGGCATGCAGTCATTCGTTGGCTCCTGTTGCAGCTGCTCTTCTGTGCGGGAGAATTTATCTAAACGCATACAATATCTAATGTGTCCTAATGAGTCATTCTGCTCTCAGGGGGTAACTATCTGTTGCAAACCGATGTGTGCGTTCGTTTATGTTTTTGTGTGTGTTGCTTGTCCCTCTGGATGTTGGAGACTTTGAGTCAACATTTGTTCTCTGCCTTGTAGCTGTTCTACTCCAGTCCACTGTGTATTTGTTTGCTTTGAGTTCCTTTGCAGATCCAGATTGTTAATGCAAAACAAAATGACACTTAAAACGGAGTAATTGTTTAATTTAAGCTATCCAACAGCATATATAAAGTAGCTTAAATTATCAGCTAGCAATGCTGACACATTAATGCATCAATACAGTTTTCTAGATTTGGCCTGACTGCATATTGAGTGCTTTTGTATTCCCAATATGTATGTAGTGTTTTTACTCTACGGTGTTACTACTTTGCCTGGTGTATGTCCCACCAGCTATTCCAGACATAAGGGAGCGGACTCTCATTGCTGTAAAGCCAGATGGAGTTCAACGTCGTCTTGTAGGACAAATAATGCAGCGGTTCGAGCAGCGAGGCTTCAAGCTGGTTGGACTGAAAATGTTGCAGGTAAAGAAGTCTGAAATAAATGTGTTTGGTCATGTAATCGTGTGTTTAATTTCTTACTGTTGCTGTCTGTTTGGGAAGGTGTCTGATGATCTCCTGTCTCAGCACTACTCTGAACTGAGGACGAAGCCCTTCTACCCCAGGCTGCTGCATTACATGACCTCCGGGCCTGTTGTTGTCATGGTGAGGGTGTCTTTATACTCCTGGGTTACTCCTGTGTTTAACATGTTTTCTATTTCTTTTCTTTTTTTGGGCTGACAAAATAAATAAATGTCATATATACATCAAAATACAATGTATTCATGTGAACCTGCTACCAATTTCTTGAATATCCTGTTTTTGTGTTCGCTTATGTGAGTTTTTTTTAATGTTCATGTAGGTGTGGGAAGGGCACAAGGTAGTCCAGACGTCTCGTATGATGGTGGGACATACTAACCCAGCGGAGGCCCAGGCAGGCACAGTCAGAGGAGATTTCAGCTTTCATGTCAGCAGGTAACGTGATGTGATTTTATATCATTTTGTGTAAAGTTTCAGGGTTAAACAACAACAACCTCTTTCTGGATATTGTTTTTTTCTGTGCTGGTGGTAAAACAAGAATGTGTGTTGGTCATTTAAAGGAATGTGGTTCATGCCAGTGATTCATTGGAGGGGGCACAGAGGGAAATCCAGCTGTGGTTTCAGAAAAAGGAGCTCCTGAGCTGGGACTCCTGTGACCAGACCGTCACCTGTGAGGTGTGAAGACGCTCAGACCCACAATCTGTGGCTGAGACCCGGACGCAGCGTAATCGGTAATACTACCTCTTCTGCTGCTCAAAGGTCTGTCTCTTGTGACAGTTCAACAAATAAGTCATGTTTTGAGTGTTCCTATCACATAATTTACCTCAGTAAGTGCACGGAGAGTCACAAATATGTATGTTTAAACTAATGTGGGCAAGTATTTTTATTTTTTTCATAAATCAAGCTATAATAACAACTACTCATATAAATGCATAGCTGAGACATCCTTTATTGAACAGTGACAGCAGGAGGAGTTTGGCCTTTGGTCTCAGGTTGAGATGTGTGTGGTAATCAGATGTATTTTAATACTATATGCAAAACATGTGGAGCCATAGTGGATTAACTTAATTAAACGTGAATGACAGATGCATGAATTGTGACCAGGTTTACAGCTGAAAGAAGGCCTAAAATTAATGATTAATATGATTGTAGTACTATCGAGCAATAAAGACAAGGTAAGATCACATTTGGCAAGTTTTCACCCACCAGCTGCTCTGTGTGATGATCGTGCAAAGCTCGTGAAGGTTAATAGATTCACAAAATAATTTTCAAGACAGAGAAAATATGTTTTAACAGAGCCTTGCTGTGAAGGAACAATAAGTAAATCTATACTGTTATGTTGTTTAACAAATGATATGTCGTAGAGTTGTTTTGGAAATTATAAGGGGACTAAAAACACTTTACCAAGGTGTTGAACTATGTGTGTAATCTACTGTGAATTGTATGTAAATCAAGTAAATGTGTGTGATTAAAATTGTAAAGTAGTCCTCCTACCTATGTTTAAAAGAAATTAAATAGTAGAGGGAACGGTTGCAAGTACAAAAGTAGTTAACGTGGTAATAGTTCATAGTCGAGCCACAGTCAAATAATCAATGTTTACACGAGAACATTCAACCTCTGGTCAATGTTATTTGTTAAATGGGCTGTTGCTGTGAGGTCAAAAATGTTCTAAATTAACATGATAATGATTTTACCTGCGCCTGCTAATAATGAACAATTCAGATTTCATGTATGCTGACATCTTTAGTGTCACTTTTTACATTTTTCATACAGTTGCAGCCAATGTCACTTATAAAAGTACTCATCTAGAATACTTCAGATATATGTATAGATTTTAAATTGTATATTTTGATCATAAAATGGAATAAGGAAAGAAATTTAGCAGTATATGGTACGAAAATACACATCATTTTTGTATTGTTACTTATGTCATAATATCCTACACAGCTGAAGTCACAGTTAAAAAATACAGAATCAGAAACAATTTAGTCTTCATACTAGGAGTCAAACTGAAATTGTGTATTCTTAATGTAATCGTTGAATGTGTAGTTGGTCTAAAACAACATCTTTCTGCAACATCTGTCTTAACTCGGATAGATATGCAAGAAATAAAAACTCTGAAAAAATATTAATTCGTCATGTCATAATAAACATTTTTAACCAAATTCACTTCTCTTGTAGCTCAAAGTAGTTTCAGTCCATTGTTGTTAACATATAAATCTAATCCTCAGAATGTTTAAGGTTTATTGAATTGCGTTTGATAGAAATATTGAAATTGTAAAAAGTCTAATGTTACCAAATGGTAGTAAAACTCTGAAAAGAAGTTCTGTCTTAAAAACATAGTATTAGTGAGCGAGCTTTACTTTTAACACAGCTTACTTATGCTGAAGAATCTGTAGCATATAGATATATAACAGCATGTATGATTAAATATTCAAATCAATCTACAGCATCACTGCTCCAGCATGCAGCTATGCAATATTACAGCTATCTTTATGATTGTATTTGTGAATGTTAGAGAGCTCCGTCAAAAAGCATCATCCTCTGATTGAAGGCCAATCTTCATCTTCTGCTTCTCCATCGCCTTCTCGAGTTCAGTAGCTTTGTGCACATCCTGTGTAAGACACAAGAGCAAATGTATTTTCACAAAGACATTAATGTTGATATTCATTGATGAAACTTCTTTAGCACCAAACCAAGAACATAAAGGCTCTCAGTAACTAACAACGGTAAACTCTACCTTCTGCAACTACATGAGCTCTTTAGAACTAAATGTGTATTTTGTGGTTTTGTCAGTTGAAAGCTAAATCCTGTTTAGTCAATGTGGGTGACAGTGGATTAAAATTACACCAGTCTGTGCATAAGTCAAGGCCGAGCAAACAACTCACACGTAACCTCACATAAACAAACACACACAAAACACAGGACAAACCTCTAGAAGGGCCTTTTGCACCATAATTTGGCTGTAGACTCTTGCACCTTCCTCTGGTGACACCGTGCGGAGCTCCTCCTTTTTTAAGGAAAAAAGCTGCGCTCCATTTAAAATACCCAGACCCTGAACTGTCCTGGAAGAAGAGGAAGAAGCAACAAAATCAGGATACGTGTCTGTTAAGCTTTAAAGAGCTTTCATTGTCTAACGTTGACTCTTAACCTGTATGCGATTGCTTTCGTCAAACAGAAGAATCCAGTTGTATAAATTGGAATAAACTCAAAGACATGTAAACGTATCTTCTCTTAATAGTTACATTCTGTTTGTTGATGTAAAAGTGCCCCTCAGTGTCCTCAATGTCCAGTATCAGAGTGTCTCTTTAGAAGACCTCTCGTTATACTGCAGAAGGTCCGACAGTCTGCTGTGTGCAGTCCTGCTTCTGCCTCCCTTCCCTTCAGCGGGCCCAGCTTCTTTGCCTGGGGTCTCCAGCGTGGCGTTGGTGAGTCTCCTCTATAACCAGTTATAAGTTCCTCATTGTAACTTTAAGTCGCAATACATAAACACGGCAAGGACATTTGGTGGCGCTATTGCGCATCAAACGAAATCCGCTGCTTGTGCTGCGTCTATAATGCAACAGACTGTTTAGATTTCTTTGATTTCCTGGCACTGTAGAGTCAATGACGCTCCTGGAACTATTTCAGTGTTATATGGTTAATAATATAATATGTGATAGAAATGCGTCTATTGATTAATTTAGGCACACAATTGGTCTTCAACATTTTAAATGTGATAATCGCTTGATGTTTCTGGTGGATCTTGAGAACAAGATGTGGCTATAAATGAACCTATAAGTTTTTCGGCTTCTTCTGAATGAGGTTTTTGTCTCAGCTGGAGTTTCCGCTAACAAAGACACTCACGGTTGACTGAAGCCCTTCGTGGTTAGCCAGGCCTCCACCTCGGCAGACGGTGAGTGGTAGTTTAGGAGAACAGTGTCGGCTGTGCGGGGGACCACCAGCGGACGGACGGAGCCTCTTTTCTCAGCTAACCGCTGAAGAAGCTCATCATTCACCATCAGGACTGCAAAAATAATACAGACAAAACTTCATTTGCTATCAAAGTGTTACATTTCTCAGATCAGTGGTCAACCTCGAGGGTTTTATTCGCATTTAATATGATGAATGTGCATGGAAGGTAATAACAAAATTTCAAATGATTTTAGACGCACCAAAGAGAAAGAGGTTTGTTTATGGCCAGTTATCAATAGCTAACGCAATTTACTAACCAAAATACTATTGTGTCAAAGAGATCAACGTCCATCTGACATAGGATAGAGAGAACCAGCAGAGGAAGCAGGGCACTCTGCATCTTCCTCTTAAAATTTAATGCAACCAAATGCTAAGCTTATTAAAAAGCTATCTGTCTGTTGGAGACAGTACTTTAGTTGCACTCAAGTGAAAGATGAGAGGCGGTGCTAACTGCACTGCACTCAGGAAGCTCCTGAGAGTCAATATGTTTGTGAATTTGATATTCAATCAAGTCCCTCTTATGTTTGTACACATGATTTACCATTGCTGATTTTCAACACGTGGGTGCACGTTACCTCGGTCATTGTCTTCTCCCTGTACTGATGGTAAAACCATGCTCTGCGGTCGCATTGGGCTTGTAGGTCTGGTCCCAACTGGGCTTGATGGAGCATATGAGAAGTACTTTGTCCGAGGGGATATGGGTATCTTCTGTTGTGGAAAAGTAGGAATGGATAAAAACTGTGAGATTGCATGAAGCAAAAAGCCACAGTGTATGCAATATCTGAAGCACTGACCCAAACAACAGCACTCTGTATGTCTGTGTGTGTTGCGTCTGCACTTGTACCTTTGACTCGCTGCGTACCACTGGGCTGTCCCTCCCCGTGTTATTCAGAGCAGACAGAGGCTCCAGGATATTAGAGGGGACAAATCCTATCTGGTCAAAGCGATTTTGACACTTCCACCATTTATTTGACGTATGAATGACCTAGAAAAAAACAAGTCTTGGGATACATACAAATAATACATCTACTTTTACAGGTAGGTCCCTAATTCTGATTATAGATGTGTACCTCTAGTGTTTCTCCTTGTAGCACAGAGAGTTCACTGCTGTTTCGAGCCACAAAGTCATAACTGCAGCAGTAAAGTCTCTCACCCTCTGGAGGGAGCCCATTTCCATTTCTGAAATAGAATTTTTTTTTTAAGATGCAACATGTAAAAAGAAAAACATGTAAAGGAGAAGAGTCAGATTTTAGTCATATCAATCGCTTATTTTAGAAATGTACATGAAAGATTCTTAGACTTTATAACCTCCAGATGGATTTAATGAGCCAATATACTATCAATTGCATATACTTGGAATTAATTTGTTTGGCATTGTCAGATAATTACACCTGGTTCTGTAATGCTTTTCCTGAGGCCTATAGACTTACACTTCGTTATTGCCTTCACCAGGATACTCTGCTGTCGGTTGAACTTGGCCCTGTACATTTCGTGCCTCCCTACTTTCCCTCAAAGCATCTTGTTTGTGCTGTGACTCGATGGGATCTTCGAAAAGCTGGCCCGTTGAATCGTAGGCCTGAGGCTTCCACCCATCCAGGAAGACGGGTGAGTAAGGAGGTACAGACACATTAAGGTGCAAACTGAAAAGGGGGAAAGAGGATATTGTTAGAGCAACACTTTTAAACCAAGACGTACACACACAAACACACACACCAGGGTGAAGTCCAGTTGGGCCCTAATGAAGTCCACAGCTTCTTTTCCTCTGCAATCAGATGCTCCTGGAGCAGTGAAACAGTCCCGCTGGTCATAGCAGGACTGACCACCGATGCTCCTAAAGCTGGTCCTCCTGTGGTATTCACCATCTGTAAAAGAGAGGGTTGCTTCAGTCAGCACCACAGAGAGAGATAATCTAGTAAAAGAGACATGAGACTCACCAGTGTAAGAGGCACAAAGATGTGATGCAGCAGCTCTGGTGCATCAGGCTGTGCGATGGATGACTTGAGACGGTCCTAAATAAAGCAGCAAATTGTGTAATTTACCTTTTCATGTTCAGCTGTTTGATCAAAATGTGCTTGTACATTTCCAGAGTTCATCATTGTTCTAGTATAACTAGTTTAATCTCACCAGCAGACAGAGGGAGTACTTGATTTTCTGAAAAATGTCCACAAATTCTTCCTCTGATGGAGGGCAAGCCTTTAGGACCAACACATCATCTGCACACAGAGGAGCACAATCACACTGAACAGGATACGCATAACTTATTAGTTATTAACAGTAAACGCATAACTCCACCCCAATCGCTGTTGTTATTGTGCATGCATTAATTTGAACTTGATATTAGCTGGTGTCAGTATCATTTGTTGAGTTATTTAATCTAGAACATGTTGCAAGCTGTTAAGTGTAAGTTTATTAGCATTTGTTAACACTTTTACGAAGAAAAGAATAACAAAATCAGTGAAAAGTAAAGGTGTGGCGTGTTTGTTCCAGCAAGTACTCCCACAAAACAAAGCCTGTAGCAGTGACTAATAATAATCTTCTATTTCGTTATTAATACATGCATACGTGCGTTGCCTTTAGCCTTATCTCGGCTCACACCTATCCCAGGAAACACCCTGGTCATGTTGCCACAACAACACAGATGGTGAAGACAGATTGACACAAACATTCAAACTCCCATTCACACAATTTATAGTGTTCAATGATGAGGAGACTAAACGTCCTTGATATCATTCTTAATTATCTTCATGTCAAAGTGAAAAATGCCCCTTCAAGTAACTTCTTTGTTTTACCAAACCGGATGCAGAAGGGCAGGACATTGAAAATGTCTGATACCACTGGATGGCCACGTAATGCCATGTGCAATGTCAACCCAACAGAGTAAACGAGTGAATGAAGCAATTTCCCATTTGTGAAATTAATCTTTCCGGACTGACTTGGCCCAGCTCCAATAACTTCGTTGTCATGTGTCTCGTCTACGCTTGCTGCAGGCAAGAATTTCACAATTATTTGAAGAATTTTTTGGCACACTGCCTGTTGACCATCCTCCAGTGCTTTAAACAGAGTGCCATTATTTACCCTTTGTCTCCTGTTTCCTGCCTCTGCCACATGTTTATCAAGCTCCTGCCAAGCACCACCAACTTTTCAACTTTCCTCCTCTGCCACCAGCTGATCTACACTTCTTTAAACCTCCCATAAAGATAAGATTAAAAGTGTCGGCAAGTAAAACTATGTATGCTATGACCACCTAAATTAAACCATGTCTACAGTAATTAGTTAGGATGGAAGAACAACTCTCACCATCCCTTTCCTGCTTTTTCTTGCTCTTTCTGCTTCCTTTTTTCCCCCTTTGGTTGAGAACACTCTGGGCTTCAGCCGTCTGCTGCAAGCGTGCCATGAATCGCTCCACGTCATCAAAGCAGTGGTTCATAAACTCCTGAAGAAAAATGCTGTTTGTTAGCTATTTACCAGAGCAACTTTGGATAAGTTAACAGTTCATATTTCCAGATAATTGAAGACGCTATTAGTGCTTTAAACAACATACGGGTAGGTGAATCTAAAAAGTTGTCATAGTTCCATGCATTGTATTTACAAACCAAAGCCCTTCGATACGTACATTTGTAATGGTTGCATGTGAGTGTATGAAAGATGCATTGATACATGTGCAATCTTCTGGTATTCTTCTTAAAATCACATCCATATGAATGTCTTTTCAAATTAAATCCAATGCAACAGCCTCACAGCAAACTACAGCTCCAAATAATGCTCCCGAGCTGTTGTTCTGGAGTACAAGATTGTAAATATAGCTCACATATAGCTCAGCTAATGATGTGGCCCCGGCCAACTTAAACTTTCAGTTGTGGCCCTTGCCTAATACTCAGGAAAAAAATCAAATCCCCTCTTTCATATCTGCTACAGGCTCCTGTTAACGTTTGAAAAAACAATTAATCAATCCCCATTGTCGGCCGCTAGCAGCACTCCTTCAGCAGCAGTTTGATTCAGCGATCGCAGTGAGTGAGTTACAAAGATAAGCCACGCCCCCTTTCTGGTGCAAATGAATGTCCTGTGCGCATTTGTGAATCTCTCTGTGTGCATTTGCCATTAGACTGATCAGACTGCATACGATTGTATGTGCGAGTGTTTAGACAAAAGTCGCTTGATTGATTGTACATGAATACATTATGTAGTTTATAAATGTGGGACCACATACCTTCTTATTATTGATTCTTTGTAATCTTTATACATAAACCCTTTCGTCAGTTTAAATGCATAGAAATGTCAAAAATGATCTATGCAGGTACGTACCAATTCTCTCCCTGCGTTCAGTACAGATGTATGATTTGACTCCTCAATGGCATCTTTTTCTGAGCAACAAAGTCATTAAAGCAAAATATGAGACACTAGGCCTGCTGTATTATGGGAATAGCAAGAAGCAGGGTATTGTGCGCAGAGAATAAAAATGTGTCTTTTGTGTCAACAGCACATGCTCATACATATACATACACATTAGGCAGATGAATATACTTTACCTTTGTGAGACTGTGTGTAAATGGGTAGCTGCTGTCCTGGAATTAACATAACTCGGACACCTGAATGCCTTCTCGGGGCCACCGCAGGCGGCGTTGCAGACATCTGTTGTGTGTGGATGATGCGTAAAGTAATGCGATGATTAAAATCAAGCATATAAATACAATAGGGGATAATGCTCATGCTGTATTAAACTTTACGGAAATGTTGACCAGTAGTTCACCTTTTATGTGATGGTTCCAACACCTCATTTCCTGATTCCTGAGAAATGTATTATTCCACTTAACGTTGTCTCCTTATTACTTAGTAGGAATCATATCTTGCTTTTAAAAAGTTTGTACTTTTCTAATTGGACTGGTCTATATATATGTTTAATATCATTAATGATTAAATGATGAAAGAGTTATTGCCACATTCCACAAGGTGATTGTAAGAATGCTGCGTATTCACACCTGTTCCTTGCCGTGCATGTGAGTGACACATGCGCACAACAGGATAAACCACTGTCATCATGCATGGTATGCAGATGACACAACCACCAAAACTAGCTAAAAAAAACCTGTATTGGCTGAATACAAAAGTGTTTACTTTGCAAATTGATATCTCGTTCACTCATAATCCTGTCTTTCCTCTGTCATCCCTCGTCTTCCAACATAATGTTGAAGCAGTGAATATGGCATAATCTATTTTAATCATCAACAATTTCTCATAAAATGCACATTGCACGGAAAAAGCCATTCATGCAATTAGAAATAAAATATATTCTAACGTATTAACATTAAGTGAAGCTGCTTCAAAAGTCTACTCTGAACAGCATATTATTGACAAACTTCCCACAAGTGTACTGGTCTTTCACACACACACACACACACACACACACACACACAGACACACACCCACACTCTATGTTGCAGAATGTTAACACATAGAATCTAGATGCATCACTATACCTTTTACTGCGGTTTGCGTGATTATGTCCAGGGCACAGAGACCAGCTCTCGTGCTGAGTTTCATGAGCACTGAGTTAAGACACACAAGGACTTCCCACCTTCTTGAGATACGCAGAAACGAGAAAAACAAGTCTGGCTTTTCTTTCGCAGTGTTGCTTTCCCCGTCCTGTTGATTCTCTGATACACACACACACACACACACACACACACACACACACACACACACACACACACACACACATATACGTTTCCTCCCTCCCATTCTTCTCTCTGCATCTTTGTCAGCTTCTCTTTTCTAATAACAAGCATGTACCGCCTGTGGCTTGCACCAAGGGGCTAATGGGACCTGCAACACATGACATTCCAGAAATGTAAGGCAGTCAACCTCAAACTCCCCTTGTCCAAAAATCTGTGATATTAAGTGTATTTGAGACTAAGCCAAGATAAAGCTTAGAGTTGAAAGGGTTATATAAAAGTGTGTCATTAAACATTAATTAAAGATTTAAATGCATCTTTGAATCTTCCTCAAAGGAGCACTAGTGTGAGTTTAGTTAGCTTAACTGATTTGAATTGAAGACAAATAAATTCCTTTCATGCCCACACAACTATGTACCAATCAAATTCAAAATAAAATATTATAATCATTTTCATAATACATTTTCTATCAGCATCTTGTAATTGTCTGTTCTTTAAGTGTTCTCATTGGTGAGTGAAATCAAATGAAATTGTTAGAATCTGAGAAAGTAAATTACTGATTAAGGAACAATGTGGTAGTTAAATTACATCAAATGTAATCACTGGGATATCTCAAGATTATAGAATTTAATTTTAAAAAATAGTTTGCAACAACAGACAGGAAGACAAGTGCATTAAACCATATCTGAGAGGATGTTTCCAAAACATTTAATATCTGTTTTTTTTATTAATGTTTAAAAATATATATATATATATGTACAGCACAACTACTGTTACAGTAGATAATAGTGGATGTGTGTGTTCTTTCAGAAAGTCAATGAAACTGGGACCCCAGCCAAAAGACAGTTTTCTTTTTGTTAAATAATATCTAGAATAATTGGTACTTTACCAAGAATGAGTTGCTTTCTGCTCAACATTTAAGATAGGACGGAGTCAAACTTTGAACAACTACAAATGAAAGTCACTAAGATAAAAAAAAAAAAAAAGACAAGATGAGATACTCCGGAGATAAGGTCAAGGCGTTAAGGCGCTAAGGAAAACTGAGCAGTTGGTGAACAGTGACCCCAACTGGTTGTTAGAGGTCAGACATCATCTGTCCCTGCAGCTCTCCTCATGTTATGAACAGGTGGTCATAGTGAAAATCAAAGATAGAGGATCATGGAGCTGCCACACAACTGCAAGCAAAATGGATTCAGCTCCATGCTTCATGTTTTCTGGACGTTCTTCAAAGAAGCCTTTAGTTTTACAATTCGTCCTAAAGACATTCACTTCAGTTCCATTCACAAAAGAAGATGCTGGTACCACTGTTGACTCTGAACTAATAAAAGCAGGTCTCATCTCAGCCCCACAATTAGTGTAAGCAGGAGGAAATATCCTCATGCCCCTTGTTTTTTTTTTCATTTGGTCGAAGTATGCACTTTGTAATTGACAATCAAAACATATTAATTGTCATAACTTGCCTGTATCCTCTATAAATTACAAACATAGGAGAAAAAAATACACAAAATATGTATTATTTATCTCCCTCCAACAATGTGCCCTTATGACTTTCTGAATAGGATTAATGTTAGCTCAAAGCGGTTCTCATTCACTCTAAATACATTTGAATGGTGAAAAATCTGTTCTTCAACCCATATTACAGGCAACATTAATTTAAGTGGATGCCAATTATGGATTCCTGAATTCATTAATTTGTGCAAGCAAGTAGCTGAAGGTCATTTTGGCACATGTTGTCCACCAGGGTGTGTAGAAATACGGCATGTGCAAATGTTACGTAATAACTTGTTTCGCTCAGAACTTGACCCCAGAGATGTTTCATACATCATTATTTGATGCAAACATATATTTTCTATGCCAAAACAACTTCTAGAGTTACTCATTTTTTAATACAAGCCAAGAACGACAATGTAAGTTATTTAGGATTACATCTTTGGGTTCTCGACATCTTGATGACTTCACACACAGTGGATCTATTTCACTCCACTAAACTTTGCATACAAGCATTTACATACATTCATACAATATAATCAAATAGACCTCCCTGCCTCAAACTAAACGATTAAACTGCTGTATGGGCGGCTACTTGAGTGGCCCACATGTATTTCTATTTATTTTACTCTCAAAATGTTTCCTATGTTATCTTCCACATGTTATCAGTTTTACTGCTGTTTGATGATCTCACACAATTCCCATTTAACTCTCATTTAGTCTTTGAGTTGTTCCTCCCTTTGCTCCAACAATCTGTCCAGTCAAAGCGCTGATAGCATGAACTATTTAGCACATAATTCGCCGCTAACTGGGCGCACATTATTTGTGCACTTTTTGTTTTGCTCTCTTGCAGAAACCTTGCTTCGACTTTTACTTTAAAAAAAAAAAAAAAAAAAATGCAGCCCCCGTCTGTAACCTAATTGCACAAATAGACGCGCAGCTACAACCGGCGGCTTTTACAACTTCATAGTTAAAATACATCCTCAAGCATGGCAGTGGGTGTAATCACATGTCCGTGCACACAATGCTCTTCAGTTGTGTGTGTGTGTGTTTTTTTGTGCAACCTGCTGGCTGCACACTGGAACCTCCAGCCGCGTGTGTTGCCCTGCTCCGTTAAACGTTTCGGGAAGGGCAGTTCAGCCCCCTCGGACCTCCCATTGGCTCCATCTGCGGTCACGTCTCCTTCATGTCCTCGCGGGTCGGCGACGACTGAAGTGGGTCCGAGCGCAAGAAACGTGGCCGCGAAACAAACGCTCTGCTCAAGAGTCAAGACGCCCCTCTCTTCGCAGACGAGTTGTCTTTGTTAGTCTGACTATTGGCGCAGTCGAGGAAAGGAAGAGTTTAAAAGTAGCGTTGTGAAGAAGAGACAACGTCACGCGCAGAGAAACAACTCCAGGACTTTCTGGAAACTCAAACGTCAGTGCTCTCGTGGACCGTGCAGTCAGCATGGTACGTCCACAACACAGTTAACTGCTTTTACACTCAAAGAGCTCGAGTAGTTAAAGTCCGCGTGCTCTTTTTGTTTGCTAACTGTCTTTTGCTTCCATGACTTTCCCTTTTTTTTCTCTCGCTATACATTGTTGGTGTATGTGACTTACCGTTATCCTTTGTTATTTAAGCGGTCATGAATATGGACTTTAGTTAATCTCTGCCATGCAGCTGATATTCTGTACATGCTTGTTCACTAAAGTACTTATGCTGCTCTGATCAGCCACAGATATCTTTAACAATCTCCAACTGTCAAAGCTATAAAACAATTGTCATATATTTTTTATTTCACAACCATGTTAATTTACATGTATTTGAGTCCCTTCACTCTGTGGTTCTGTCTATGACATTGACAACAATTGTACACATTGAGCAGATGTGGACATAAACAACCTCAAATTAGAGCTGGAAGCCAGTATTTTAACCTCAACATCGTTATTTCTTTTGGACTCAAATGTGACACAACAGTGTTTTACAACTGTCCACAAACCGACAAACTACACTGTAACGTAATCATAAATGTTGTTTAATAACTTGCATTTACAGATTATCATGCTATCCAAGAGAGGGGAATTGGTTCCATGAATGACAGCTACTCAGATTGTGCAATGTGTGTGTGTGTGTGTGTGTGTGTGTGTGTGTGTGTGTGTGTGTGTGTGTGTGTGCAAGCAAGCAAGCAAGCCTATCATATGTGTATTTGCTAATGTATACCTGTGGAGGGTGTTGGCACTTTTTCTTTAGATTAATGCATACTGAGATAAATTCCAGATGACTAAATAAACTTAGTTTTGACAAACATATCAGTTCTGGTGCATTATAGCTGACTATATAGTTTCCATTTTGCAGCCCCTTGGTGCAGTTGTGCCACAGCTGTGATTTATTTGATAGTATTCTGCTTCTTTAATGCAATCCTTTGTATGCGATCCAAAAGATTATTTTCCTAATGTGATGCTTTACACAAGCTGAACATCTGCACGGCAACACATTTTGTGACCTGCTCATTTTAAATACTGAGGCAACGTTCTAAATGTTCACAAGACATTACATTTTTGGCTCTCTCAGATATCTGATATTGAAAGAAAATTGAAGATGTATGTTAAGTAACCTGATGGCATGATAAGTGTATTTGTTTAATTTACTCTTGAGCCATACTAGTTCCTGAGTATAGTCTCACTTCTGGGTAGATTTCCATAAATACTTCGACAAAAAGAAGGGAAAAAAAGACCAGCTCTTCAAACATGAGGCTGACATGCAAAATCACATATGTGAAAGGTCCTTTTTTCTGTCTGTTTGCAGAAGGTTGGGTTGTCTGCAGACAGAAACCCATGTGTGTTTAAGCATTTCTCCAGATAATGTGTGAACACCTACAACTAATGTTTCACATACTGACCAAGTGTGACAGTGGACTTTTGGCACTTTATGGACTTAACTATTCCATTTCTGAATCATGAAACATGTCCAGTATATTTCTTCTCATGCAATTCAGAAACACAAACTACCATACGAGATGAAGGCTAAAGACTCCAGTGGGCTAACAGAGTAAGATAAATATCTCTACGGTGCAATCCAATACAATCATGTTTAAATACCTTGTGAAACACTGAGCACAGGTGTTTTAAGTTTTTGTTTTTGAGGTTGTATGTAGTGGTATTGTATTGTATTAAATTGGTCATCTTCTTGTGGGTGTAATGCAGCCCTATACATTCAGTTTTAACAAATTCAGACATCCCATTGCATGCTATTACATTGCAATATGTCTTACAAATGTTGCGATTCGTTTTATTTTGGGGTCACTTTGCGTAAATTGAAGCGCTTTTTGGAAAACTCGACTTGCCTGACTTTAGTTATTTATCTGTTTATCTGATGAAATGAATGTGTACTCAAAAAACAGCAGCATGCCAGCATTTGGTTACTGTGTTAATACAGGGATTTTGTATGACATGGAAGGGGTTAACATATTGAGAAAACCATACCTGCTCATACAGTTTTACCAGTTATGGTGTAAAATACATAGACTGTATTATTAATAAAAAGAACCCAGCAAACAATTAGAATAAACAGCACTATTGCAGTTTAACTATATTTACACAAAGTGCTTTTTAAAAAACACCAACCCATTTCTATAAATATGGAGAAAAAACAACACAAGGGTGTTTTAAAGATAAGCTTTAGGCGTGTCTTTGTGCATTCACTATCGCTGTTGGGGACAGAAGTGTGGTTTCCAACCGTACTCAGAGATAGACCCTAGCTGTCCACTAGGTAAAAATGAACAACCGCACTCTGTGTGTGCTGAGCAAGCTATGGGGCAATATGATAATTTAAGGTCAGCCAATAGAAAAAAAGAAAAATGTCTTTCCCAAAGTACAAGTCACAGAATTGAAGAAGAAGCGCGGCCGTTTCCATCTCTGCGCCTGTGAAAAGTTAAGCCTGAGTAAGAGTTGAACTGAATCTTCTTTTATGCAAACCTTTGTCTGTTTCGATGACAACTTTTTAGATTTCGTGATTAGGTCAGTTCTCTCTTCATTATCTTTTGAAGGACATTTTGGTTTTATTTGAAAGGAAAGAGCAACACCACTAAGGTTACTCGCACATCTGATAGCCAGACATTATCAGTTCATAACATACTGTGCTGAATGGGATTCAGGTAACCTTGTTCAATGACCATTCAAGGTTAACTAAATCCGGAGATAACAAGGGCAGCCACTAGCGATTGTTTTTCTCGATTACTGTGTAATAGTTTAGTCTAAAAAGTCTTTTAAATATTTTAAAATGATGTCTTTAAACGTCTTGCTATGCCAAATTAAAAGTCCAAAACCCAAAGAAGTTGGAATCAAGTAAAATGTTGGTTTATGGACTCAATAAATACCATGTATAATAACTTGATTCTCCAAATTGTAGCAGATACATTTTCCCTAGTACTGATTTATCTATCATTCGACTAATCATTTCAGCTCTCGAGGTATCGCTGGATGCTGTTTGACAGACGTGTCACCATCATACCACCATGACAGCTAAAGCCTGATTAGTTCTTTGATAGAAATTGTCCTCAAAATGTTGACAAAAAAGTCTCATATAGCCTTCAAGGAGCAAGCCTCCTGCCTTGTTACCAACTATATGCACCAAATGGTGCACCCATGCACTTCAGCAACGCCCACAGTGTGAACCAATGTAAGCCTAACACCTCCCCCTTGATTTTCCCACCCACTCCGACCACACGACACCAAAGACTCTCCCTCCGTCACCCGGTGCCCGGTGGCTGCTGCTCTTCCCACTTCTCTATTTGTGTGTGCACTTTTCTATGTACGTGTGTATGCATGGCTCTAAATTCACCTGACGTATCTGCTTGTCCATGTGTCCTGACCAGCCACATACTTTTCTGGGTCATACGCCCGCTGTAATTTTCCATTCTCACCAGCTGAGAGCCGTGGTACAGCGAGGTCAAGTTCTAAAGCCAGTTTGGCACATGTCAGGCCATTTTGAATCTTGCTCACTCACATGAGCCAAGTCAGTTGGTGAGAGTGTGTAATTCAAGTGCAGCCTGTTGATCTGATGTTCTTTTGCATAGTTTCCTTATTAGATTTTAACAGTGACACCAAGCTTTGATGTTGCCTTTTTCATCCAATCACCTTTTTATTTGGATAGTTTTCACACATAAAAAAAACTTAGTGAATGACACAGAACAATCAATTCATTAGAAACATTGTCTGAAGATGCACTATTGGACACTATAAGCATGTTATAGTCTACCAAACAACACATTATATTGTATTGTTTTCCTTAAGATTTAAGTGATATTCTGAATTGGGAACACCCATTTTTGACAAATCATGGTTAGCAGTAACCTCAGTCGATTTCAGTTACGTTTCACAATAAAAGCGACCCTGAGTGTTACCCGTTTAGTGGTTTTAATGTGGAGCAATAGGAAATGTTCTGTTTGAAGCAACACATCTCTGATGCGGCAGGGACAAAGCGTGCCGTAATCAGTGAGGCTTCAAATTGATTTAAAAACTCTGATGCTGTATTATTTGCATCAATTCCTGTGAATCCCTTGTATACGGAAATGCAGTATGATTCCAATGTGGGAACGGCAGACTCCGTCACTAACAATAAAAACTACTACATAGAGAGATGATTACAGAATTTAGGTAAAAGCAGCCCATAAAGTTTCAAAAACTTTTTTTTCATTTTTGTTCTTGAATGAAGGTTTTGTTTTCTAAACTGCACATAGTATAGACAGGATCTCATAGTCATTCTGTATTAGTCATAACCCCTAAATACTATACAACTTATATGTTCTTATATTATTTGTTTTTATATGACAGTTGAATGATTAGTTGGAATCAGACATCGTAAAAGCACTCAAACACCTTCAGTGTTGCATTGGGTGAATTTTTGTCTCATTCATATCCTTTCTTCCTCTTTTCTTGGCATACAATATCATTTTTTACTTTTGTTTAGATTGTCTCATGTCCATAATAAACTAATAACAGATTATCAGTGAAGTTTTTTTAAATTATTATTTTTTCATATCAAATATCAAGACGGAAAAACCTCCACTGGACAGTAACGAGAGTCCAGCCTGGCTGAGTGAGGGTCAGTCTCAAACTCAGCTTACAACTGAACACAGTCCAGATGGAGCTGAGACATGCGATGCCGACCGACCAGCGTGGGACTCCAAGGTCCAGTATGTGTTGGCGCAGGTGGGGTTCAGTGTGGGCCTCGGCAATGTGTGGCGGTTCCCATACCTTTGCCACCAAAATGGAGGAGGTGAGTGTCCTTTTCAAGAAAATAAATGTACATTTCAGCTCTGTAGTTTGGAATGAGTCATCGTCATAGTGCTCTTAAAGCTTGTAGCTGACAACTGTATTTTACACTTGTGGGTATTTTCATGCATTAGACAAACAAATGGCAGAATGACACATTGTTAAAGAAATGCCTTCATGTTTTAAAATCTTCCTTTCCTCCCCCTAGGGGCCTTTATGTTGCTGTATGTTTTTCTTTTAATAATTGTGGGAGTTCCACTGTTTTTCATGGAGTTGGCAGCTGGCCAAAGCATTCGGCAAGGCAGCATCGGTGTGTGGAAGCACATCTCCCCAAAGCTGGCAGGGATCGGTTACTCCAGCTGCATTGTGAGAGATGTTTTTCTTTACATTGTTTTGTTCTGGGTTTGGGATTGTACTCTATAGATTAAAAAGTTATTCCTTGGTTTATTCATTAGTTAGGGTGAATAAAAGCCCGAATTGGGAGGCAATAATATCCATTTTCCATCCTGAGAAGTAATCAAGAAAAAAAAAGCTATTTGCCACATGTATCTATTAAAATAACCTCTGTAAATGTGATATTTCTTTTTTTTTTTAAATACACATTCGCAACATTATGACTTACAGCTTGTCCATGGTTCGGTGACTGGCTAACTTTTATGTTTGGGTTTCAAAGATTGGGCCATAATCAAAATTTTAGATATGAGCCCCAGAATGAAAAGTTTTGAATGTCTTCCTCCGCTGGTCTTATGAAAAAGTCAGAGCAGTACCACCTCATATATTACCTCTCTGTAAACAACTTGGTCACATTGTGTGTATACTTAAGAAAGGACGCTGATGACATCATGGCATGCTGTAATATGAGAGAAGCAGCGCGCTGTTGCGTAACACTTTTCCCTAAAGACAAAACATGGCGAAAACAGAGTGGGCTTCTGTGTGCCGCATGTTTAAAAAAACAAAAAGCTTTATTGCTCCTTTAGGTGCAGTCAATCCCAGTGTCACAATTGATTACAACTCAGCTTTAAATGTCAACACTTTATTCATCACTTTTGGAGGACACGTGCATTGAATTAGAAAAATCCTATCGTGGGTAATTTTCATTGGCTGTTCTCCTTTTGGAAACCAAATTGTTGACCTTGAACTAACTTTTCACAGACTAAACACTCTACAGGTCAGCACATACTGTGTCCAGTATCGCAAAGGCCTTGCTATGTAAACATTAATAATTCATGAGGTAAATCATTCACAAACCCTTTCTTCTCCTCCAGGTCTGTTTTTACGTGGCTCTTTACTACAATGTTATCATCGCATGGAGCCTGTTCTACTTGGGTAATTCTTTTCAGTATCCTCTGCCATGGGAGCACTGTCCCATCGATGTAACCACCAATGACACAGGTACTGACATGACTGATATGTTAATCAAAATGAGGTGTCGCGTTCTGTCGACGCCGGTAAGATCCACAATGTTGCCTGTTCTCATTCAACAGTGAAAGAATGTGCAACTTCTTCCCCAACGTCATATTTCTGGTTTCGGAAAGCTCTCAACATCACAAATTCCATCAAAGAATCGGGAGAGTTTAACCCCATCATGACAGGCTGTTTATTGGGGGCTTGGGCGATTGTCTCCTTGGCTATGATCAAGGGCATAAAGTCTTCTGCAAAGGTAAGTTAAACGTTCTTCTCTTCATCACAGGGATCCCTATATCAACATCCAATATCTACACATGTTATGCTTGTGTCATAGTTAAAGGAGTGAGGCAATATTTAGGGGGTTCTGGCACAAACCACTCTTGTGTTTGGTAAATATAAGCGATTGCTATCAGCCCATTAGCTTATCTCAGCACAAAGACAGGATTAGTAAAATAGTTTGCGAGCTTTGTTGCTGGTAGGCAGATTGTATTTCCTCCAGACGGAGCCCTGCTTCCGTTACCACCCTTAATACTCAGCTATGCTAACTCGTGGTTTCCGTCTTCTCATCTAACTCTCTGTGGAAAGCCAAGAAGAATATGTAGATGAATGTCAAACCATTGAAACCAAAAGTGCTCTGACACAGAAATCATCTCGCATTTATGTTTCCAACTCTTAGGTGATGTACTTTTCCTCGGTCTTTCCCTATCTGGTGCTCTTTATTTTCCTCATCAGAGGCTTGATGTTGGACGGAGCGATGGAAGGAATCACCTATATGTTTTATCCTAAAGTAAGCACACATTTTACCATGCGTTTGATTATGATCATGTGTTAATTTAAACATTTTCTAAATCATAGCAAATATAGTCTTTTGATAAGTCTTTTTTTTTTTTTAAATCAAAGAATATTTTCTTCAAGTTTTGGCCTTAATTCCAACCTAATAAGACTTTGTTTTTGGGATAATCTTTAGCTGGAAATCTGGGGTAGTGTGCAGGTGTGGCGCCAGGCTGCTACACAAGTGTTTTTTGCCCTTGGACTTGGCTATGGCTCCGTTATCGCATATTCCTCCTACAATCCAGTCCACAACAACTGCCACAGGGACGCGCTGATGGTCTCCGGCATCAACTTCATGACGTCTGTGCTGGCCTCGCTGGTGGTTTTCGTTGTCCTGGGTTTCCGTGCCAAGAACATTGCACTACGCTGCGTTGCTAAGTACGGTTGTCTGTCTGTCTGAGTATGTGTTCTTGCCGTAAATGTTTACTTCACTCAGTTTGCCTTCATTACCACCTTCCACAATATTTCTATAAAAAAGTAAAGTTACTTTAAATAGGTCTCCAATTTAGGCACCTTTGCAGGGGATTGTTTAGTGTAGGAAATTAATTACTTAGCTGGTTAAAAAAAAGGTATTGAAGGCAAACACTTTCATGCATTTAGAGATTGATAAATTACTGCAGATTCGGTCCCAAAGGTGGAACTTCAAGCACTATTTCCTGATAAGTTAACATATTTTATTGCTGATATTGCCACATTTCTATTTCATCCTTTTTCTCTAACCTCTTCCAGAAATCTTGGTCTTCTCAGCCTGTGGTCGTCCTATGAATCCAACCAGCCCTTGGTGGATGGTTGGCCTTGGATCAACATGACGGTCCCAAGCTCTGTACCTTTAGCTGAATACAAAGACTGGTACAGTCTCCACGGCTCAATGGTGGGCCCTAACGTCACTGACTGCAGCCTGGAAGAGGAGATGAATAAGGTATACCTGAGATATAAATGATCTTTCTTTATTACTACCTTTAAACACGTGTCATGCGTCACAAAACCAGACAAACCAGAAAATACCTTCAGGATCATTTTTAACGGGGATAAAACCCTTTCGAAAAACAATTAAACAAGCAGGAATCAAAGTGGGAAGTTAAACTCAATCCTATTAAAGTTTCTAAGAAGAAGTTAGTCATTTGTTTTAAAATACAAAATGAAAAACCTTTTTATGTGAACCAGATCTGATCTGCTGGAGGTGATACAAGTCTTCAAAACCTGAAGCATGTTCACCCTTAAGGCTTTTACACACTGAGGGCGCGGTGAAAATCTGAATTTCAAGAAGTGATTTATCCATGGAGGACCATCAAAACTTTTGATAACTTTTCAAAAACACATTTTTGAAACATCCCTTCAGAGAGCGAGAGAGAAGGATCACATGATGCTTTATGAGGTGCAGCCTGGCTCCCTTCATTCAAACTGAGGTGAACATTTATGTAATAATAGTAAGAAGGTGTGGTACCGAGGTTCCCAGGACCCTTGAGGACTCTGTGAGGTGCTGTTGAATATCCAGCTGGCAAGAGGAAGAAAACAAAGGACATAGTATCTAGTTGGTCTCTTGGCGAGATGGAAGCAAGCTGTGATAGAGTGAAAGGAGAAACTAAAGAAATACAGCTGGGATACTGAGAGTTATCTTATCTAATCGTGTTTATTTTACTAAAAAAAAAATCACTCACCCCCGACTGTAGACTACTACAGGAGTACTTCTGGTATGGTGCTTTCAGATTATAACTACAAATAGGGGTTCAAATACCAATTTATATGGGTAATGTACTTGCTGATCCTCACTCACATATTGAGTTTTCTCTCGGATGTGCATGGAATCAGAATATGCGTTTGCACTCGTCAGTTAACATTTCTAAAATGATTTATTTTTCATTATTTTCTATCTTCCCTCTGTATGTGTGCAGGGTGTTGAAGGGACGGGCCTGGCATTCATAGCATTCACTGAGGTGATGGCCCTTTTCCCTGCCAGCCCCTTCTGGTCCACACTGTTTTTCCTGATGCTGCTCAACCTGGGCCTCAGCACCATGTTTGGGACCATGCAGGGAATCCTCACGCCTCTCATGGACAATTTTAGCTTTTTGGGCCGCCACCGGACCCTCCTCACTGGTAATGCACACAAATCAACACAAGTTGTCACGATGTTCTGGATGCACTTTTCACTTGCAAGAACTCAGGCATATTTGGTTAAATTGAATTGAAATAGGCAGGATAAGTTAATATCTGACTATGTATTGATCTGCCAAAATTGTTTTGCTGTTTTTTTTTTTTTTTAATTTAAAGAATTCAAACTGCATCTAAAGATTACAACTGTCTGTATGCCGTTATACGGTTCAAATAACACTGTATGCCTTCCTTTTTTCTTTTTTTTTAGTGTCCAGCTGTGCTTTGGGGTTCATAATAGGACTTTTGTTCACTCAGCGCTCGGGAAACTATTTTGTGACTATGTTTGACGACTACTCTGCAACTCTACCATTAATCATTGTTGTAATCTTTGAAACCTTTAGTGTGGCGTGGGTTTATGGAACAGATCGGTAAGAAACTACGTTTAACTGTTAAATGATTTCTGTTCTGTGTCCTTGTCTTTTAATCCTTACTTTGAAAAGATGCATCCCTTATAACTGTGTTGTGTTCCTGCAGCTTCATGGATGACATTGAAGTCATGCTCAAATGGCGCCCTCCAGTGGTGTATAAATATCTCTGGAAATATGTTTGTTTGCTGTCGATGGTTGGTCTTCTGGCTGCAAGTTTGTTGCGTATGGTCTTCAAAAGGCCCACATACACCGCCTGGAATCAAAACACAGTAAGATACTGAGCTACAGCTTTTTGTCTTACACAATATAATAATGTAATATACAAAATCCTCTTCATAGTTTACAATATATGTCATATATTCAACAAGATTTGTATTTTTGTTCTCCCAACTGCACTCAACTGCAAGAACAAATGCAGATTTTTTTTTCAAAGCTGTTCAAGCAACTTGTAACACATTACAATATGTTTAATTGTTGTACTTATGTAGTCAATTTGATTTGATATCTATGCATACACTTTTTCATATTCATATGTATTAATATTCTAATAACTGCTAAAAGACACTGTTACATGAAGGAATCATTTGGAGTGATTTCATGGTCATAAGAATTTGCATTGTGTTTTTGACGGTTATCTCTTGCCTCCTCATGTTTCTCTCTCTGACGTGCTCCGCCTCTCCCTCTCTTTAGGCCTCTGAGATGACTCTCGAGTACCCTGGTTGGGCTCTTGGTATGATTATCATGCTGATAATCTTTGCCAGCTTGCCCGTGCCTATTGGCTACATCTATCACACAGTGAAAAATCGCAATGCCTCTAACGCTCGCTCCGAGGAGCGAGGCAGCCAAGAGATGCACCGGGAGCTGTACACTAAGTGCAGCTCCACCGAGCAGCTGGATTCCCACCACAGAGTCCCCACTGAGGAAGACGAGGCCCATCCCAGGACTGCTTTCCTGCCGTTGGGCAACGAACACTACCGGCTCCTGTCCCAGCAGGAGGAGGAGGAAGATGATGAAGAAGATACAGGGGTTTGAGCATGGCTGTGAGGGGATGAGATGTTCACATGTTGAGCTTCAGAGTGCATGAGCGAGACCCTGCAAGAGAGATTTCAAAGTGAAGGGAAGTTAGTTAGGAACTTCTTCATATTCTTAATCTGAGCAAGAGTTGTGGGTTTGCACCCATTTATCATATTCACCAGGTCTACATAGTTGACAAGCCAGACTGATTTTCACTGTTCATGAAGATACATTATCAGTGGAATCTAAAGCTTTTTAGATTCTGTAGTTATGAAAATACAACTCCTCCCTTCATTCATTTTCTGAACAGCTTGCAATGTTCAGACAATAAAAACACTCGCGGATAGATCAAAAAGGAAGAAGCTGCTATATTTGATGAAACAAATCATTTATGAAAGGTGACAAGCCGTTGTCTTTGGTTTCTGCCAGCCTTGTTTCATACGTCTGCCGGTGAGCTGAGGATGACAGCATCGGACAAAAATAGGATTTATGAGTATTTTTAGCTAAATACCAAGGATGAATTTGCATAACAATAGTCTACCTTGAGTAACTGTGTTGTGTGTGTGTGTGTGTGTGTGTGTGTGTGTGTGTGTGTGTGTGTGTGTGTGTGTGTGTGTGTGTGTGTGTGTGTGTGTGTGTGTGTGTGTGTGTGTGTGAACATTTACATTCATTTCTGATGTAAATCAGTGTGGATGTGAAATGACAGATGTTAATATGTCAGTAAAATAAATGTATTTTACATTATCTTTGTATCATTTTACCTCATGAGACCACAGCAATGTTTTTAAATGTCACAACGAGCTGAGTGTAATATAATTGTACTGTACTAGATGAGAACTTTAAATAAACCTCTAGATGGCAGCAACCTGACTGGTGGTGATTTATGATGGTGATGAGTTCATGATTTATACATCAGCAGTAAATCCTGAAGCTGTTTAGAGCTTCTGAAGGTCAAAGATCATTTTGATTAGGATGTTGGGTATTAGGAGATTTTCTATTTTTATGTTTTGTAAGGAAAATAAGAAATATTGTGTGTTTGCTGGAGACCCGAATGGAAGTTACGTTTAAAATCTTTAACTGGCATTTCAGGCTCAGTACACAAAATAATAGTAAAGTTAGTAATTTAACTTTTCTCGGTTTATGAGATTTTTCCTGAACAATGCAGATCACATTTGTCTTGAAATAACATGCATGTTCATTTTACATGATGGGGGATTGAACTTCATAAATATGTTATTTCTACACCAATGTTAATCAGATATATTCCATACATATAATTTGCTACACAAATATCAGATTATAATAAATTAAGGCTTTTGTGTGTTCAATATTTAAAAAATGGTGCTATTAAAAATAACTAGATTATAGTTTAGTGTGATCTATAGGCCCATTTATATTGTGTGGTGTGTGTGTGTGTGTGTGTGTGTGTGTGTGTGTGTGTGTGTGTGTGTGTGTGTGTGTGTGTGTGTGTGTGTGTGTGTGTGTGAAAAAAATGAAAAGGAACAAAATAAAGAGGCTGCACAGCAAATGTGCCTCAAATGGCAAACCTAAAGTGTCTTCCCCATCACACACGTCAAGGAATGCCCTGACAGTTTATTCGTCACACCTTTCTGTGTCCCGTCTGAAAGTGAATCGGAGGCTTGTGCGTGCAACGGATGGATGAGAGGAGGAGGGGGGGATAGAGAGAGAGAGAGAGGACTTTGCGCGCTCAGGCAGGACAGGAGGCGCACGGGACATCAGCAAACCAGCCGGGTCAAGAAGCTGCAAGGATGGAGATCCGACCAGACAGGTTTAAGGCGGCCGCGGGGAAAACTCTGGGGAGAATTAACAGGTACACACCTATTTCAAATATTCCTGACTCCACCTCTGACTTCTCCCCATTTTCACGCGTTTTTTTTTTAGAGATTTTTGTACTGCAGGACGAAGCAGTTCATCATGCTGCGGGTTCCCTCCACCCCTCTTCCAAACAATAACTATCTGGTCCAGACAAAAGTTTGTTCGATGTTAATTCCAATGAAAATGGAGGCGACTGTTGTGTTTAAGCGGCAAACATCATGTCGGTGTGGCTGCAAAAGCCCAGCTGTGCGCAGTGCACGGTGATTTGATTGACAGATGCCAATGATAGAAACACAATTATGTCTGCCGTTTCATGGTTTGTTAAGTTTTATTTGCGTGAAAAATTAAGGTAATATCCACCATATTAAAAAAAAAAAAGTAAATGATATCATCAGGATAAAAGTGTGCAGTGAAAGTGCGATGACTTCGGTGCCTGCATGTGTGCGTGTGCGTGCGCGTGTGTTTGGGACAAGATGTTTTCTCGTTGTGGTCGGATGCTTTGTTGCACACGTTTCCTCTAAAATCATGAATAATGCTGTTCTCTCTCGAACTCTTGCTTTCCTGCGACCTCGTTGTGTTTAATTGTTTGATTGCTGGAGTCAGATTTGGCCCAACTCAAAGTGGATTAGTATATCTGAGGCGAGTGTGTAAGTGTGTTACATAATGTTTTTTCTGAATGAGATGGTTGATCAGAGGCAAGTCATGTATATCCATCTATTCATCCATCAATCACACATTTCATGAAACTTAATTTTGTATTATAAAGCCAATGAGGTATAAAGTTGTCTGATCAAACAAGATGAACAAAAGCACATATTATTAATTCTAGTAATGCAAAGCTGAAATGATCAGCTGGCTAATTGATTAGTCGTCAACAGCCATTTAATTGGCAACTATTTAGTTAATTGGTTAATTTTTTGAGTGTTATGCCAAACATGTTTTTAGCTTTTTACTTTTTCTTGAGACAGTTTTTTGAACATTTTTGGGATGTGAACTGTTGGTTAAACACAAGACGCATTAAAACAACTAAATCAGCTGTGCCATCTTTGTGCATCATCTTCATGACCTTTGGGAAAGAAAAAGAAAAGATCAACACATTTAACAAACGCTTGTTCAGCAACGTGTGACGAGTGATGTGTATATGTTAATACATTTCATATCAATACAAAAGTTACTACACAAATTCGTGTTCCGACAACATTTCAGTAGAAAAAAGCGAGATTAAAGACACTGACGGAACCTCATGCAATAACCATTGCTTTAAGCTTTCACTCTCAGGATTTGAGGTAGCAACCAAACGTATAAATCCCGTCCTGAAATAGCCTGTTTTTCAGTCCAGCTGTCGAGCCACGCAAATCCCTAAACTCTCCCCTCCCACCCACTCCATCCAAGCCCATGTCACTTCCTCCAGCCGCTCCCTCCTCTCCATCCTCCATCCATCCATTGAGCCATTGAGACACCAACACAGATAACTTTCAGCCTATCGAGTCTCCCAGATTAACGGACATGCAAATCTTAGGCTTTTTCTGATTTACTGTTGAGCCATGCCTTTGCACGGCCACAGCTGATGCTGGGAGATGTGATATAAGATTGATCTCGAATGGTTTTAGTGGGTGTTTCCTTGGTTTAGCTAGTTAACTCTGGTTGTATCTACACAGTGTTAGGTATGATTTTAAAAGAAAAAAGGACATATTTTGTTCAAATTTAAGATGCATGATTTAAGGCAGGCATAAATGTGTGTGTTTATGAATGTGGATGTGTGCATGTGTAATTATGTTGCAAGAAATCCCTACTGTGTGTGTGTGTGTGTGTGTGTGTGTGTGTGTGTGTGTGTGTGCACGCAATTCACCACCTCCTAGACAAAATCCCTCCTGATGAAAGCAGCCAGGAGTTCATCTATTATTTAAACATTTTCTCCATCAGAATGCATCTCCTGTTTCTATATTAAACTCCACTAGGTAAGCATAAACCTCATCACTGTAAGGTCAACTGCACTTTTTATTTCTACTTTTACTATTCCCTCTTTCCATAATGTTAAATGATTGCCTATAATTTCATCTATTCATCTCCTCATACAGAGGAACTACCCCACAGCACAATCACACTACAACCGTCTTCTCATCACCGTGTTTTTTTTTAAAAGTTTTTAATAGTATGCCATAATACTTTGAACATTAATTAATATTTTAGAACATATTTGTATTAAGAAAAGAAGAAGAAAGAAGCCAAGTTTAATCTCAAGTCAAATCCATTTTAACCGACCTCTCATCAGTTTAGGGATTTTGATGATTGCAGTCTAATCATTGTCATTATGACGATGGCAGTGATAATATGAAGCCTTATGGACTGGTGGTGATTGATTGAGGCCCAAAGACATCACTCACTGAACCCTGGGATGCGTTTGGAGACTTGAAGAATTGTGTTCTCTATCTTGATCTGCGAGTGTGATTTCTCCGGTTATTTGCATTGTTGCTGTGTTCATCCACGATGTCAGTAACGCTTCATGATATGCACATGGCCGCCGTGCCTCGTTGGGTTTGAGTACAAAAAAAGAGCTTGAAGGGAGAGGTTTTTATTCATCGTTTGTCTAAGCTCAGATCATCGTTATAGGTAAAGGTAGTGGGAAGCTGTGTGTATGTGTGTGTATGTGCGTGTGAGTGTGCGTGTGTGCAGATGCACTGATTGAGTTATACTATGTGACAAATTAGATAATACATCTATGAAGGTCACACGTGTCGGTTTTTGAATGAGTGTGTGTGTGTGTGTGCGTGTGTGCGTGTGTGCGTGCGTGTGTGTGTGTGTGTGTGTGTGTGTGTGTGTGTCTGTGTCCACAGGAGAGAGTGAAAAAACAGTGGTGTGACAGGATGGGGAGGAGGGTGTCTCCCTGGGTGACACAGTCCCACCGAGACCCAATCTGTTCACTTCAGGGAGAGCGAGAGGTTCATGGAGGAAGTATGGAAGTGGGGGGACACCATGTTGAAATAACAAAATTGCTGCATTTTTATTTTAAAAAAAATTCCTCAAGCTACCGCCCACACTTTAAACACCATGGGCGAATAAGGGGGTAATAGTTTTTAGACAAAAGCACTGCAGTGGGTGGGCGAAAATGGGGGGCGAAAAGAAAAGCATGGTTCACATACAGCAGGATCAATTTAGCACATGGATGTGGAAAATAATGACCAGGCGTTATATAATATTTTTACTGTCAACCTCCCTCGCCGTCTCTCCCCCCCCTCCCGATCATCCTCTTATCGGAGGATTACACAGAACGCTCTGTGAATTGCTGAATTTAATATACAGGGTAACAAAAGTCTCAGGTCACCAACCAGCACGTGAGCCTCGCGGGGGTTATTTTTGCCAAGGCAAAAATTATTGAAAAATCACAAACGAGGCAAAATTACAATTATTTTCTCAAAATGTAACAGCAAATGTGAAAAGATACATTTAAAAGAGGTGACGTCCGGAAAGATCGTCACTCCATATGAAAAGTAGTATGACAGTCTATAACATTGACTGTATATAGTATTTAAGGAGTTTCATAATATATGTATATATGATTATATTCAGTTGATGGGAACATTTCAATTCTAATGACTCTTAATTGAATGAAATAAGACATATAAACACATTACCTTTGGCTCTGGGAATGTATCATTTTCAGATGTTTTTTTTTAAACAAAACTATTAATCGATTAGTAACGGTATTAGACTCAAAACGTTCAAACTCAATGTACTTCTGAGACTAAATGGCTTTGATTGATTCTTTCAGGTTGACTTTGTAGGTTGAACTTGCTTCTTGTTCTCAGGTGAAAAGCACGCACACAAGCTCAGTTTGAGGTGTTACTGAGTCTCCACTGAGCCTGCTACTATTGTAATTATGATATTTCAGAGAGCCTGAGGTCACAGGACTCCTGCCTGCTCATGCTCTCTCGCTCATTAATTGTTGCCAGCTGAGACCAATCAGGTTCTCGCGATGCTAACAAGAGAAGCTACATCAGCTGAGTGCAAGCTCACAGTATGGTGAGCCTCACGCGTAGGCAAATGTCTTTATTTATATTTTATGTTTCAGACCTCGACTCAGAGACTTAGCACACGCTGACCTATATGTGTTAAAAAATACTATATCTGTTTGTAAAGTACCAGAAACACACTGGAACATTAGAACACCACAAAGGGGGAGACCCTTAACTATATAGTCAGCTATTTTGAGGCCCTTACACACACAGAACTACACACACCGACGCGCACGCTTGCACACACGCACAAGAGTGCGATTGCCCTTTAGTGGGAAGCATCTGTAATCAACGGTAATTTTGGCTGTGGGCTAGCCTCGTTAGCTGGTAGCGTATGTGGAGGTGTCAGGCTGCAATCTGTCGTGAGGTTTAATGAGGATCCTCCTGCAGCTTTCACAAACTCTGAAGTAGGAGTTTCACTCAGGGGGTGAGTCAGCATGTTTGTTTAGTACAGAGAGGACAGCAGTGTGTGCAGCCAACTGATTCAACAGAAAAAAAGTGCACACCTTTTTGTTACAGCTTTTTTTTTTTTATCAAGTTTTTGCTTTGATTTATATAATTTGTAACGACTTCATCTCTCAGTTTCTTGTGTTTTCCCAGCTCCCCCACCATATATCAAATACATGGCATGTTCCTGCATCTGCTGTTGCTAAAACAATAATAAACAAAGGTTTATATGGCTTATGTCAGTTTGTTCACACCACTAAGTGAAACTGGTGATTCTCAGAAAAATATATATTTCACTGAGCTCTTTACCTTCACAGGAAGTATGATGTGTTTGCAGCAGATGAGGCTAAAGAATGGACATTTAAGAAATCATAAAACTGTTCAATAATGGCATGTGACTATTATCTATTGTAACAGTAGTTGTGCTGTATGTATATATATATATATATATATATATATATATATATATATATATATATATATATATATATATATATATATATACCTATAACTAGTGTGTTATAATGGAAGGAGATGCATGCCGATCTACGGCCAGCGATATTGTGTCCTTCCATATTCATTTCCGGAAGTAAATCATTTTCGTAATCCTAATCTGAATGTAGTGACGGATTAAGAGAGAGATAAAGAGAGAGATGGCAGAGATAGGGAGAGAGGGAGAGAAACAGGAAGAGAGACAGAAACAGGGAGAGAGAGAGAGAGAGAGAGAGAGAGAGAGAGCGAGAGAGAGAGAGAGAGAGAGAGAGAGAGAGAGAGAGGGGGGGGGGGGGCATCGTTCTCTCTAATCTCTTACAAATTCTAAAATGTTGCTTTACAAACTAATACTTTTTGGTTGTACTTTGTGTTTTACGTTACATTCAGAATATCTCATTATGACCCAGTATTAATTTTTTCTGGCATATCTTTTATGTTTTTGTCTGTTTATTGGCAGATTGCATAGCTGTATGCAGAGATTATGCAGAGGGGGATGGACTGAAATCCACAAGCATAACTGAGAAATATGTGCAGGGGTGTGTGTGCAGACGGCCTAACAGATAGATAGATAGTGACAGATCATGGTGTAAAAGCTGGAGTGAATTATTTATCTCAGCCAAAAACCCATCAATAATTTAGCAGTAATGCCAGAGTCGGACTTGTCTTGTGTTAGTGTGCGTGAATAAGTTATCTTGGAGTTTCTTTGTGCTGAGAGGCTCAGAGAGACAAATTAGCTCCAGCATGTAACACACAGCCGCCTTCAATACTGTGAATTATATGACAGCTCAATTCTGAAACAAGTTTTTATCGACGCGACCATCCTCGTCACATGGAGGAAATCCCTGTAGTTATTATGCCGGTTACTGTGCAACAATTCTTCAGCTCACTGACTAATTGGATCAGCCCATTGGAAAGTGAACAGTTGATACAAGTGTGTGATTTGCTGTGAAATCACATATACATAAAAACACACACACTGACACACACAGCATATATGTGAAAGTGTGGCTCTGTGTCTGATTTATTCTGAGAAAAATGTATCTGTAGAAAATATTTACTTAAATCCACCTGTGTGTGTAGGTGTGTGCATGTGTGTGTGTGCGTGTGTAAATCTGATGACAAAGTCACAGTATCTGAATTTGCCTTCCTTTCGAGGACATAATGCACATCAACGTGACGTAAATCATTACACTTTAGGGTGAAGACTTTGTTCAAGGTCAAGGGCTTTGGGTAAGGATGAGGTTATGTTTCGGGTAATTGTAGGTCTCCAGAAAATGTATCTAAGTCAATATAATGTCCCCAAAAGTCGTGAAAACGCAACTGTGTGTGTGTTAAATAAGGGGGGTTGAGAGTATGGAGGTTAGGATACACAGATGGCCGCTCTCCTGCCTTCTCTGTTTGACTCCCGTGGAAAAAGTGTCACCCACCATTTGACAAAATAATGACAAATGGGTCTCTTCAAGGGCAAACTGAAAATTAACAAAAGCAATTTAGTGGCAAATGCAGAAGTTATTTGGATGACACAAAAAATCTAAATCCTTTTAGATTGATAGAATTAATTAATCGTGTGCATAACAGAATGGATGTATTTTGGGAAATAACACATCAAATATGGATGACTCTCTATACAAAATTTAGCAGTTGAGTGAATTGGCAATCTGAAAGACATCCGCCTCTCTCATTCCTTTCATTATCTCTGTTCACCGTCTGAAGACCCTCGTGCTGTAAACACACAGCGGTGGGCCTCTAGAGGACTCCTGCGTCTGAGAGACCGGACATCTTGAACGGCACCGGCATGGCAGCCGGTCCCAGGCGTCCTGAAGGAGCGGACGCTGGGGGGGACGTGCTGTCGTAGCTAAACTCCGCTCCTCGGCTGGTGGCAGCTGCTTCCACGCGATGGGAAACGCCGAGTCAGGCACGACCCCGACATGGTGCATGTTGTCTGCGATGAGTTGTGTGTGAGAGAGAGAAAGAGAGAGAGAGACTATGAAAAGGAGGCAAATTCAATAAAATCAGTGGGGGGAAAAAAAGATACACACAACCTGAAAATAACACAGAAAATGAAGCATCTCCCACACATTTGTGGAAATATTTTAAATCTCCTTTCTGAGAAACGCAGAGAGCCATGTGGTGTCCGGAAGATGGACATGAAAGATGAAAAGAAGCATTGTCTTCCTCAGTGATCTGACACCAGGCCACCAGGTTTCTCACATTTCTCTCGATTTATTTTTAGAGTATCGCCGGAACCACAAATGTTCCCTTTACTCCACGTTTGAGCCAATGTTTCCACGTTAGGCAAGTGTTTGTCCCCACAGGGGATGCGCATTAGCGTTTCACCTCACTGTCACCTCTCCCCCCTTCTTTTTTTTTAATGTGAAATTTCTGTTGTTTTTTTACTTGCCAGTACTTCAATGAGCAGCTGGACCGTATGCATGACTCAGGGAAATAGAAATGTCAACAACAAGATTAAAGTATTATACTCTTGCAGTTGGACTGTAAGGAACTGATTATACCAGTCAGGTGAAGAATCAGAAAGATGCGTAGCTTTGTGTGACACTGTGCTCGACTCTCTCATGTGTCCATCACTGTAAATATACGTTGAGGTGTTTTAACCAGCAGAATATACAAAAACATAGTTTTCATTGCAGCATTTCTACATCGAATGGACATATTTTGTGTATGATTTTAAAAATAATTCCCTTCGGCCAAAGTTATCTTTGGAAGTTCATTGTTTTTCTAAAGTGATGTGTCTTTGTCTCCCCTCAGGCTGATTGAGAAGCGGCAGCCCAATGGAGAAACCATTGAATTATCAGCGGAGGGCCGCCCTGAGCTGGTGGAGGAGAAGGAGCTGCCAGTGGTGGACTGTACCTGCTTTGGCCTCCCGCGGCGGTACATCATCGCGATCCTGTCTGGCCTGGGATTCTGCATCTCTTTTGGCATCCGGTGTAACCTGGGGGTGGCCATTGTAAGCATGGTGAATGACCACACGGTCTACAAGGGCAACAAGGAAGTACTCGTGGTAAGTGGCAAAACAGAAATCAAAGATTTTGAATTTATGCAAATCAGTTTGTCTTTGACAAGGACGTTTCCTTTGTTCCTTGTCCTAATCACCACTGTACACACAATTGTTTGGTATTTAGTATAATACCAGGAGATGTACTAATGTGTATTACAAATGGAGAGTATATCGTCCATGTGATCTAATGACAGTTAGCTCTTCTGTTTTGAAGTGACTACACTTTGAATTCATGAAGTTAACGTCACATATCTTCTTCTCTCCAGGCGGCACAGTTCTCCTGGGACCCTGAGACAGTGGGAATGATCCACGGCTCCTTCTTCTGGGGCTACATCGTCACACAGATCCCGGGTGGCTTTATATGTCAAAAATTTGCAGCCAACAGGTGAATGTCTTCACATTACAATATAATCTGGTGTACAGTAATCTTGTCTGCAGTAAATAGGGTAACTTTTGTGCAAGGCATGTAAAAAGTGTTAACCCCTATGGAGCAGTAACAAAACACACCAAAAAAAGAAATAAAGTCATTTCTACATCGTCCTTATGAGCGGATGCCAAGAAGGTGTAGCATCGGTGATAGAACAAGCATTAGTGAACAACTCCAGTCACATGCAGGACCACGACCAGGAAGCTTCATCTTTTCAGCGGAGCGTTGGTTTTCATCTGTTACCGTTGAACATCATATCTGAGGCGGCGTGTTCTTTCTTCTGTGTGTTTAAGAGTGTTCGGCTTTGCCATAGTGGCCACTTCCACCCTCAACATGCTGATCCCATCAGCTGCTCGCTGCCACTACAGCTGCGTCATACTGGTTAGGATATGCCAGGGCCTTGTTGAGGTACAGTATTTGCCTGTGTGCACATGTGTGTGTGTGTGTGTGTGTGTGTGTGTGTGTGTGTGTGTGTGTGTGTGTAAGAGTAGATTCCTAGATGCAGGAGTGTTTTCCTAACTGTGTTGTGTCCCTCAGGGTGTATCATACCCAGCCTGCCACGGGATCTGGGCCAAGTGGGCTCCTCCACTTGAGAGAAGTCGATTAGCCACAACAGCCTTTTGTGGTAAAGTTTCTCACCTCAACTCATTTCCCCCAAAAGTCGATATCTCTTTTTGAGATGCAGAAACTTGAGGACGTCTTCAAGAGTTAAAGTTCAGTGAGTTTTAACATGAAGACATGAAGATGGAGCCGCCAGAGGTTCTTGCAAAGGCAAAATGTTAAAAGGATTACTTTTTATATTGTAGAAAGAGAGATTATCACGTCTATTTTGTTATACAGCAGGTCTAAGCGCTGCAAAAATACTTTGATGAATGTAATCAAAAAGCTCCACCCATGAAGAAATACACACATTCAGAAACTGTGACTTCAAACGAACCAACAGTATTTTCATGATTGTGACGTCACAACTATAAAATATATCGATCATTTCCCAGTTTTAAAGTTCTATATGTGTCGCGGTTTATTTCCGGCTGCGGAGTTTATGGATGACATCAGCTGACAGTAAACATAGACCCAAGCTATTACCTAACGACACCGTTCTGATTAAAAACGCTTAAACAAAGACTGAATGCAGGTTTATTCAGATAATAAAAAAGTTAGTTTTTACACATTTAAGCATTCAAACATGTTTTAGTAGTAACCGCACGGACCTGGAAGTGAGTTTGAGATGTGGCCTTTAAAAGTATTGAACGCGTGAATCTCTACGACCACTGAATAATAATACATATTACTCAGTTTGAGCACTGGAATGATGATATAACTATGAGGATAAGTAATAATGTGTTGCTTTTTGTGTTTGATGCTTTCAGGATCCTATGCCGGGGCGGTGGTGGCAATGCCTTTAGCTGGGATACTGGTGCAATACACTGGGTGGCCTTCAGTATTCTATGTCTATGGTTAGTATCCTTACGGCAGTACCATCAGCCAGGCAATGTGTTCATCCACACACTCGCCCTCAGCAGTTCAAATGCAAACGTTTCTAAATCCATTAACTTCTGTGTTTCTGTTACATACAAGACTCAATGGCAGAGCTTTTATTAAATCGCAAGGATTCATATTTGTCTGCCTCAGGTGTTCAAAATCCAGATTTCCCCCCAGCCCACTGCTGATCCTGGTAAACTTAACTTCACATAAGCATCAACCTGAGCAGCTTCTCACTTTCTCCCCTTCACATCTGTGCCCTTTCACTCTCTTGCTCTTTTTCTACTGTACCCATGTCTGTGTCTTCTGCTTTCTCTCTCTCTCCTCCTCGCAGGCACCGTTGGGATATTCTGGTATATGTTTTGGATTCTGGTGTCGTATGAGAGCCCCGCAGCCCATCCCACCATCACACCGGAGGAGAGAAAGTACATCGAAGATGCAATCGGAGAGTCTGCCTCGTTTCTTAATCCTCTGCATGTACGGCTCTGTATGATGTAACACTGACAATCTGTTCGACCTGCACACAACACTGGGTGTACACATGTATTTATACACACTCAGCTGACTCTAGTTCTTGATCCATCTCGGTGAATTCAATGGATCCCAGTAATATCTTGTTCCTTTGGATGGCAGAAATTTAAAACCCCGTGGAGACACTTCTTCACCTCCATGCCAGTCTACGCCATCATTGTGGCCAACTTCTGCAGGAGCTGGACGTTCTACCTGCTGCTCATCAGCCAGCCGGCCTATTTTGAAGAAGTCTTTGGCTTTGAGATCAGCAAGGTGAGACTATATTGTCTATTCAGACTTTCTAACTAAACTAAAACTCTTCAACTGTTAAGTGAAAAATCACTTTGGCTGCGTCCTAATAGCCTTGTCACCTGAAGCATTTTAAGGGAGTTATCTAAAATGTAACTTAATTTGTAAAGTTTAGGTGCATCTGCACAAATCATTTAAGAATGAAGATTACAGGTTATGTACACTTGTGTAGTCCTGTTTATATATTGATATTTTCATGTTTATTTTAAAGCAAGACTGATAATTTGAGTCTGGGGATGGCATGATTACACCATTATTATCTTTGTGTGTGTTTAACTTGTATTTGATAGCATACAATAGAAGAGTAATAGAGGTGACAGGAAATGCCAGGAGAGACGGGAGAGAGTGCCAGATTGGATATGGTCAGCGTCTTAAACCTCCAGTCAACCACCGCTCTCTTTTTTTTAATTTTATGCCAAGAAAAAATCTAGCTTGGATGAAAAAAACTGAAAAAAGAGAATTTCAGTCAATTGATTCTGATTCTCGAATGAATTAAAACCTTATATTTTTCTCACACACACACACACACACACACACACACACACACACACACACACACGCACGCACACACACACACACACGCACGCACACATCACTCTTCTCCCCCCGTTCCTCTTTCAGGTGGGAATGGTGTCAGCGTTGCCCCATCTGGTGATGACAATCATCGTGCCCATTGGAGGCCAGTTGGCAGACTACCTGAGAACCCACAACCTGATGTCCACCACCAACGTCAGGAAGCTCATGAACTGTGGAGGTGAGTGTCAGACAGGAAAGGGTGATTGTTGGAGGACGGTGAAAACGAATGAAAACAAGGATGGAAAAGAACAGGGCAAGACAGGAGCAGAAAGGTTTCGCATGCCTCAAAAGGTAGAAAATAAAATGGTATTTGGCTTTTGTTGTAGTGAAAGCAACATATAGAACATCTGAAATGTGCCTGCCCCATGAATTTAATTGAATTTGAAAAAAAGAGAACATTTTTTTACCGTGTTGTATCAGTGTTTCTTCTGCATGTGCATAAACACGTGTCATCTCTAACATAAATACAATGCACTACTAAATAACAGGTGAGCAACATGTGGATATACGTTTCCTTTTCCTCCCTTATGCATTAGATGATGATGTGTTTACGTGTTTCAGGTTTTGGGATGGAGGCCACCCTCCTGCTGGTGGTGGGCTTCTCTCACTCTAAAGGCGTTGCCATTTCCTTTTTGGTCCTCGCTGTTGGCTTCAGTGGATTTGCTATCTCAGGTAAGAGGTGTTACAAACAAGTATGCTGTCTCCGAGCCAAGCAGTGCTCCAAACTGTTTCCATTAATATAAACTATTTAGGAATGATGACGGCTGACTTGGCTTTACAGTTGTTTGAACACTAAATCGCTCTACTTAGTCTGCTTTCGAGAGAAATTCAGCACATGGTGTCTTTCTTTCTAAACCTAACTGTGAAACTCTGCATCACGAAAAAAGAAAAACGGGGTAAATTATGTTGCGTACTGCTTTTGTTGTTGCACTCAGGGTTTAATGTCAATCACTTGGACATTGCACCTCGATATGCCAGCATACTGATGGGCATCTCCAACGGGGTGGGCACGTTGTCTGGAATGGTGTGTCCTCTCATCGTGGGAGCCATGACCAAACACAAGGTAAAAAAACCCTTCATTTGTATCAACTTTACAGTGTCATTTAAAATGTCAAACTCACCTGCTCCATACCTTTTTACATAATTTCAGACCCGTGATGAGTGGCAGTATGTCTTCCTTATAGCTGCCCTCGTACATTATGGAGGAGTGATTTTCTATGGTAGGATTTGACTCTGACTATCGTGTTTTGTGAGGCATCTGCAGAAGACCTCAGTTTGAATGCTGATCCTATTTTCTTCCCACTAGGACTCTTTGCATCAGGGGAAAAGCAGCCATGGGCAGACATAGAAGACACCAGTGAGGAGAAATGTGGTATTATCGATGAAGATGAACTGGCCAATGAAACAGAGGAACTCTACCGTGGAGGCGGGCAGTACGGGGCCATGAGCCAACCAGCTGTTGGTTCCAACGGAGGGCGGACGGGAGGAGGAGGAGGAGGAGGAGGAGGCGGAGGAGGCGGGTCTGGATGGGTGTCGGACTGGGATAAGTCTGAGGAGTATGTGCAGCCACCTGGATACAACTCTTACATGTATGAAGGAGAAGAGGAGAGGGAGCTGACATAGAAGATCGACATACAAGTTAAAAGAAAAGAAAACAAGACGGAGAAAAAAAAAGGAAGATTGTTTGGAAAGGGATTGTAAGAGTCACTGCTATACTGAATGGACCTGCTGTGTGCTTTTGTACAATATTTACAATTGCACATATTGCGTGTGTGTGTGTGTGTGTGTGTGTGTGTGTGTGTGTGTGTGTTTGTGTGTAGGCACGTGCATGCAGGGGTTTGAGGGGTCAATGTACACAAACACGCAAACACAAATGGTATTCATTAGCAAAAAACTGAACTGATATATCCCAGATTATCCTTCCTGCTCCTGAGCTCGTTCTGATTGGTCAGGAGTTCCGTTTCCACGGCATCACCGAGGAGATCCAGGGTGCGCGTGTGTTTTTGTCTGCGTGATTGCGTGCGTTCGTGTGTGTGCACCGCGTGCGTGGTTTGTTGCCTGTACAGCAACTCTATTAAGCCACCGGCATATTTAAAGTTTTATGTGTAAGCCACAAATTTTCTTTTTTTTTGCTGCAACAGCACCTTTGGGGCCTCGTTGTAGTTTTACTAAATGCAAAATATGATGCCACTACTGTAGTTAGATCACACTTTCAGGTCTATATTACTCTCAAGGCTCTCAGCCTTAATAGATATCACATTGAGCATGTCATTTTGAAAAATCAATACACAAAAGAAAAGCTAATGTTTTTTTTATGAGCGAGGCCCCTTGTGGACAAACTTGCCCTGACACTGGTGATGCATATCGTTAATTTCCCTTTGCCTCTGCAATGTTATGTTTCCAAAGCAATGCACAATTTAAGTATGCATTCATGTGGCGACTACTTTCAAATTATTATCAAGGAGGAAAATGGTGCTTAGGTGTTGTGTCATCCCTTGTTTGTATCGGTAGAGTTGTAAAAACCTTTGTCCCAACAGCCTCCCCTTTATGTGGTGTGTGCGTGTGTTTGAGTGTGTGTGCGCGTGCATTTGAATGTACAGAGGCGTGTGTTTGAGCTTGCATGTGGTGTCTTGTTGAATCTCACCTGGGTCTGACCTAACTAGGTCACGTCCAGCCAGGCTTATGGGTCACATAAGTAATCATTTGATATTTGTGACTTTCCATTTGGTAAGTACGCTCCCGTTAAAGAGGTGGCCCAGCATATCAAGTTGAGTGGGATAGTTGCTTAACCAGCGAGGGACAACAGTTATAATATTCCCAGGCATCACAGCATGTGTTGCATCTTTTTCTGCCTTTTTCTGTGTCTGTGTGGCTGCCTCTCCCTCCGTCTTCCTCCCTGTATTTAACAGGACGCTTCCTGTCTTCCTCTCCCTGTTGGTTCTGTTTCCATGTCTGTAGTACCTAAATTTCAGCCATGTTTGAGTTGGTAGGTCAGCGCTTTTCACTGCGTGTGTGTGTGCGCGTGTGTGTGCGCGTGTGTGTGCATGTATGTGTGCGTGCATGTGTGTGGGTGTGTGTGAGACTCACGTTGTGTTGGGTGCAGGTGCTGAAACATTGTGCGGTGAGCATGTTTTAATGAGCACAGCAGGGCAGTAGCTCCCCTGCTGTCTCTCCTCCTTTACACACACACACACACACACACACACGGACACACACACACGAGCGCGAACAGAGTAAACCAATAAACCATGCATTTCATGCAGTAAAGAGCACCATGCACAATGTGCAGGGGAGTGGTGGCACACTATTTGCTATTTACATGGCTCAGACACACCCATGAAAACGGATTGGGATTAGGAAGCATTATCACACATTATTAAAGGGTGTGTTAAGGTTCGTTAACAATCGTGGCCAATCACATCAGCTCCTCTCATGCCCTTTAAAGGCAGCACCCTCTCCATCTTGACGCACTGACAGCTGGGTAATGTAGTGGTGAGTTCAGAGGTGCTGCTCCTGAGAGGACACTAACATGCTCATACAGGAAAGGAACTGTCGTGTTGTACAAGGCTGCACATAGAGCCAACATACATGAAACAACATGTGCGTGCACATACACATGCACACACAACCTCTGCCCTCTGCATGTATTCATGCCAACACACAACTCTCTTTTTTTAAGTAAACTGACAGACAGCTCCTTTTGAGATCTAATTCCTGTCAATTTATAGAGAGCTTGTGATTTGAACTCACTTTGTGAGAAATACACCACTGGAATGTTAAAATGAATATTGAATTAAAATCAGGGTTTAATAGGAAAATATGTTGGTGTGTCAATCAATTATTTTTAATAAGCTATTAAGGCAAATTTTGTTTTGAGTGAAATATTTAAAAGTCATGAATGATTATTTCTGTGAACATTTTAATTTCTAAGTGTTGTATCTATGTATTTTTAATCAAGTTTATCTTAGTCTAAGTTCATGGCTGTTCCAGTTTTGTCCTCCTCCTTCTTGATGAAATGTGTGATGAGTAACAGTGTAAAAATAACAAAGGAAACGATCATATTTATGAAACATGCAAAAATTTGGAAAAATATTCTATGTATAAAAGATGTATATGTGAGATATCCTTGTGTGCAATAAAAGGTAAGCAATTTAAGATGAGGTCACTATTTCATCACAATTATGTCATCAGCGGGATTTATCACCTCTACAGTATAATGACGCATTAAATTTGTGTTTTTATTTTTTTTATTTTTTTTACATCATGAGCGCAATGTCAGTTCTGTCTCTCTCTCTCTCTCTCTCTCTCTCTCTCTCTCTCTCTCTCTCTCTCTCTCTCTCTCTCTCTCTCTCTCTCTCTCTCTCTCTCTCTCTCTTCTCTCTTTCTCTCAGAACAGATGGATGCAGGATTATCTCTGTGATTTTAGGCAAAGATTAGATAGGCGAGCAGATGCACTCAGTGGGAGAGTGAGGGAGAAACATGGACGTCACAAACAAGTGAAGTGAGGATGAGGGACCAGAGGGGTGGGGCATGATGATGATGATGCTGTGTGTGTGTGTGTGTGTGTGTGTGTGTGTGTGTGTGTGTGTGTGTGTGTGTGTGTGTGTGTGTGTGTGTGTGTGTGTGTGTGTGTGTGCACGCGCGTGTGTGTGCGGGTGCGTGTGTTGATTTGTATAGTTAACCAGGGGCGTACGAGCCTGGCGACTTACATGATCATCTCACTGTTATAGTTTTAGAATACATTCTATTAGTTCGTTTCTAAGTACTTTTAAGTTTATCTTAATTTTGAAAAGATTCGCCGGAAGTATTAGCACAATAACGCTTGTATTGACGCTATTTTGACGAATTAAATATTATGTTGCTGTTCGCCAACTTGACCACTAGATGGTGATAAACACACATATCTATAAACTATATACTCAAGTTAGACGTAAACTGTCTTCTTGACTCTAGTATCTCTCGAGGTAAACAAGCACACCTGCTCTTTGCTATTTTTTAGCATTTGCGGGTAGCAAAAAAAATCTCTGAACTTATTCGAAGCTGATTTCACTAAGATGATATTAATAACGATTGTACTGTCATTGCAGGCTGTACTGTCATTACAGGCTGTGGTACGCCACGGTTTTTGTTTTATCGTTTCTGACGTCAACCACTAGAGGGCAGCAAATACCAACTCCTGATTTTCGATCAACTCAATTCTGGTGTGAACAGATCTCGAATGGTGGTCTGCTCTCTCGAAGTATAGAAACAAAAAAAACTATTGCTACTATTAGTAGAAGTAGTTTTTAATCAATACTATACTCGTTTAACTGTGTATTAAACGTAGTTTTGTAGTAAAAACAGTAAAGACTCATTCTAACTACGGACTCATGTAAACGCCACCAAGCGACAACAAGTTGTCAGTTTTGACATGTCATACTGACACTTCCGGTAACATTTCAAAACAAAAGCCTGTTGAGTAAATACAGGTGGGTAAAACATTCACAATGATTGAAATTATTGTTTCGTAAAGTTTCAGGCGGTTTTAATGAGACAGTTTCACTTAGTATTTGTATGGGTATTAATTCCCTTCGTAATATTACATAAATCAAATCACGAAAGGAATGTATTGAAATAGGTTACATAAGCATGTGTGAAATACGAAAATAAGTAACGTACAATAAGTCACGACTAGTATACGGAAATAAGTGCGCAGAGCTGTATCATATTGCAACACAGTAATACAATATATATATATATACAAATATATCAGCGTATCTGTAGGTTTAAGAACATCTTCTGTGAGAGAGAGAGAAAAGTTTGCCTGAGAGGCCACGCCCAATTGTGGCCCTCTCTGTAATTATTGGACAGATTTGTTAGCTGTGGGCGGGGTTATAAACTAAAACCCCATTGTGATTGGGTTGTTTCGACGTCAATCAGCATGCCGTCGGTTCATTGGCTATTGGACGACGGGGATTAACCTGAAAACGCTGCTTTCAATGAGCTACAATGGAGACTAAATAGGAACTCGATCAGGATTCAGGCTTTTAATTTATTCATTAAATTAAGTAAGATTTGTCCTCGTAGCTTCTCGAATCTGCGGTTATTGTTTTTGACGCGTAATACGAGTTAGACAAACTAAGTTGCGGACAGATCCTGAAGTTTGTCTGCAAGTGTTTTGAATAAGGAAATCGTCTCCGGCTAACGTTATGTAGCGAGCTAATCTCGTTTATCCACTCGTGAACCCAGCTGTTCACAAACGGCCATAAACCCGACGTCAAGGTAAGCTCGTCCCATTCTTTCACGTGGATGTAGGAACTAAAATGAAGCCTGAACAGAAACACGCGTTAATGTCAGCGGGTTAGCCTTAAATCTGGGTCACTCTCTCTCTATCGTTCTCTATCTTCGCATGTCTGTGCAGGGAGGAAGAAGAGGGCAACGATCTCCTGCGGTTTGATTTGTTCACGTTCACTCCAGCCGCCGCTACCTGTTGGTGTGATCCCATCCGGCCATGACCGAGTACAAGCTCGTGGTGGTCGGGGCAGGAGGTGTGGGGAAGAGCGCCCTCACCATCCAGCTCATCCAGAACCACTTCGTGGATGAATACGACCCAACCATCGAGGTGAGAGACGAACCAGGAGGCGCAGTGGGAGTGAAATCAGCTCAAGTGCTTCATGAGTTGTTCATTAATGCGAGTTATGTGGCTTTTAATTAAGGTTTGGGTAGTTTTTAAATGGTACTAAAAGACCTAAATGACCCGTTGGGGGACACACGCAGTACATAAGATATGTTATTCTCTCTTACATACTCTTAAGTACTCGGATCCTTCGTTTTTTTATATTTGTGAAGACATATAAGTTAGATGTAATAAGTCGTGTTCTTCTCTGGCAGTGCAACATGTTTTTGGTGTTTCCTCATCTCATGGGTCAGGGCTGGACATTTGTATTTGCATGACACACTGATTTAACCACTTTAATAAATGTAGCTATTTGATACTTCATTATAAGGAATTGCATTACAACATAACGAAGATAAATGTAGAGTTAACTAAATGTACTTTACATTTAAAAAAGTTAAAGTAATTAATATGCAGCAGAATAGAGATCATGATTCTCTAAAAGTATCTAAAAATGGTAAAACATGTTAAAGCAACCAGCTTTCCTGTCGCAATCTCATCTTTTTCACATTTCCAACACAAATTGTTTGTAAATCTCTATTTTCAGTCAGAGTTTAATACGTTTCTTCATGTTTATGCAAAATGTTTCATTCAACAAGGTGTTGTTGTTACATGACACGGCAGCAGTGTGACAAAAAAAAACATTGGAATTTTCATGATGCAATTCATTGCCACATTTCCTGGCAGACGTGTTTGTTCTGCCTGTTTGATCATGTCAATGTTGTGTTGCAGGACTCGTACAGAAAACAGGTGGTGATCGATGGAGAGACCTGTCTGTTGGACATCTTGGACACAGCTGGTCAAGAGGAGTACAGCGCCATGAGGGACCAGTACATGCGGACCGGAGAGGGCTTCCTCTGTGTGTTTGCCATCAACAACACCAAGTCCTTTGAGGACGTTCACCTGTACAGGTACGAGATACTTCGTGACTCGCGGGTACACATGGCCATGGATGAGTATCAGTAATAAAAAAAACAGCAAGTCAGCTCTGTTTTTTTTTTTAATGGCATATTATATATGGCTTTAATGACACACTATTTGAGAACTTTTTTTTAATGTTGCATATAACTTTTTATGACATTACACTGACTTGTTAGGACTTTATTGACATACTGTACTGACTGTTTTGACATATTTATAGCGAGCTATGACCTTTTTCATGACTTTCATTTGAGCTTTTTATGGAATGCTCTGATATTGTATTAGATTTGTATGGCACACTATACTGACTTTTCTTTTACTACTACTAATAAAAGTATGACACACTATGAAATTGTTATTTTTTTCATGACATTTTATTATGACCTACCATAAAGTCTTGTTCAGACAGTGCAGCACTACGAACGCTGTTTGCTGCTCAGCAGGTACTGTACTTGTAATAATCTGTAACGCACATCTAAGTTCCAAAGTGTGATTTCTACACTAGAATCTGGCTGAAATATTTGAACCGATCCAAATGCATGAAACAATGCTGAAGAAAATATTAGTTGTTGCAAAGATACAGGAAGGGTGTCCTCAGTCTCTTAGGAGCTTCTGCATTTGTCTCGTCCTCAGAGAGCAGATCAACAGGGTGAAGGACAGTGACAGTGTTCCCATGGTGCTGGTGGGCAATAAGAGCGACCTGAGCACCCGCACGGTGGAGGCACGGCAGGCGCAGGAGCTAGCAAGAAGCTACGGAGTACCGTTTGTTGAGACCTCTGCCAAAACCAGACAGGTACTTGGGAAAGACAGTCTTGTAATTATTAAGCAAAGATGCACGCATGGGCCTTGTTTGACCTCTGCAAACCAATGTCTGAAATAAAACTTTAAGTCACACATCATTACAGATATTGTTTGTGTTACAATATTTTTCTGTCTCTTGTCTTGCAGGGTGTGGAGGAAGCTTTTTATTCGCTAGTACGTGAGATTAGAAGATACAAGGAGACCAACCGCAGCAACAAGAAGAGCAAGAAGAACACTCAAAGACGTTGCGCAATACTATAGCCAAGCGCGCACACACAAACATCAGCTCATCCTTTGCAGCACTTGTTTCTCGCACGCACACACGAACACACACACACACACACACACACACACACACACACACACACACACACACACACACACACTGCACCTCCTTTGTCACAATGGAGACGTCCAGCACAGCTCCGGACGGGGAAGTGGAAGTGGCAAAATCCATTTTATACTGCTGTCACAGTTTCCACCTACAGTATGTCGTCACATGCAGTGTCTGTTGAACACTGTGGAGTCACTTTTTTGTCTTTTTTTTTTTTTGTCGACCAAATGACTAGAAACTGCAGTTTTTAGATGAGTTTTGTTTTTTTGTTGTTTTTTTTTCAATTGTGCAAAACTTAATCGGAGTCTGTGGTAGAAAGCTTGAATGTGTCCGTAGAGACAGTACTCTACTAACTAGAATCATGTCCAGCTAGTGTTATAAAACCATTGCTGTTGACTGTTCAGCGTTCAGGGGGTCCATGGTGGTGCGTCGCTGCACTTTGCACCGTCGCATCGAGTGACACGTTCAGCTCAGATCTTCAAACTTGTTCTAGCATTATTTCGAGGTGATATGGAAACGGTGTCAAATTTACTAGGAGACTGTTTGACGCAAAACCTTTTTTGCTTTCAGATGATTGGTCAAAATATTTTGGAAGTTTGAAAACATCTGTCTTCCCCTTTTTATGTTTTTTATAGGCGAGTGTCTCCTCTGTCTTGACACACAACAGGACAAAGCATTTTTTTTTTTGTTCTCCCACCTTATGCAATGAGCATGCTGTAACAGGATAAGATCACCGCAGTAAAAAAGCCTCAATATTGTGTTTGAGACTCCAAGGTGCACTTTATCATTTCCTGTAATGTGTTTGATTGTCAACTTAAGGATTAGTTGACGCCATTTTAAAGAGTTATTCCTCAGGTCCTGATAAAACACCATGTTCCTGAGTGCTCTGTCAACCATTGATTGAGATCTGATGCTTTTGTCCACCGTTGACCTCCTATTGGCGGTGTCATACCTGCTGCTTGTTCCACTCACATGCACCGTATTCCAAAGGCCACTTTTAATGCAGTTGTGTCTGTCACAGTGTTGTTGTTGGTTGTTTGTTACTACAGTCAATATTTAAACACCACTGATGCTGAAACCAGTGTTTGACTCTGCAGGAAATCTCTCGAGCTCAGACTTGTGTTTACATGATTGCTAAGGATATTCAAAAGGGCATCGTTTTTTTATAACAGTGTTGGTCTTCTTTCATAATTACTGTCGCCCTCAATGTTGTGGATTACATTTTTAATTTTTGTAGTATTAAAGATGTCACAAAATTTGAAAACATCTATTAAGAAACAGTTGTCCACTCATTTACTAAAATGATAAAGTTCAATGAAGAAACTTCAAATGATTCCTGCTGACAGGCGAGTCATTGAGGGGTTCCTACTTTGTGATGTTCAACCAGCAGCGTTAACTCTCCGGACTGGACGTCGTTCCATTGTTACATGTTGAACACTTTCAACACGTCTCTCACTGACGGCTATGTAAAATCTTTAATGCACTCTGCTGTAATGAACAATTAAATGTCTTCAGCTTTTATGTCCCGTCTGCTTTGTTTTTCCCTCGTTACAAGGAAGAGGTTTTCAAGATGTGAAAGGAATTTTCCAAATGAGATGCAGGGCGAGAGAAGAATGTCTCATGTAGTAAATATGTTCACATGTACTGGATGTATCTGGAAGAGAGCGCGTCCACTTGGAGAAAGCCCTGACGATGCTGAGAGTCCACAGGAGAGACACCAAATCTGATATTAGCCACTAATAAAGACCATCACTACCAAGTAGAGACTGAAAGGAAAATTATAAGACAACAATGAACGGCGCTTGAGTTATCCTTTTCATTTCTGAAAAGGTGTATACTTTAATCGTGATGTCAAATTAAGATTGCATGTGAGGTGTCCTGTGTATGCCAAGAGGTTTAAGATGGATAGAAACTCTACATTCCCGGTGTGGTTTATCTCAATTTAGTCACTTCTAGTTTTTGCAGTGATTGTAAGGATCATACATGACAACAGAAAAGGGATAGATTGCTTTTTGATTTTATTTTACAAAAGAGACCTACATCATGTCAGTCCATTCATAGTAGAAAACTTAGAAATATTGTGATATAAATGCATTTTTACAAGGATCAAAAGACATGTGAAAAAAATATAGTGTAACAATATGTCCAAGGTCATCTGGAATGAGGCACATAAAGATGAGTGTGCACCTCTCACCATCCGAAACGATTCACCAGATTGCTCTGGTCATCCAAATCCTTCTGGACCTTCTTCCTCATGTAGAAGATTGGACAATCCCGACTGTAGAGGAGTCAGGGGGGACAGTGTTAAGATGTACTTGGGTATAATGCTGCAGTCACCACACAGTGGCAGTAAATATGGCATACGAGTCAATCTATGCACGTGTTGTGCGTGTACCTGGTACAGAGCACATCCTCATGGAGGGAGCCCTGACAGCGCTGACACTGAGTCCACAAGCGAGAGAAACGCTCCTCCAGCGTGTTCAGGTGAAAGATCTGTGATTTAAAAGGCTAAATGTTAGAAACTCATTGGTCATAATGGGGTGGAAAGGTGTGCATGTTTTCAGATATTACTTTGCCTGCCTACCTCTTTCTGGTACAGTTCAGACTCCTTCTTCTTACAGTAATTGCACACCGCCGCTGCAATGACACACACGTTAGATGTCACACATATAAAGTTCTTTATCACCTCTCACATAAGGATAAAAGAAAGAGGATAGCAAAGTAGAAATAAATATCTTCATATTCTGACCACACACACCATCTGTCTTGAGCACCGCTTTGCAGCCGATGCAGGTGCTTCTCTTCTGAGCGAAGGCCATGAGGCCCCCGATCTTGGAGGTCAACACAGTCTTACAGCGTGTGTGGTCGCCCTCTGAAAGACACCAGAGAATGGCCAGCAACATTATGTCATGTCATTTATTTAACTAGCATACAGATATTATTTCTTTTAGTATTTAATAAGTATATTCATGAGAACTGTGCCGCTTTGGTTGTTATAATGCTGACTCGGTTATATACATCACCTGATCAATCTAAGATTTTAAAAACAGTTCATTCTGTAAAGTTACACTTTAAAATGGCAGGAATAGAAACCAACAACACAAGTGGTACTAGAATGCAAATAAGTAATTGGGGATAAAATAAGTGTCAGCTAATGTTTGAAGACTTACTGAGCAGGATGTTTTCTGCTTTGGTCTCCCCCAGGATGGGCTCAAATATTCTCAGCAGGGGCTTGGACAGCTGCTGCTCCAGGTAGTATTGTGTGTCGATGGGAATGTTGTTCTCCAGCACAAATATGGGATCCTTAAATGACGTGCGGAAGAATCACAATTATCACAAAAATCAAACATGCAAACAGGGGGGGACGCACAAATGAAATCAAGTTATTTAGACAATAAGGGATGACACTACCGACCTCCGACTTCATGTACGCCGCTACTCCCTTTGCAGCCTTAATGATGACGTAAGGAACTCTGTCTCCCAGGTTTGGGGCGCTGCCAGCATCTCTTTTTTTCATTCTATAAAACATCTGTATTAATGGGTCAGTTCACCCACACAAACATCTAACCTTGGGAATATTATTTTAAATGAGCAGACCTCTCAGCCAGCTCCACGTGAGCCTGTTTTCCAGCGTACTCCTGGGCAGTGCGCGTTAGCTCCTTGGTGATGACAAGCTGACTGATGTCGATGCGGTTGCACAGTAGGTCTGAGATCACTTCTTTAGCATGAGCCACAGCACCCTGGGGATCCCTGACGAAACATACCATCAGCTGTGATTATTTTCATCACAAATTACCAGCTCATTGGGCAGGCCGTTCTCACACAATGTTCTTAGCAATATCTACGAAAAGGAATGCACTGTAATTCATATGAGTAGCATGCAATCTATTCTGACAGTATGCATTTCACATAATATCGAGACAGGCAACTATAAAGAGCGATAGAGTAAGTGTGGACAGATGAGGGAGGATTTAAAAAAACGTGGTTTCCACACATTTTAACTAATTAATTTTCAAAGCTCTTCCATAATATTTTACCAAAATGTCATGATTTTATTTAGGTAGTTTAAAATAGGTAGGCCTCCAATAGTGCTTGTAGGTTGCCATAATGACCTTAATCCAGTGGGCAGTGACCTAAAACAGGCATTGTAACAAAACTGCATGTGTACCTGTCTATGAGGATTTTCTGCAGACAGGTGTTGATAAGGTTAGCAACCAGAGGGCAGTTGTCTCTTCGGACCGTTTCAATGCCTTTACAGTCCATCTTCTCATGCGCGTCTGCATTGCCAGAGAAATAGAGGCCTGCGTAACGCTTCTTGTTGATCAGCAGGTACGGGTAGTACACCTGTGGAAGTGACAGATATAGGCTTTCATTAGCAGATGCTCCAACTCTCCTGCGGTCCCAAATCCTAGCTCATACATTTTGAAACAGTTTCTGATTCTCAAAAGATGCACTCGGGCCAGATTTGCTCAGTTGACAACTTCCACAGATCTTGAAGTCACAAGGAAAAGTGCTTTGATAAATTGGTCCAGGAAAGCAGTACCTTCTCAAACTCCAGTTTGATGGGCGGTGTGAAATGGGACGAAATCCACTCTGCTGCCTTCGTGCCAATATCCATCGCCTCCCTCACTGTGGCAACTCCAAGCTTCACCATGACGGAATCTGTGTCCCCATAGATAACCTTTGAAATATAATAAACAAAAATGTAATTTAGACGACATGCACACAAAGTGATTCCATCGAAAACATCCCTCTAAACTCAATGACAGTATTTTCTTGATATACAAAAAGCTGATATGTCAACTCCTCACCTTGGCATCAGCTTGGTAACCATTGGCAATGGTGTACTTGGACTCTACCAGTTGTTTGGTTTGCTCAATCATCTGTCTTCCAAAACCTGTGACGCTCTAGACGAGAACAAAAAAAGTTTTGAAGATGTTTAGCATTGAATTATCTGCATTGTCGGAATAGACTTTATAGACCAAAGACTGGCACATTACAGGCTATAACTTTCAATGAGTTAGAAAAATGTTTTTCACAAAACGAGTCGTAGAACGCAGCGGTTTTCTTAAGTATGTCAAAAAAACAGCGATTGGTTCATTTTTACACTCACAGTAGCTTTGTGGTTTCCATCTAAACACTAATCTCTGCTCTACATCTCTGTTGTTCATCATCTGTTATGACTTCACATCTGTGCAAAACAGTATGAAAAGTCACGGCAAGTCAAGTGGGGACAATATTATTTAGCATGAATAAAAAAACAGTTGTGTTGGGCTGCACCTGTAAAAATTAGCAATGTTAAGAGACAGCATGTTGTAGTGGCATTCAATGACCTGCCAGCATCTGACCAGACCAAAGAGACAGTCACAGGTTTGTTTACAAGCCCTTTATGTACTGCAGCCGAGGACAATAGCGGTCGCTCATTCAACAAGCTACGATGAAGGATGCGTTTGTTTGTTACTCAGAGAAGGAGACCAGCAGGAGAGCTCCTCTGGCTTGTTGTTCAGAGTCTGAGGCTCTTATGTAGCAGGATGTCGTTTGGCTCAGCGTGACGGTCTGCCTCAATGAAATAAAAGAAATCTAAAATATACATTTTCCTTTTGGTTTCAGATTTATTGTCTCAGAGTAATAACTCAAAGTAGATCTGCATGCGGTTCCAGACAAAAAAATGCAAAGTCACTTCAGTTGGACTATAAACATTAGTATGAGACCCAGTGTCACGTGCTCACCTGTGAGATCTCCAAGCAGGGCAGCTTGCCCACCTGAGCACCAGTGAAGCCGTAGACAGAGTTTGCACTGATTTTGAGGGCCAGCTGTCGGCCGTCCAGGACCTGCCTCTTAAAAGGGTCGGTCTCCTTCTTCAGCTCGGTTTTGGCCCTGTGGACCGACATTGGGTTAAGATGAGAAGGAAGCCACTTCTGACTGATACACGCATTTAATATTTTTCCAGAGGAAACTCATCATCATCACAGTAAGAGGAAGAACATTAAACACTAGTTGTTTATCAAGGGATCAAACTTTACCGAGCATACCAGTAAATACACATTTTTCGGTACAGTAGGACTGAAGCAGTCTATAGAGTTGATACCTTTTTACTCTGGTTAAGGTCAGTTACTCAGTTTGATTTTGTGATGCATTTGAATAGTTCTAACCTCTTCCTGGCAGACAGCAGGTTCTCCAGGATCTCAGGCAGAAGTCCTTTTCTTACAGAACTCTTCACAAATGTATCGCCAGTCGGAGTCTTGATGAAGTCCTCTGGTGAGAGGCTGAATACAACAACAACCACTTCAGATATTAGCTCATTGGGTTGATACTAAATATGAATGCTTAATAACTCATTAAGAAAGAATGGATTAATGAAAAATCAATAGACTGCTCACCTCTGTCTCTCCGGTGAGCCCTTCTGCAGTAGGGTGGTGTAGCACAGATTGTGAGCCATCATGATGGACGGATACAAGGAGGAGAAATCCAGGGTGGCAATAGGTACGCTGTAATACCTAAAGAGAGTAGAATGTGGTGATGGAAAGTTATTATATTGCACGTACCAAACTATCAACAACCAAAGCAGAGCGAAGTCATCGACTCACACAAACAAATGTACATACCCTTTCTCTGGCTCAATGACAGTCGCTCCAGTGTAGTCTTCTCCTCCTTCAATCTTTACAACCGGCATGACCAGGTCCTGTTTCATGGCCTTAACATGTACAGAGAGACACTTAGTTTCCACCCTCACAGCAGTAAGAATGCACAAGAATTTGTCCCATGTGTTCGCCTTCGTTACCTGTCGCAGAAGCTGAGACACGACTTTGATCTGCTGTCCTCTTGAGAGCAGGTAGGTGAGAGGCACACCGGTCACTCTGGCCATCTCCATGTAGTTAATCACACACATCAGCTTCTGCAGCAAGCGCAGCGGGAGGTAGGCGTCTTTGAGGCAGTAGACAGCCAACCGTCGACGCGTCTGTTCGTTTCCATTCTGTGATGGAGGAAAACATGGGGGGAGGATAGATGTAGAAAAGCGGCAACAACTATCGGTTATTTTTTTTTTAAGCTTACGCCATCTTAATAAGTGTGTGATGTCCTAAGAGAAAACACATTTAAATATTGATTAATGATGGCATTTGAACCCGCTTTTATCCAGGACTTTACCTGCAGATCAGTGATGATGGAGTGCTGCACATCCTCTTTCTGTTCTTGCAGGAAGTGAAAACTGACAGCGTTCAATGTGTAGGAGCGCAGTTTATAATCCCTGAGGAGGACCTGAGGAAAAAAACAAAACAATCAGACCGTGTGCAGAGTCTCTTTCAGAATATGTTCTTACCCAAGCAATACACAACAAACTAACTGTGTATTAACTTTTTATATATTGGTAAAAATGCTGTTGCTGCAGTTGAAGCTGACCTGCAGTAGATCAAACTGAACCCGGCCCTCCATGTTAATGATCTTGTTCTCTCTTCGGCCCATCTGCTTGCTCTGGAAGTTTAGGTCTCGCAAGACTGATTTAATGCCTCGCACTCGGCCCAGGTAGGGAAAGAGATTTACCTGAACACAAAAGAACATGTTTTATTGAAGAAAAAGGGGTGAATCAGAAACGTTTACCCCAAACAGAAATCTGAAGTATTTCAACGAAAAATATATTTTCTTCTGGAGGCAGTGTTTATATGCATTAATCTTAATCTGGGTTTTTTTAGGCCTTGGCATTGCGTGGAACTGGTAGATAAATTGGGCTTCATCTCACCTTTAAAGCAGCTGCCCTGTTGAGCAAGTAGGGAAAGTCAAAGTTTTGGATGTTGTATCCAGTGATGATGTCTGGGTCCACAGTCCTCAAAAACTCCGCCCAGCTCTGCTCACAGAAACAGAAACTCAATGACGTGATAGATGATCAAGAGAACGGGAAGGACAACATGTCAGAATACTTGTGTATTTTAGTGCCTTACTGAATGAAACCAGTGTATATACCTGCAGTAGTTGTTTCTCCTGTGTGAAGCACAGTATCTGTGAGCCCACAATGCTGGCACAGGACTGCAGAGTGAACACGGTGCGAATGAAGGGCTCCGTCTCCCCCTGCCGCTGCACCATCGATGCTATCTGAATCACAGGGTCTTTGTCTGCTTCTGGGAAGATTCCTGGAAAGAAAAAAGTTGGTACCAGAATCAAACTCTGCATTTGATTTTCACAGAGTATGATCGGGCCTCAGAAGAAAAAAGTATGGAATAATAAAATGTCTGGGGTTTTTAATGACAAAGAGAAAGAAATAAACCCACCTTTTCTTCCTGCACACTCAATGTCAAAGCTGAGCACCCTGAGAGGAGCAATCCTCTGCCAGTCTCCCTCTGCAGGGTGACTTACAAGATCAGTCCATCCCACATCCACCTCATACTGACACAAGGACACCTGAATGGCAGTAAGGAGACCGTTCATGAGCACAGTCAGTAAAAGCCTAACTAAACTATGTTCAAGTGAAGGCACTCAGAGGGAAGTGAACCGCTGACCCATGTCGAGTCACATCCATTTGTTCTACTGACGAGTGCCAGACCTACCTTGCCTGGGTACCGAGAATCTGTGACACCCGTGCTCTTCTCTTCACGCATGCTGTACTTGCTTTTAGGAAGTTCTACCCAGCAGCATCCCACCACATTACTGTCGACCATAAACCTGACAACAAAGAGAGGCTCGTTAGGCTGAAAAATACAACGTTAGTGTTGCTTTTACTTATCATTTGTTCAGTGAAAAAACCCAGTCAAACATCTTTAGCTGCAACAAGTTCCTGTGATGTAACATTCAAGTCTCAAATGGAATCCTTGCATTTAAAACATATATATGAAACATGTATGAAAATCTGCTTTTGTCAGGCTAAAACACCAGCCTGTGCAAACATCATTTGTAATTTGAGAATATAGAAATTAATGTTTAAGTACATTCTGAGGTACATACACCTTATAACTAAATTGACGTACAAACATGACATGCATTTTCATGTTTTAGGTTTCTTTGGTTATTTTACATACACCACAGGTTGCATTATGCTAGCACTCAGGTTGTCAGTGTGGTAAGTTCACAACATTCTGTTTCTGATGTTCGTCTCTTTACTGTTGCTTTTTCCATCTTCTGCGCTCATTGAGTGAGTTATGAGCACAGAAGCAATGTTCCAATCCATTAAGAGAAAAAAAAAAAATCAAGATCCATCATTGTTTTTATACAGCACAAACACACACACACACACACACACACACCTTATCTCAAAATCTATGTTGGCCTCATAGGTTTGGTAACCCTGAATGGGGAACTGTCCGAACTTGAAGCCCATCTCCAGGAGTCTCTTTGCTGGGGCGATGAGACGAGGCATTGCCATAGTTATACGCAAAAAATCCAGACTGCGTTTCCCATGATAACCATACATGTCTGCAGAAAGAAGAAAATAAGAGCATTGACTCCAAGAACGATGATTTAAGCTTTGTAACTTAACTTTATCACATTGAGAGTACTTTTTTTCTTAAATGTTTTGGAACTCGGATTAACCTCCTTGTTTCATAATAATTGATCAGTGAACATCTTTGTGAGTGTTCAAGAATTAATTTACACAACTATGTTCATGTCATTATAACAAATGCACGTTAACATTTAAGCAGCACTTGTACTCACTCTCTTTGCGGGTGATGTCCACAGCCAACACTGTGACAGAGATGCCATCCTTATTGGATCGCATGTCCTTCAAAACAACAGAGTTCAACTCTCTTTTGAATTCACCCAGGTTAGTAGATGTGAAACCTTTTCAAAAGGAGGCAGAAAAAGTGAAAGATGGCAAGTTTATTAAGAATTTAAAAAAATAGTTAATAGTTAATAGTTGAATAGTCTCTTTAATAGTGATTCAAAGCTATTGTACTGAGGAAATGTGTCATAGAAATGCAGAGTGTTCATACTCATACATATTAACAAAATAATGATAGTACTCACCACTTGGTGCTGGAACATAGAAGTAAGGAGCAAAGCCGTGGATGTGGCAACACACACTGTTACCATTGTCTGTCACCCCAAACATCCGAATGATCGGGACTTTTTCCTGTAACTGTCCCGGCATGCCAGCCACTGTCGACCCTGCATAAAACAAAAGTGAAAACAACTCTCATACCATTTCTCCTCACCTACAGCAATGGCATTTGAGCAGGTGGATATGTTCTACTCTCTCATCTAGATCAAAACAAGAAAGGAACAAAGCTTATTCTAAGCTATCTTTGATAATTACCTAAATAATAATCAAGATCAATCTGCTGAAACACCAGCGTATCCGATGATGGGTCCAGTGAAGGGGCATTAGGCCGCCGCCAACGAGGGTTAAGGTCTGCTGAGAAGAGGTCACCTGAGGAAACACGGTCGTAAGACATAAGAAGTATTATTTTGTCATGTGATTAACTTCAACCAAGAACTGTTAAAGTATTGTCAGAAATTGAACGAAGACAGCAGGGGTCATTTCCAGGAACGACAGTTAATGAGCTCTACAGTTGGCACTTACTTCAAGCGCAGACACTTGCATTAGTCACGATGCATAGCTATTCATCTAGCCTTTAGCTATACCTGTATAACCTAGAGAGTCAAGGTAAAGTCGACAAGAAAACCATGCTGAACTCTCCGAAGCACAAATGGATTACCAATTTAACCATTCAGGCTGATATGTTAGAGCTACCAGCCACACAAATGACTTACCTAAAATGAGAAATATCACGCTGTAAAATAAACATGATTATTATTCTATAAAAACAAATACTCTGTAACTGTGCTAGTTTAAGAAAACCATATGCGATCAGTCTGTGACGTACAGAAATGACATCCGTCAACAGTTTTGAGACAGGTCTGCATGTCATTAACACAACTCGATAATCTATTGTTGTGTGCTTTTCTGTGCAATACTCACCTACAGGAGTAACGTCATGGCCTGCCTGCCCCTCCATCTCCTCTGTATCCATCTCTGCTTCATCAAACATGGACAATTGCTCTTCAAACTGCGACGGACTGTCTTCCCATTCATCAGTTGTTTTACCCCGTTTGGCCTGGGACGCACCAGCCTTATAAGGGCCACCATTGCGTCTTTTATGGTCCATGCCTTTAGGAAACATTGGGGGCAAGAGGCAGGTTAGGAAAAAAATTATAGAGAGAAGAAGTAAAAAATCTTAATTCAGTTAAGCAGTTACTGGTGACAGCATAGCAATAAACCCTTTGAAGATATAAGTGAACAGAATACAAACAACAAATTCCTGCCGTACTAATTTTCAGAGCATAACACCTGCAAAGAATGATAGACAACAACCAATACATTACTAATCAAATGAAACAGAAAGAAGCAAAAATGTGACTATACTTGTATTCCTTGTACTGTGCCTATGTATATTTGACATGTAGTGAATACGCTTTGATACTTGTGTAGGACATGCTGGGTTTGGAAGTAGGCTAAAGTGCTGTCAGTGATATTTAAAAAAAAAAAAAGAATAAAAAAACCTTGCAGTATAGAATGCATGGCATAAAGTGCAATAAACTCAATAACAAGACAAATGGCACTAAGAACAGAATAAGAAAATAATACAGTTTTATAGGATAGTAATGCCGGAGACTTGGTACTGGTAACCTACATGCGGTCTGTGTTAGCTAACGTCAAGCCACTATGCCATAGTGGTATTTCAGTTAAGTGCACTGTTGATTCACTTTCACATTCAACGTCTAACGTTAGGTGCCAAACATGTAACGTGGTAACGTTTATGTGGAGTTATTTTTCAGGGAGTGTGTTTTCTCTTGTGACAAACTACAACAGCAAGCTAGCAAACGCAGTGTAAACACAGCAAAGTCGCGCACCAAAGCCGATCTTACCAAAACGTGAAAGTTGTCCAGACAACTGCGGATCAACTGACGAAGACCAGCGGCTGTTTCCGTTTCTAACGAAACTATGCTTCTAATAACTGCTGAAGTTCCTCCTCGACGACAACCCCCCTGGTTGACAACAAATCCCGCCACTGGTCTTCAATTTGTGAACTTTCACCCACGAAAGCGCGGAAAATTTCCGTTTTGTTGCTGGGCCTAACAGCGAAGGACTGGACAGTGACGTCACGGAAAAGGCGGAGACTAAACGGTAACGATCAGGAAGTTGGACACAGCTGAACGTTACCCGGTGGCTGAGGAAGGCCGTGTTTTCCCCGGAAGTGACGCAGCCATTTATGCAGCCGTGAGCGAGGGAAAACAAGAGCAATTCAATATTTTATAGTTCGAAGACTTCTAAGTGCTTCAGTGTTAGAATTTGCTTCTTAGTAAATTATTTGTACTTAATTTGCTCAAGTGTTACGTAATACTTGATAGATAATATATCAGATAATTCAAGATGCTATGACTTTGCACTCTTTTCTTTCACCATATTTTCTGGTGTATTATTATTTTTGATTAAGAAAATCAGTCTTTAGTTGGAGGAACCTTTCAAGCTAACATATTATATGGTTTGGTGTCATGGTTTTTCACTTTGAACTCAACTAGAAACGGTAAATCCCCTAAAATATTAAACAAGTCTTTATAAATAATAACACAGGACACCTTGTGTGTCTGTGCCTCCAGATACAAATGAGCCATCACCATCTCTGAAACTGGCAAATGAGCCATCACCATCTCTGAAACTGGCAGCCCTCCTGAGTGCATTGCTCACTAACCTCAGCTGTGAAGATCTTTTCTGAAATTAGGAGTCTCAGAAAATTATTCTTTGTAACCACAGGTTCATTTACCAATACATATCATGTGTTCATGCTATTTATGGATGGAAGGTTGTCGGGGGTTAGACAGATGGCAGCCAGTGGAAAAGGACAGTCCATGATAGAGATATGTAGAGGTGTTAGGTGTCTTAATGTCAGTGGTCACGTTGTATTCGCAAAACTAGGCTCTCACCATTTGAAGACATTATAAATAACTCTCTCCCACCTCACTGGAAAAAAAGATAAAGTGACCCCGGTTTCCCATGACCCTTCTATATTGTATGGATGAAAAGATAATTGACCAACCACTGCAACGCGCTTTAACCTCTGCTCAGCCAATTGTGTCCCTCGGCCGAGGAAGACGCCCAATCCACGTCACGTTGTGTTCAGGGGCGGAGATAAAAACGGAGACAGAGGCCAGTAGGCATGGAGCTCATGAATAATGTAATAGCAGAGACCCCGCATTTACACCAACCCAACCTTCTTCCTGAATGCGAGCCCAGGCCATCTGACAGCAAAAGCACCAGACCAATGTGAACCCGCCCCCTTTTTCTCACTCTCAGCTGGTTACATTTTTTTGGGATTGACTGCGACAGCTGCCAATGTGTTGTTCTTCTTCGTGAAGTCGGGACTAAACCGAAGGGTGAGTAGAAAGCTATCATTTTGTATTCTCGAAAATGATAATATCCGAATACTTCCTCGATAGACGGGCACGCGCATCAGGACGCTTTGTCCTTTGCGCGTGTCAGCAGCTGCAGTACGTGCTTGATGTCACGTTCGCTCTCTAACTGATGAGAAAACAAAGACGATAAATACAACCGCATGGATATTCTTTTAGTTTTATGGTTCTGTTGTCGGTTGTAGTCTGTTGACGAGCAGTCGCTGCCCGCAGCTGACGTGCAAGTGTGTCCTCTACTGCCTGATGTGGGTCTTGTCCTTTCCCAGTGGGCCCAGTGGGCCGTTCAAACCAAAATATGAGTTAAAGGGTATGACATTGCAAAGGGCATGACGGGGATAATTGTTACTACATGTCCACGTAAGTGTTAGTAGTTCATTATAAAGCATCCATAACGTGGTGTCCCAAGCAGGTGAGGGTGCGCCTCCACGAAGAGCTCCAAGGGGCCCAAAGAAACACTTTCACTACATCCCTGTGGTATTTACTGTCTGTAACAGGATGGTGGTTTGTTCATATGTTTGTTTCTCTTGCCATATCACACCAAACCATAAAACGCCTCTCTCTTCTAAAGTATTGCTCCTCTCAAAAATTAGTTTGGGTTGTCCTTACTTTCCTTAAATGTCTCTGCAATACAATGATGTGCTATTTTCACATTAAAATGAAACCTTTCTGTCTCTTTATAGATTCTAGATAATGGATTTTAACAAGGGATAAGTACTGCATGTAATTTAGGAGATTTTTTTAAAGTATTTAATTTATATTGTGTGGGGGGGGGACATCGGACACAAAAAATAATTCCAAGCAGAGTATTTTACCCTATTTTTCTTAAACATGTCTTATGTCATGTTTAAAAAAGTGGTCTGGTGTGCATATCTGTGGAACATGCAAATGAAGGAAAGTTTATTTGACAAGATGCCTGTGATAAGTTTGAACAGCACTTTTGAATCATATTCGTGTTCTGGTTTGACTAGGCTTTTATCAGGCTTGGATATTGATAGACTCTTTGGTCCACTGCTATCAGCGAGTTAGCACAATCGCTTCAGAAGTTGAGATCAGTTCGTCAGTGTTCAGGCCTATACTTGGTTTGAATTTCTGGTCAGCAGTGTAGAAAACCAAGTTTAGTGTACAGGTGGAACCCAGGCTTTGTGCACGTGTTAGTTTCTGTAGTTTTCAACATGTCTCAACACATTTTCAACATTTCCTAGTAGCATATCAACAAGTGTCACAGCATGAACGACATGCCCTTATTTGAGCCTTCCTGCGTCTTTTTTCCATGACCCTCCCCCAATTGTTCAGGAAGTTTCTGCAAGCAGGAACGTAACACAGTGAGTTGTATTGTCAGTGCATTCACTCAGTCAGCAGGAATGCACTCCTCCACACTAATAGGAAGATGGATAATCAAACTTCTCCTGCTGCAGTAGGATGCATTGACAGCAGTTTACGGTCTTTATAGTGCAAAGCTGGTGTATTAAGTCAGTTGAGATGCACATTTCACTGTGTCTTAGAGAGTGTGTGACGTTGTTGAAAGCAATAGTAGGCAGAAAAAGCACTTTGACCATGTCAGATTATAGATAGCGCAAGTACTGTTGACACACAATCGATCACACACAAACATGCATACATGTTGAATACCTATCAATCAATGCACCACTTCAGTGTTGTTGTGTGTTTGCGACAGGGTTTCCTATAATAACAGCCAAAGGTTAGCCTTCTTAAATCACCAGAAACGATCAATGTTTAAAACATACATTAAATTACAAAGTATGACTTTTGAAGAAATCAAATCTTTATTTAAATATTTTGGTACAAATTCAATTTTACCAGAAAGTATTTTTATAATAGTAGAACAATCTAGCAAGGCAGTGATTACACAATAGAGGTAGAATGTAATAGTTTTGTGAAATAGGATATGTGGTTTGTTAATGACATACTTGCAAAATGTTACACTGTTAATGTGTCATTTACACTTGAGCTTCACCTGATGCTATTATCCAGAGAAACATTGCATACATAAGAAAACAAATGTAATCCTTCAGTTTCTGTAAAGCCAAGCAATTGGATTTTAAAGTCTGTGTTTCTGTGTGTTAAATGTAAACATGTTTTTGTAACCCAAAGTCAATGTTATTTTGCTCTAATTTCTTTTTGGAAAGAAATAAAAACGAAGAACAGGTTTTGACTCAAAATCCTTGTTATAAGTGTTAATTGCTCACACATCACGTTGGTAAAGTGTGTCATGTACCTTTTAACACAGTTGGAAGGTGCTCCCAACTCAGCTGAGTGTGTTCTATGTTTACCCAGAATGCCGCTGGCTCGCAGCCTCTCTGTCACGTCCCTGTCAGGACTGGAAGAATGGGACGAGGAGTTTGATTTGGAGGACGCTGTTCTTTTTGAAATTGCATGGGAGGTAGCCAACAAAGGCAAGTGTGTGTGTGTGTGTGTGTGTGTGTGTGTGTGTGTGTGTGTGTGTGTGTGTGTGTGTGTGTGTGTGTGTGTGTGTGTGTGTGTGTGTGTGTGTGTGTGTGTGTGTGTGTGTACACCTGGTCCTTGCTTGAGGGCATTTGTGTCTGCACCTACTTTTAAAGTTGGTCAAATTAAGTGTTTTCCATATGTAAACACTTTATGTAAATACATGTTGAATGTACTTTGTAAATTGCTTAGGATAAAAACGTCAGCTTAATAAATGTAATATAATGAAAACGTTCATAATTTCAATGGATGTGTAATGTTGATCATTCACACGGTTTAAGAGAGTCACCATCATGCCTTGTATATTTCAGGTTGAATCATATCATGTCTTTGTCTCCACTTTGTGTGCGTACGTGTGGCATGTTTGCTGCGTGTGTGAAGTTGGAGGCATCTACACCGTCATCCAGACCAAAGCCCGTCTGACCGCAGAGGAATGGGGGGAGAACTATTTCCTGGTGGGCCCTTACGTGGAGAGCAACGTGCGCACTCAGGTGGAGCTGATCGAGCCCACCAACCCCGCGCTGAAGAGAACCATTGACAAGATGAACTCCAGTGGGTGTAAGGTACTACCACAAAGACACAGTAAACACATCTACGCCTCGGAGTTAAATTTGTATGTTCCACTCAAGGACATTCATTATTACTACAAATAGTTGGAAGGTTTGGTTTATAGAGTAAGATCTGAGAATATGTGTGGTGGATGTGAACTACACTTACAAACCCAGTTGGAGATCATCCCCGCTTTCATACTCAGCTTTAACCACGTCTCTAAAGTCAGTGACATTTCCTCTCAAAGGTTAGAGGTCGTATCAGTGTCTCTCTGTCTAAAAAACACAGGCCATAAATAGGTGTGTGTGTGTGTGTGTGTGTGTGTGTGTGTGTGTGTGTGTGTGTGTGTGTGTGTGTGTGTGTGTGTGTGTGTGTGTGTGTGTGTGTGTGTGTGTGTGTGTGTGTGTGTGTGTGTGTGTGTGTCACTTGGAGTGCAAGTGCTAGTAGTGGCGCTTTCCTTTTTAAAGGTATAGTGCAGCCTATCTGTTCACGGCACAGCAGCACCGTTGGTTGGATGGAAATGTGTTTTTAAGATATTTATTAATGTATTAGTACATTGAATTAGGTCCTGTATTCCAGTTTAGTCATAACTGTCAGCTAAACACACTACATCAAAGATCCTCTGGGATTACTATGCTTTAAATCCAACTTTAGTGGGTTGAGTATGCTGCAAATGAAGTATTGATTAAGAAACAGAATGACTAAACCATTTATCTACATATTTTAAAAAAAAAATGAAGCCTAATTAGCTGATTAATGCAACAACAACAAAAATATGCTTTGCTGAAGGAAACTTTAATAATAAAATGAATGCATTTTCTAAGATGTGGTTGTTTTATATTATTGTGTTTTATTATTATTGTATTATGAAGAATTAAAGTAAATTTCCCCGTCTCACCCTTTTCTCCATTTCCCTACAGGTCTACTTTGGGCGCTGGCTTATTGAGGGCAGTCCCTATGTTGTTCTGATTGATGTTGCGTTTACCGCCTGGTCTCTTGACAGCTGGAAGAGGGAATTGTGGGACCTTTGTGACATCGGCGTGCCATGGTTTGACCGTGAGGCCAACGATGCCGTGCTGTTCGGCTTCCTGACTGCCTGGCTTCTAGGAGAGGTCAGCAGCAAGAGAACTTTAAGTGAAAAACATGTCTATACAAATGTAATGTTACATTTGTTGTAGTCTTGTCAAAAGGGGAAGTGTAATAATGTGCAGGAAGAAGACGGATTGAGCTTTTGGTCCTTGAACATTTTGAATGCTTGCAATGTCAAAACCCTAGAAGATGCATGAAATTAAGTTGTATTTAATGCATATTGGTGTGTAAACCATATCAACCATATTTTCTCCTATTTTGCAGTTTGCAGCCCAGAGTGAGCAGCCCGCACACATCGTGGCCCATTTCCATGAGTGGTTGGCCGGCCTGGGCTTAGTGTTGTGTAGACATAGAAAGCTTCCCATCGCAACCATCTTCACAACTCACGCCACACTGCTGGGACGATACCTGTGTGCCGGAAATGTGGACTTCTACAACAAACTTGCAGATGTGAGTGTCTGTACTGTGTACCTATGTACATTTTCATTACTCAGCAATGTAATAAAACAAAACAATAGAAAGAGGCCATTTTTTCTGTCGGGTAAATACATAATCAGACAGATATTTAACAAGAAATGTATACTTCATTGCAATCTCCCTCTCCTGTTTGTGTCCCAATTCAGTTCAACGTGGATAAGGAAGCAGGCGATAGGCAGATTTACCACCGCTACTGTTTGGAGCGGTCGGCTGCTCACTGTGCTCATGTCTTCACCACTGTGTCACAGATCACAGCCATTGAGGCAGAGCACCTGCTCAAGAGGGTACCAGGTGTGTGGAGGCAATTTGATGTGTGAAATACAGAAACTTCCCCTCGTCATTATAGTTATATACTTAACGAACTGTTTCTCTGTGTCTGGGTTTTGCATTTAATGTCCGCATCCTCTCCCATCACAAACAGACATTATCACTCCCAATGGGCTCAACGTGAAGAAGTTCTCAGCCGTGCACGAGTTTCAAAACCTCCACGCTCAGAGCAAGAATCGGATTCAGGAGTTCGTCAGGGGACACTTCTACGGGTCAGACACGCATCACGCAACATTCGCGGCACAGTCAAAACGTAGTGAAAAACTATACGACCATAATGTGCTGATTGTAAGCGCCGCGCTCATCCAATCCAGCTCCGGTGACATATTTCTGTTTGTTTTCGACCACCAGGCACCTCGACTTCAACCTGGACAAGAGTTTGTTCCTCTTTATTGCTGGAAGGTACGAGTTCTCCAACAAAGGAGCCGACATCTTCTTGGAAGCTTTAGCCAGACTCAACTATCTACTGAGGGTAAGTGCGTAGTTGTGTCAACAAATGTGTGCGCGTGAGGTGGTGGGAAGACGGCAGCGGTGAATTTTAGGTGTATATGTAACCCCTTATTCCTGTGTTATCTTTGCAGGTCAATCACAGTGACGTGACCGTCATTGCGTTCTTCATCATGCCAGCTCGGACAAACAACTTCAATGTGGAGACCTTGAAGGGCCAAGCAGTCAGGAAACAGCTCTGGTGAAGTTTCTTCTTATGCTGAACAAGATGAAGCCAGACTTGTGCTTCACTCATCCACTTGAAAGTGTTTTCTAATTGTCTAATAACACTTATTTGTCTTTTCGCCAACAGGGATACTGCTCAGACTGTGAAGGAACGTTTTGGAAAGAAACTTTATGACTCACTCCTAGTGTAAGTTGGCCACTTCCAGTCTAGTTCATGAAATTTGTAACACACGGAATGAGCTGTCTTATAACGCTATCAAATAGAAAGAAGAAAGTAAGAATCATCCTAATTTAGATTTTGAACAAAATGTAGACTTTGTGTAGCCATTGTTGAAACAAGCTGGTGGAGTTTATTCATGTGAATAAATATTTTACTGTAGTAATTCCACAAGTCTAAAACAAGCTGTTTTCATCAGTGGACAACTGCCAGATGTGTCAAAGATGCTGGACAAAGAGGATTTCACCATCATGAAGCGTGCCATCTTCGCGACTCAGAGGCAATGCCAGCCTCCAATCTGCACCCACAACATGCTGGAGGACAGCGCCGACCCCATCCTGAACTGTGTCCGCCGTATCGGCCTTTTCAACAGCTCTGCTGACCGTGTCAAGGTAAGATCAGCTGTCAGTGGGGCATTAAAGCCCACAAAAAATATTTCTTCTGACCTTTTGTGTGTGATGTTTATCAGCATATGTAAGTTTAATTTCTGGTACTTGTTTTTTTTCCCCCTAAACTTAACTACAATATATCAAACGTGTAGATGCATTGACTATCATTCCACATAGTGACATTTTAGTGCTCCATGTTGTGGCCAAGAATTCCAGTTTGCTGCTTAAACTGCTCTAACTAAAACTGATTCTGAATGGCTTCTCCCTTCTTTAGATTATCTTCCATCCTGAATTCCTTTCGTCCACCTCTCCTCTACTTCCAATGGATTATGAGGAGTTTGTAAGAGGCTGCCACCTCGGCGTCTTCCCCTCTTACTACGAGCCTTGGGGCTACACACCAGGTATGACTCGTGCATGCTGACGAGGTGTATTTACAATATGTATATAATGAAAATGTTTAACCGGGCCTCACTGTTTCTGTCACCGTCAGCTGAGTGCACAGTCATGGGGATTCCATCAATCTCAACTAACCTGTCAGGCTTTGGCTGTTTCATGGAGGAGCACATAGCAGACCCCTCGGCATACGGTGAGTTCTTTTATACTTTTATTTGTTTGACTATAAGTTTCTATTTTAAAAGATAGGCAGGGGTAACTGATGCTTTCTTTCCCATCATTATGTTTCCTTTTGCAGGTATTTACATCCTGGACCGCCGGTATCGGGCGGTCGAAGAGTCGTGTAACCAGCTCACGTCCTACCTGTTCCAGTTTTGCAAGCAGAGCCGGCGCCAGCGGATCATCCAAAGGAACCGGACTGAGCGTCTGAGCGAACTCCTGGACTGGAGATACCTCGGCCGGGTTAGATTCAAAATCTGAAAGTCATATTTTGTTCATGTGATCATTGCGCAACGTCAAGATGAATTAATGTGGTTTTGTCTTGTTTTCTGCACTAGTATTATATATCTGCCCGTCACATGGCCCTGGCTAAAGCCTTCCCGGACACTTACATGTATGAACTTCATGAGCCCACCTCAGTAAGTTAACCTGTGTATTTTAGATGAGAGATATGCCAAGTTTTCATTATTTATTGTTATCCCACAAATTCCTTCCACACTGATTGGGATTCTGATACCTTTTTGTTTCTCGCCCATCAGACCACAGGTTTCCGTTACCCTCGACCAGCCTCTGTGCCTCCGTCTCCAGCTCTGTCCCGCCACTCCTCCCCGCGCCACAGCGAGGCTGAGGACGAAGACGAACGCTATGACGAGGATGTGGAGGCGGAAAAGGACCGAGTGAACATCCGCCAGCCCTACTCTCTGCCATCAAAAAATAAGTATTCTGCTGTCCTGGGGGGCAATGGAAACGGCGACGGTGTCACGAGCGAGAAAAACTGAGACATGCACAAATGCAAATATATGTACATGCTGAACCTCACTAGTGAAACTTCAACTGTGGCAATCGTTTAAGTCATTCATGTACTTTATAGTTGTGTGAATACGAGTGATAAATTTATTATCGGCTTGTTGTGAAAAATTGCATCACTGTCAGTGTCTTCCCAACCTGTTCGTACCTCAGAGTTTTTAGAAAAGATCTGTCCGGTTGATATGTTTTGCTATTGTTTCAGTTCCACCAGCAGTGCAACCAGTGGTTTGCTTTGAGGAGTAAATGCAGCAGCTAGAAAGGGCTAAACGACAGCTCAACAAATCAGGACTGCTGGATTTTGAAGTGTACTAACACTGGATAACATACTGTAGGTCGAAAACATTGTAAGAATAATAGAGGATTATTTTGAGTAGCTGGAGGTTTTTATACTTGATTTAAATGTGGGTCAGAGCAGGGAAAGAACACAACCCTCCTTTATACCAGAGTGTCATCTGGACACAATCAAAGCTATTTTCCTGCTTAACAAAAGATTCATGTGAAGACGGTGTCTTTTGCTTTGAGTACGTACACACAGAGAGCGCCCTCTTCTTTTTACTTGTTTGCTGTAGAAGTGTGACGATGATGATGATGATGATGATGATACAGAGACTTGAACACAACTGTCCGCCTTGTAGCATTTTTTTTCTTTCTTTCAAATGCCTTGTTTACAACACAACTTCTTAGAGTGGAAATATAATACACAAAACATAGCATCAGAAACACCAAAATGTCAGTTTTCTCATTCTGAGAATAGTGTATTTTAATTATATTTTTTTCTGCGCCTTATTGTATCACAGCCTTTCGAACAGTGGAAATCACAAACAAACTTGCACTCTTTATCTGTCTACACTTGTGTGGATTATTCCTGAGTCTTCCTGTTTCAACAAGTATTAAATTGTAAAGGGAATAAAAGGTGAGACAGACGAAGGGGAAAAGATGGTAACGATGTTTTCGGGTAAACATAAGAGATGGCTGGCAAAAAGAGAAATTATTTTACAAGGCGTATACGCTTTCTCCCTGAAAGACTTTTATCATTTGTTGCAATCTTGCATCAGATTAACTAATAAAGTTGAAATAGGTATATCCCTATTTGTGTTTTACAAATGATAACGTTCTCTTTGTTCTTTTTGTTTGCATGCAGTTTATTGAAACACAAGTATTCAAGGTTCTCAGTAACATAAGGATCCAGTGACACAATCCACATTGATTTATAGATCTTCTTGCTGAGTCGTCGTGAATCCTGCAGAGTTCTCGTCTGCTTCAGCACAAGTAAACTCGACCCCCATGACCTTTGCAAACTAAAAGGAAAAAAACAAATGTAAAGGGTAAAAGCAGGGTAAACTGCCAACAATTTATTTGCACATCAAATTTAAGATCTTTTCTCTAATTAGTGAAGATCGACGGGAAGTTCAGACTTTTTTTTCTTCTTTTTCCAAACCCTTTAATCATCTCACAACTCCTTTTGTCTCAAGTTGTCCAGGTTGGTAACCCCTCGACTAAACCTACTGAATATAAACTAGTTCCTCCTCATTCAGGTTACCAATAAAATGCTTCTGATGAATTGATGCATTAGTATTAACAATATCGGATCCTGCAATAATTATCAGTCACAGGGGTCTTTTGACACGATAGACATCAGTACACTTTGCTAATAATATTGCTGTACTTTTACTTAGTATGAATTTGAATGCAGGGCACTTATAATGAAATATTTTTTGATTGAGTAAAGGATCAGCCTTTGCAGGACTCACCAAGTAAACTATTCCAGAAAGAGTTGTATGTCGCACTGCCGGTTACAGCTCCGAGTCTGGCTGGATTCCTCCTCACTGTGTGCACTGAAAAGCCACTGGGCCCAGTCACCTCCACCTCAACCACATGGTAGTCACTCAACCTGGGGCGTGTAGAGGTATGAATAGTGTGATTTAAACGGCTATAAAAGGCTGCATTCACTCAATCAGATTTTTAGAAAGACTCACGCCGTGTCAGATACGATCTCTCCCCGAACGCCAGCAAAGCCAAGTGTTCCTGCTGCCACCGCTGCTGCTGCCATGGTGTTAACGTTGTTTGGAGCAAGTGGGCACAACTCTGCCACCGAGCCTCTGAATAAAACACGCCTGCCCTCTCCCTCCGTCCAATCAGAGAGGACGTCTCCAGTCAGCCGGAAGCAGGATGGATGCTTGGACATTCTTATAAACAAAGCCTGAAATTAAGTCAAGAGAGGTTTAACAAAAGACAAATAAAAGTTAATTTGCCATTTGCAAGCTGCACTGTCATTCTTAATGTAAGGGCGGCCACTCCATGCCTTTTGCGAGCACCACACCCGCACCGCCCCAGAGTTATTGTACCGTCAAGGCTCCGCTGTCATTCAGCCTCTGGATGTCCTGGCCTCCCCACAATGCACCACTGGGGATGTAGAGTGTCCTGCCATGCTGCTGAGCTGCATGATGCAGCTTCTGGTTCAGATCAGGATCTGAGAGGGCAGAAGGAGAGCCCACCTGAGAGGAGAAGGAGAAAATACGGCACAAAAGAGGATGTGATAGTTCTGTGAAGAGCAGTCAAAACTGTCAGCTTCTGTGTTCTCGTTTGCTGTAAGATTAATTGTAATACTTGATTTTAAGAAGTGCATTATCATCTGTTGGAGACCACAAAAGAAAGCAATGCTGCCATGTTGAAATGTATCAGATAGTTGGCCAAACATACCGACAGTTCCTAAAGTACAGAATCCCAATACACTAAATATCCTTTTTAGAAAAGACCAAGAACACGAGTATCAACACGAGTACACCTTATCAGCTGACTTATTCTTATCTGTGTTAATCTTCTTACAGTTAAGAAGCAGCAACATAAGAAGCAGAGTATTTATTAAGGATAGTTGTTGCAACCATTTTTACCCACACAAACAGAAAAATCTTACCATGAAATGAGACTGAGACAGGAAGTGAAAGCCAAATTCTTTCACTATCTGTGGATGGCACACCTCTATAATCACATCGCATCGCCTGTCAAAAAAAAACAGTTTTACTCAAACATCCAGCATATTGTCTGTGGCAGCAGAGAGATCATATTAGACGCAATGCTGATGTTATGCATACAGGTTTATATTACTTATGTGTGTTTTTCACCTGTCTGCAAAGGATGATAGGTCACCCAGTATGAGTTCATCAGGAACTAAACCTCTGAGCTTGTCAGAATTTCTGTTCCAAACGAAGGCCAGCGTTAGACCGAGAGCGGCTCCATCTTTGAGGATCCTCTCCACCAGGTACTGCCCTGAAGCACACACACACACACACAATAAATAAAGCTTAACTGTACAAGGTATAAGACTCAAAAGGATGCATGTATGAAAGGGAGAGTTCAGACCTAGATGCCCGTAGCCTACAACTCCAATCCTTTGGGTGGAAGAGCTGGTTGCCATGTCCTGTGCTGACAAAGGAAACATGCTGGGGAAAGAACATTCAACTTGAACACACAAACCAACACACACACACACACACACACACACACACACACACACACACACACACACACACACACACACACACACACACAAACACACGCATACACATACATATATGCTTCTTATCCTACTTACTATCTTGACCAGTAGAACACTTGGTTTTTATTGCTCTCCTCACCAGATAATCCCAAACCCCAGCAGAACTCCCAACGTGAAGCACAACAACCGGACCACGACTGCAGGAATTGTGGGCAAGCGCAGTACAAAGTTTGACTCGGAGAGGCCAAAGTTAATCATTGTTCGTTCTTCAATGTGTCGAATTTTCGCATGTTGCGCTCCTCCTCCATTCATTGGAACAACTTCAAATCCAGATACGTTTAGAATGTCTTGTAAAGTGCAATAATTCATTTTTGGGATAAACCTGAAGTGTGATCATCGAGTGACCCTCAAACAATGCAACAAGATTATCATCCACAGCATTTAAAATAATCCTGTGCAGCAGCAGGTTTCTTTTTGCTTTTCCATTAAATAAATACAAACATTGGATGGAGTTGGAGTTTAAGTTGCCAGCCTTGACATTTATTAGTGAACTATTGATCTCTCTTTTCATAATAGCAGAGATGAATTGCTCATTTTGCATTACCTGCAAGGTTTCAAGATATGAACCAACAGAAGTCCCTTTTTTTGCTATTTTCTCACTATTCATGTCATTACCAACAATATTTGTCAATTCACAAGTAAGAAATCAACCTTTAGCATATGAGTTTTCTCCTAGTTCAACTTTGCTCCTCCTGAGTTAATGTCAGCAATAAATTAAAAGCTGAAAAAGGTCAAAGGTCAGACGTTTGGCCATGAGAACTCAAAACACAGAGAACATTGATTATCAGAGAGCAATCAGACGGCAAAGATCGGTCCAAAGTTCACTGCTATGAAAGACTAACAGACTGAGAGACGTGGCAGAGATTCGAGACAGGAGGGAACAAGACGAGCATCTGAGGATTATATGTGACGACAGGACTTCAAAGACAGAAGAAAGTAAAAGGAGTCAAGAAGACGAGACAGGTTCATCCAATTGAGAGATCTGCTGAGTCCACGACAGTGCTGATTCGGAGACAATGGACATCCTTGAGACAGATGCCTATGACAGGCGGCAGAGGAGAAACTCAGTAACTAAAAATCATTGATTTACATTCACTGGTCAATAGTTGGTTAAGAAACAACAACATTCTTCATGTGTAAAGGATAAAATTGTCTAAAATCCTAATTTCAGCCTAATTCATGTTGTGACTCGTCTCCCCATTTCTTTCTGTTCCTCACTCTCTACTAGTCTTGCGCTCTCTTTGTTTCTCTCCTGCCTTTCTTTTTGTCTGCAGCTTTGTTCTTCTACCTGTGGACACCTGACTCACCCGCATCCATCATGTCTGCAGGTGTCAAATCAGCACCGATACTCCTATTGGCTGCAGTAGTGCTGAGCTGGAATGGAGGCCAGAGTGTGCTGGGAGTGGTAGGAGGATTGGTTTTCTCTGCTGTGGGTGACTGCTGCCTGGTGTGGCCTGAGCTTTTCCTGCATGGTAAGAGTTTGCGCAAGAGTTTGTATCTCAGAACCCACCACTGAGGTCTAGAGTTTTTAGTTGAGAGACGGCGTGTTCGACTGGATTGTTTCACAAGCAGCCAGTTTAGAAGAGGCTCTCCATACAGACGGATTACTTGGATTCAACCAAAGCCTGCTCAAACGTAATTAATCAATACTGCTCAGCAACAAACGGAAACCAGAATGCTTCCAATATCAATATGGACTGTGCGTTCAAACACCCATACTAGAAATACTAGTTGTAACATTCTATGTCTTACACAGAAAAGTATTTAGTATGTCTAAATACATAGTGTGTCAAACGCAGTATGTCAAATACCAGAATGCCTTGGCCAACTACATCATGTCTCATTTTGCAGTACGTTATGCCATAATGCTTTTCTAGCGATGGACCTTTAATTCTTGGCGCGGCAGACATATGAGCAAAAGGGTCAAAGTTCAAGGTGCCATATTATGAGGAAGTAGTACTTAATTGAAAGCAGACTGCATGCATCAGTATGTACTTTGTACAGCTGCATCATGTACTAAAAGTAAAAGAGTACGTGATTTGGAAAGCAGCTCTTGTCCCGTTGCCTTCATATTCTACACGTGAATGCAGATTCTGTTTATAGAGATTAGTGCATGAGTGAAGCATGAATTAAGGCATTTTCAAATTGAAAATCAAGCTGCAAATAATTGATCCAACTGCTGTTTGTCCTTAACATCTGACACATCTGTTTCAGGAATGGGTGCATTTGCTGTGGCTCATCTGCTGTACTCGATCACCTTCCTCTCCAGTCGTTACTCGGCATATTCCTCTTCCTCTTCCTTCTGGAGTCGTTCTCTATATCTGATCCTGGTGGTGGTGGGAGGAGGTTTCTACACCTACATGTTTCCATACCTGCAGAAGGCGCCAAACTCCGAAATACTGTGTCCAGCTGTGGGGGTCTACATTGTCCTGATTGTTCTGATGGGGACATTAGCGATCAGATCCCGCAACGTGGCAACACTGTTGGGGAGTTTGTCCTTCATGGTGTCTGATCTGTCACTGGCTGTGCAAGTTTTCAAGGCGACAGCACCGATGGAGCATGGTCACACTCTTGTCATGGTTACATATTATTTGGCACAGCTACTAATAGCTGTGGGCGATCTAAAGGCAGTGGAGAACAATGATGACTTTGCAAAATGGAAGAGGTCCTAAACAGCGTCCCAAGAGTCTAAAGTACCTTCATCACCTTGTTAAAATCATGGAAACTATAAATCCTTTAGGTCTTTGAGTTTCTAATATCAACCCATCAAATACAGGGACGGAGGGGAATAGAAGAGGAACACTACTGGTCAGCACTTGAAAGCTACTGGCTTGTGCCAGTGACGGAGTAATAGAGCTGCTTGCAGAGTCAAGTTATTTAACCATGTGTTATCAGCGTGTGTTTGAATAATCATACGAATACCCATAACATTAAAATACCAGCCTGCAAAGAAAACTATAAGAAACTCATTAGAATAATATCTATATTCTGTGATTTGTGCCAAAATATTTTATTGTGACATCAATGTGTAGGTTGTGCATGTGGTGGCAATGCTTTTAACAGAAGAGGATGATATGTATATAAATACACCAATTTGTTTGGTTAATAAGAAAACAATGTTATAAAATAAACAAAGATGTATCACATTCTGTCCTGATCTAAGAGACAATCAACAAAAATAAAAATAAAATACAGACAAACCTATCTTACAACATATAAAGATAAGTTCCACATGTAACATCGGGGTGTATCTATTAACAATTAAATTGGAAGTACTTTACATACTACCTGTGATGGGTATTGGTATTTGGTTCGATGTTATGAGCAACTGAAAACACTGGACTAAAATGACAGCTGACTTGAAAAGTATTTTATACATTATAGTTATTTACAGATTAAAATGCAGCTCTTGTGTGACATGCAAAACAGAGACAGAAACGTTGCTTAGCATCCATGACCCAGATCAAGAATGTCCTATTACATCTTTGCACACTGAAACCAACACAGGTGAGGTCAACAAGACTTCAGCGATCCATCCCATTGTCATCCGACTGTTGCCCGCCAAAACAAATAACCCTCAACTGCTCACAGAAGTCCAGTTCCTCCTGTTGGAAAAGGAAATGTGGCTTGAGAAGCTTTCCTGGACAAGACTAAGTCTAAACCTTGATGATTTTAAAACTAATACCTTGATCAGACTACAATTAAAGTATCGACATGTTGACATCTAGTTTACGGTCAACAGATGGTTTCTTTTTGAAAGACTTACTACCGTGCACAATATTTTTAAAACACTAGATTTTGCAATCATATAGTTGTAGTTATTTATGTACATAAGAAAAGACAACTCTTCTGCTAAATTTCACCATCAGGTTCAAAGACTTAGGAAATACCTGATTCTCTTCTTTTCCTTGGAGCTCTCTGGATCGCTGTCTGAGTAACTCCTTCAGACCCAGAGCAGGATTCCTGCAGTCTTTGAGACCCTGTGGACAGTCTTCCACCAGACTAGACAGATATCAGACACACAAAAAAGGTGTGATTACTGACATGAACCATAAATTGATGTCACTTGTGAGTATTAGAGACAGAAAGGAAGAGAGTGTTTCTTACCAGCAAATGGCGCCAAGCACGTGTTCATGAAAATGTGAGTGTGGCGTGCGGAGAACAGATACTAGCTGCTGTACCATACCCATGGCGACGGCTGTGTCTGCAAGGAAAAGGAAAAAGTTAAGCCTGATGTTGCCTTACATATGAAAGGATGATTCCCATCATTTCCACACTGGGTATTAACTAAAAACTGGTAATGCATACCAGTACTTGGTAGTACCCAAGCATTGCTTCAGTATCGGGACTAAAAAAGTCCCACCCAACTGTAACTGTGCGTTGAGCCTGTGGTGTCGGTGATCAGCAGAAAGTGGATCCACGATACCCTAATTTATCATGCAAACTTATTAACTAACTAAAACTGATCTCTTGCAACTTAACCCAATATAGTTTATTACATTAACTGCTTGGATTTTGTATCATTTAATTTGACCTTTATTTAACCAGGAAAGCTCTATTTTGATTAAAAGTCTTTCAAGAGGCTTCTGCCCTCTAAAGTGGTTAACCAGCTTTTTGACAAAGACAAAAGGAAAAAAATCCACAGCTTTGTTGAAGGTCACTGGACTGTCTCGATGCCTCTCTCTTTAGTACCTTTTAGCTCGGGATGCGACCTCAGCAGGTTGAGCAGAAGGAATGCAGACTTGGTCCTGAGCTTCTCGATGTCTGATTGCATGACTCGCATCAGCACAGAGAGGCCATCATGGGACAAGAACGCCTGGAGTCCGGCATCCTGCTCTCGAATCAGACCTAAAGTCACAACCAGATCAGTTACAGTTCTGAGGTGTACTGTATGCCCAACACAAAGCGACATGAATGCAGGCAGCATTACAATCTGGTCTAAATACTTTACACGCTCTCCTTTAGTGCATTAAGGCCTTTGATTAAACTACTAGTCAGTATTATTAGCTAGTTTTAAGTTGACAGAATTGAGCAATAATGTCTTAGATACTCACATGACACAGCGTAAAGGGCTTTTACTCTGACAGTGGGGTCAGGGTCCGAGTCGGTCAGCTGCAGCAGCTTTTGCAGAACCCCGGTACTAAACAAGTAGACCTGCACCTGCGGCATGTTCTGAGCACAGGAAGCGATGAGATGGGCAGCACGCCATCTCAGGCCACTTTGGGCATGACACAGATACTTGGAGATACACAGTTCCAGTCCACCAAGAGTCATTAAGTCTGTAAAGTAGAGGAGCAGGGTACACACTCAAATATTTATTATCCATAACCTCTATGTAGCTATTGGCTCATACTAACAGGATGACTTATAGACTGCTTGGGAAAAGTATAGTATGATTTATTACAAACCTCTTGCATTGTCCAGGTTCTCACACAAGTCTGACAGAACCTCAAAGGCTGTTTCTCGCCCATCTTCATCCTCTTCATCCTCTCCTTCTCTCTCCAATTCGCTCATTCCCTCCTGGCGTAAGACGACCAAGCACCGCTTTATCTGCTCCACTTCATCCATCTGCCCTTTGCAGACCTCTGCTAGAGCATCTCTTAGAAATATTTTCCTCTGTAACAGAGAAAGAGTATTAGTAAAATAAGGTTTCTTAATTACTTTTGATGGATGGTAGACGTTTTCATGAATACAAATAAAAAAGGGAAATATCTAAAGTGAACTCTCAGTCCAAAAGTCAAAGGTGTTCGTCTCAACATAGTCGGAGATTTAGGGAAAACATCTTAAAATTGTATGAGATGAAACTAGTGAATTTGGACATTTGTGTAAAAATGTGTTATCACAATGAATAGTCAACATATTGAACTAATGATGTCCATGGACTGACTCATGAATCAAATATTTTCCAGCTGTACTTGTGTCATAAACACATATCAAATACTAACTGGCTATTAATATAGTACCATACTAATGTATGAACGCATGCTCCTTCTTTGGTCCTGTGAAGACTAGGTTAACTGAGCTAGACAGTCTGGACTCAACGAGGTGTGTTGCCCAAAGCCCTCTCAGGTTGTAAATGTACATTTAACAGACCCGTACCTCCTCTGACATGGGCTCAACAGAGTCAGGTCCCTCTGGGGTTGATCCAGCATCCACTGCCAGCCGCAGGACACCCTGGAGGTTTTGGGGATATCTCCTGGTCTGTCTGTCTTCTGCCATGATGTGCACCGCTGAGGTGGAAACAAGACATCAAAAGAATTAGCGGGACAGGCACAACTTAAGAGTTTACGTCGTCAGCGCTTGTAAATATAAAGCCCACAAACACAGGACGCAGACCCAGCAGATAGTTTTTAACTTTAGTCTAAAGATGCTAGCATTACCTAGACATCATATGAATAATATGAAGAATTAAAAACAGAAACACAGTATCGCTACACAAACGTTAACACAACTTACCTTGTCAGGAGTCCTATGAATAGTGTTGAATAAATGGACTCTGTGTCTTTTAAAGTATGTTCCACAGAGTAACACGAATGAGCTAGAACATTCTAGCTAACGTTAGCTTAGCTGAACTCACGAGTGACAAGGAGGCTGCCATGATGTATGTACCGTAAACCTCGAACCAAATTGGCAAGCAAAATGTATTTTTTCCTCGCATCTGAGTCTTTTCAGTCTTCACACTTTCTACGCTAATTTAGTTAAAAAAATATATAATATAGCAAACAGCGACATAGCAACAGCAACACAACTTAAGCATTTACTTCGGCACAACAGCAAACGCCCCTGTATTAGCACGTTTACGGTAAATCAATAGTGTTTGGACGCGCATGCGTGAGGTTCAGAGCGTTTCAGTAACAGAGAGAGGAGTATCTCTGGTGGATCCTTTCTTATATACAATATGAAATAAACTATAAATTCATCCACCATATTTCACCACGTATCCTGTTCATGGCCGTGGGGGGCCTAAAGCCGAGTCCAGTTGTCATTGGGTGAAGGGTATAAGCTGGGCTGGTCTGCTGTGTAGCGCTGCTTGATACGACAGCTGTAGAACTGGTCGGGTACTCTCTTTCTTGTTCGTTTGTCTTTGGTTTGCCTAACCATCCAAGATGGCGAAGCTTGTGGGACTGCGTGCATGTTTCTCAGGTAAAATCTTTTAATTCTCTTGTAGTTACCGAATTTAATTATTTACCAGCCTTGTTTTATTCTCATAGCCCCCGCTTTGTTATGCACATAACATAAAATGCTGTTTACTTTTGTCGAAAAATAATCTATGGTGAAAAAAGAGACGCTACCGTTTCTTCGTTAGCAGAGCAAGGTCACGTTACCAATGGGTTTTAGCTAACGATATAGTTTGTCGTGGATGAGAGCTGACTGATGTGTATTGACACTTGCTTATATTAATGAAAGTTATGTAGCTACCGAAGCTCACTAATTAATGAACAAACCGTCGCTTAATCGGAGAGGGACCCAAGTCGCCTGGTTTTAAGGGTTTGCATAGTTGCTTTTAGCTGAGGACAATGCATGTCTGAATACATAAGCAGATATGATTGTATTTACTTTTACAAAACGATCCTGTCCAATAATTAGCAATGATCTTAATTTACATTATTCTCCTCTTTTGATTATCTCATCTCAGCCATTCAGCTGTCTTCGCCATGCCTCCTACACAGCTCCTTCAAATTGGTGAGTGTGCCCACAAAGTGCAATGCACAGACTTTTTAACATGAATTTTGCTGCAGTGTAAATCCTGTCTTTGTCATGTAGGGAGCTGTGCCTCTGAGTCGGCGGACCTTTGCTGTAGAGGCTAAGAAGACATACAGCAGAGAAAAACCCCACGTCAACATTGGAACAATTGGCCACGTTGATCACGGCAAGACAACCCTGACGGCTGCCATCACAAAAGGTAGAAACACTGACGTCCTATCTTTTAATTCCTACACACTGAAATATTTAATTTGATCTAGACACTTAAATGGCTCCACTGAGCTATGGAGAAATGAGGCCTTGACCTTTTTTTGCCAGAGTTGTAAAACAAGAAATCTGAATAGTGACCTTGATGTGTTTTTGGGTCCTCAGTGCTCGCTGAGGCTGGTGGCGCAAACTATAAAAAGTATGAAGACATTGACAATGCCCCTGAGGAGAAGGCAAGAGGAATCACCATCAACGCCTCCCATGTAGAATACACCACAGCCAACAGACATTATGCTCACACAGACTGTCCTGGGCATGCCGACTATGTCAAGGTAATCTGCTTTACTTCTACAAAGCATCGGTAACCAACCTGATGATGCAACCTTGTTATTTTTAGCTGTGCAGAATCCTTGTTTCTCCTTAAGCATTTCAAGCTGAATTATTTACATTATAAATGACTTAAAAAGGTAATTAATCCTCTATAAATACCCTGCACGCTTTCTTTTTTTTAGAACATGATTACTGGCACAGCTCAGATGGACGGCTGCATCCTGGTGGTGGCGGCCACTGACGGCCAGATGCCTCAGACACGAGAGCATCTCCTGTTGGCAAGGCAGATAGGAGTCGAGCATGTGGTGGTTTTCATCAATAAGGCCGACGCCGTGGAGGACAAAGAGATGGTAGAGCTGGTGGAGATCGAGATCCGCGAGCTGCTCACAGAGTTCGGCTATGATGGCGAGAACACGCCTGTTGTGGTAGGCTCAGCCCTCTGCGCCCTGGAGGTAAGAGGAACGCTCTGTCATTTGTCTCTCAGTTTAGTCGATACTGTAAATACTTAATAATGCTGATCGGAACTACTGTTGAAATCACTCGTAGTTTACGGCCCTGTCGATACATTTTGAGTCTCTGATGTAAAACATCTGTATGTGAACTGACTGAATTTTTGTTTTCCTCCCTCTTAGAACAGACAGCCTGAACTTGGTGTGAATGCAGTGATGCAGCTGCTGGAGATAGCAGATTCATACATCCCTCTCCCCAAAAGAGAGCTTGATAAACCTTTTCTTCTGCCCATTGAAGGGGTGTATTCAATCCCAGGTATGAATAAATTGCAAGCAATGCAGCCGGCACATTTGTCATATCAACACTTAACTGTAAAGCTAACAATTAAGGAGGATTTTCGCAGAATTAGTTACTTGAAATGAATGTATAACTTTTATGTCCCTGTGTTTAGAGTGTAGTAAATATGACTGATTTGCTTCACTGGCTGTAAAATCCAACATCTCAAAACAAGTCAGACGATGGTGATGCCTAAAAGTTACTTGCTTTAAATTTGAGTGTTATCATTTGTGTCGTTCAGGCAGAGGTACTGTGGTGACCGGCACTATGGAGAGGGGTATCATCAAGAAAGGAGACGACTGTGAGTTTCTGGGCCACAATCGCAGCGTCAAGTCAGTGGTTACAGGTGAGTGAAAGGAAAATGCAATCGAAACTCAAAGAAGGCGCTCCTGTGCTGTTTACAAGCATATCAACCACCAGGTGACATATTAAATGGAAAGCCTGAACCAAACGTTGATGCTTCCATAGAGGGCATGAAAACTCACTGAATGGTTTGATAAGTATGCAAATGATGTGAATCATAAGTCATAACCTCAAGATGTATGCACAGTTGACAACCTTATGTATGGGAGTGTTTAACTTCACACTGCCTCAAGGGTCCACACACACACATCTTAAAAACGTTTAACCTGGTGGTTTTATTTGTGGCCATGAGTCTGATCAGTTAATGGTTATGTAATACTTTATGTATGTATACTGTATCATTTTAACTTGTTGTTTTTTCTGTTTTGCTCAGGTATTGAGATGTTTCACAAGTCTCTGGATCGGGCAGAGGCTGGAGATAACCTGGGCGCTCTGGTCCGAGGACTGAAGCGGGAAGACATAAGGAGAGGGATGGTGATGTGCAAACCTGGATCCATCTTGGCATACCAGACGATCAAGGCCCAGGTCTGAGAGCACAAAGTGCAGTCATTATTCACTCATTTCAAATATTGCTTTACAATTAATCTAAACGGCTAATTTGTACTAACATGTCTGTAAATAATCTAATAATTGTCGTGGCCAAAGAACAATTTTAAAGGCAAACTGGGAGACCAGCCACATGCACAGAAATGATCGGAATCATTCACTTACACTATCTGCGCACAAAGAAAAACATGTTTGGTTCAGTTATTTATTTTTGTTTTTTGCTATTTAAAATAAAATACACATCTCACTGTATCCAGTAACCTAAACACATTGTGCTCCCTCTATTACAGGTGTATATTCTGAGTAAGGAGGAGGGAGGCAGACACAAACCGTTTGTCACCAACTTCATGCCCGTCATGTTCTCTCTAACCTGGGACATGGCCTGCAGAGTCACTCTTCCTGATGACAAGGTTTGTGCGTTTTAACCTTTTTAGTTACAGGATGTCTGTCAAATACAATTAATCTCTAAAAGCATTTTGACAGCGTACTGTTGAATAATTTTCTTTGTTGGCATAGAAAAATGTTGACCACTCTCCTGTCTGTTGCTCTTGTCTTTGTTCAGGAAATGGTAATGCCCGGCGAGGACACCTCCTTGACGCTCACGCTCCGCCAACCAATGATTCTGGAAAAAGGCCAGAGGTTCACCCTGAGAGACGGCAACAGGACCATTGGCACCGGCCTGGTCACAGACATCCTGGCGGCTAAAGCTGAGGAGCAGTGCAACTGGGGCTGAAGGGAAACTCTGCAGGGGGCTGGGGGGGAGGGTGTGTGGTTGTCTGTGTCTGGTCAAAACAAGTAATACTAGAAATATACAAATAAAGTACATAAACCCGTGCACAAACCTCAAACAAGAAAGGAATACAAATTGATCTGTGGCGCTGTTGTGCAGGTTCACCCAACCAAAACACCGACTTGTTTAGCTTTCTCGTTATGTCAAAATACCAGACTGTCAGAATTATGCCATTTATGTAATAAAATGTATTTAATAATTGAATGCCTCCTTTGTTTGTGTGGTTTTGGCTTTCACGAGTAAATATTAATGAATAAGTCTGCAGCTCAAGACTTACAAACATGTTGATTAGTCACAGTAGGTTAAAAAAACAGCACAGGTGTTTCTAATAAGACTAACGATGGCTCTGAGTGGCTAAATTCAGCCACTATTGATTTTATTAGTTACACCTGTTATATTCCTACTCTGGTAAGTCAAAATGTCTTCTGAAGGCCTGTAAGATGTGTTTGTTAAAAAATGAATATGCCACATGAGGGCAGCAAAGAGATGCTTCATTCTTTGCTAAATAATTGAGTATCAATAGTTAAGGAGTCAGTAGGAGTATGTCTCATCTATTCTTTTTAATGTTCAGTTAAATTCACAATTTACTTAAAAGACACTTCATTCTACAGTTTGTGGTTGATATATGATTGACTATCAACTTCATAACTTCTCTTGGTATTGATGTTTAGAAATATGAAATCCCCCTGCTGATCTCTTTCTCAGCATGGTGTCCTGAGAGGCGATGGATTAAAAATGTGAATCGTGTGTCACGCATTAAAAAAAGATCAAGAATTTTGCACCAAATATTGCACAAATAATAAAACATTCGATAATATGTCTATATTATAACTATTACTATAATCAGTCGGGAAATGTAATGAAAAAATTAAGAAAGAAATATTCAGCACAATTAGAACAAGCACACGTATCTGTTAGATGGAGACGAGCAGCGTCAGCCTGAGACAGAAGTGCATGGCTGACATTGAACATCTTAATAAGTCCTAATAGATGTTGAAGGTATAGCGTCCTTTTGCAGATCATTTCAGTGTGATAATCCAGCCTGACCATGTTGGTGTTTGTGTGCGCTGAATATTTGGTGTCCTCTCTGCTCGCTGGTTCTCCGGTTGCTCTGTCTGCTGACGGTATTTGAGTCGGTTCCTCCTGTAATCCAATCAGCCTGTTGCTGTAATCAAATACTGGACGTCTGCAGAAGTCGAGGCTGGAGCTGCTACTACTGAGTGATGTGCTCAGCTGGACAATGAATGTCTCCATGAGCAAAATACGTTATATGATCAGACATTAAAATGGTTTCATCTCGCAAATAATTCAAATTCACTAAATGTGGTTCAAGCCAGCTTTCATCTGTGACTGATGACTGATGTCACATTATTGTTCACATGCTCTTCATGTTGCTCACAACAACCTCACAATGTAAACGAATCAAAGGCTGCAAACATCAACAACGTTATTAGTGTAATTGCTTGAATGATAGAGCCCTTCTGAGTGATTTGTTATTATAAATCTCATTATTAGATTACTGATGCTGATGCATCATTGTTCAGCTTCACTCTGTTGTAACTGATTCAGTTACAACTAGTTTAATATTCCAATCAGGGTCATAAAAATACATCTTGTGGTTATGATATTAGGTGGAGAGAAGAATCAAGTTGCAGAAAATGAAAATACGAATATGAAAAATGACTTAATGCAATACTTGAGAATATGTTCTTAGTTATTTTTTTCACAGCTGTGGTGATCAGTTGGTTGAGTTAATAAATATGTTCCATAATGTTTGGTAATGTGTGTAATCATAATTAAATATGATTACAGGTATTTTTACACTACTTTTAAAATGGTTGAGGTATACATATTGTTTACACTTAAAAAGTCTTTGCATCTGCTCATGACTCTACTATATTATAGTGTGTTTACACACTATAATGTGTTTTTCATATTGTATCCTACTATTTTGTGTACAAACATGTCTGCATGTTTTTGTTCATTGAAAGTAAAGAAAATTCACACGGCCTCCGTTGTGTCGCTTCACTTGGGACATTTCCTCTCTTTCCTCTGTCACATTTTCCCAGCAAAGGCGGGTTTTTCTAACCAGCGATATTCCATTCACAAGTTCACTTCTCCAACCTTTGAGCTGTCCACACCCCTCAAAAGAATAACATAACACTGCCTGAGCTATCCGATTTAGCTGTGATTGGAACGGGAAGCTGCAATATAATATCACAAAGATACTGAGACTGGTTTCCTTGACTTGTTCTGTCCTGATTAGATGTCACATCAACTCGCCAAGGATGACAGAATTTAAGACTTATTTCCAGCCGGTCTTCAACCTAGATGCCAATTTCCCAACACACTAACTGACTCTGTGCAAAGGCTCTTCATACCCCCCCAAAAAACACAAAAGCTTTGGGAGCTTTTGGGGTTTTTGGTCCATTAGACCTGACATAAGATACATATTTAGTGATTTCATGCTTTCATCAATCAAACAATCCAGTCAAATAAGTAACAAAACCTTTTTTTCTTTTTTTGTCAGTTCCTAAATAGTTGAAACTTCAGTTTTAAATGATTTTCATCCATCAATAGTTGAAATGGTTAGTTAACAGACAATGCAGGATTCATATTATTTAAGTATAAATTGTCTGGAGTTATGGCTTAAGGAGAGGAAGTGCAGCTGTTGCAACGTGTTACTTCTTTCCACCCTCCTCCTCCCTCTGGCAGCTGAGGGGAAACCAGCAAAGAATAGAACTGCTGCAATTAAGGCCAAATTTGCCTTTCAACAGCCCACTCTGCATGTTGGAAGACTGACCCCTCCACAGCTTCTTCATCCTCCAACACTGCAGAGTGGGTGGGAAGCATCCCAGTCTATTCTCAGTGCTCCTTCCATAGCGCAGCACATCTCAAAGTACTATTTAAGAAGAAAAATTAGACTTTCATTTGGCGCTGAAGATATCTTCCTGAAAGTCAAATGCTTGAAAGGGGAGAACAGCTTATCCTGTTAAATGCCACTGTGGTGGGACTGCCAGGATAACAGTTTAATATCTTATCACACCCACTCAGAAGCTCTTTAGCTAATAGGTCGTATTAAATGGTAATGAATTAAAACCAGATCTGGGTAACATTATGCTTGGATAGACGTACCAACAACACACAGGCAGTGATATTCTACTTAAATTAACTCCTTTTACAGAATTTCTAAGCATTTCCCGTCAGTAGGAAACTGTGATCATGCCTTTGTAATTGCTCTGGTCAAGTGTGTGTGTGTGTGTGTGTGTGTGTGTGTGTGTGTGTGTGTGATATCTGTTTTTCAATGTTCAAGGTTACAGAGCAGGGAAATCAAGCAGGACTGCCAAGTCGTGTCTGTACATGTACAAAGACATGGCTGATTGGTTACTTAAGAATAGAATAAGAAACCCCTGACCCAAACCAGATACCAAGCCACCAAATCACAGCCATAAATTACAGTTCATTCCTCTGTGTTTATCAAACAGCTCCCATTTCCCCTCCCTGCTGCACTTAATTGTTGTGACTTGACAACAAACGCAGTCAGAAAATACTAATTGTAAAATAATCCCTTTGTGTCTGTCCACCATGAAGTAAAAAGAAAACTGTTGGCTTTGTGAGATGTGTTTATTGTGGTAATCAACAGGTTTTTTTTTTGTCAATTTATATGTTGTTGTCACACACAACAAATGAAAACCCTTTGATGAGAAAATAAAGTGCAACTCTGAGTCAAGATTGCTTTATCTGCATTTAGTGGAAGACAAAAAGTCGTTCAATTCAGTGGAAGTATTTCCAGTTTCTTGCTTTCATCGAAAATGTATGATATTAACACTGTTTTTTAAAATAATATATCATTACTTATTGTCTATTCATCCAGAAACATCATAAAACCTCAAAATAATAAGAATGTATTTACAATAGCGGTCTGACAAATGTACAAATTAGAGTTCTTCCGTCTTACAAAACCTGCTCCTGGTTGAAATGCAAGTAGAACCTCCATTTGTTTTCTGGAGCGAGCTCATTCTGATATTTTCAGCACAAGTCAGGATATAAATACAAGTGTGTTGAAATTCGCTGAAATGGCAGTCAGGATAAATTAACCCACTTGGAGTTTTCTGTTTGATGAATTGCGGAGTGAAAACTAATTCACGTACACAGTCTGACCTAACATTATTATTTATTTTTGTCCTATATATATATATATATATATATATATATATATATATATATATATATATATATATATATACATATATATATATATATATATATATATATATATATATATATATATATATATATATATATATATATATATTTATATATGTGTATATATATATATATATATATATATATATATATATATATATATATATATATATATATATATATATATATATACATAAAAGAAAGAAAGATAGTAATGCCCCTGGCCAAAAGGGCGCAGGAAAACACAACAGAAACCCTTATAGGCCATCAGTGGATTCAATACTAGAACCAAATTCAACTAGAAAGGTGCACTCAGTAGAGTGCATATCTCCACCAGGTATGTCTGCTGCTGTATTGTGCGCTTGAATTAACACAACCCACAACTGGCTAACCCCCAGTCACCGGACAACAATGGCCTGTGAGGCATCGTAAAACATACTTCAAGTAAACTTTAAAGTAAAACACAACATGTATGAAATGTATGCAGGTAATCGGCTCAAAGTTGTGGTATAAAACACGTCATACGATCTTGCTAAAAACTAAATGAAACTCCCCACGTTCCTCAACAGTGTGTGCTGGTATTTCCGTTAGCCGTAAGCTGTTAGCCAAAAGGGCGCAGAGAATCGGCTCAGGGTCGGTAAAGAGTTTGAGTGAGGAGTCAGCAGGCAGTCAATGGCAGTTTAAATAGGCAATGAAAGGTGTTTTGAGAAAGTGTGAGTCACCACAACCACGATAGGCCCTTGGTCGTGCAGCCGTAACAGGCCTCGCTAAATGTTACAAAGTCTGCTGCGGCAGAATGCGAGAACAGCCGTGAAGAGACACAAAGATGCACAAACACTCATGGACGCTCACACATGCGTGGGCGATAGCATGATTCTCCTGGAGGGTTATGGACTAACATTGTAAGTTAGCAAGATTGTCTTTGCTATTGAAAAGTACAACAACTTCTTCAATGCACTTTGAATGACAAAATCAGTTCAGCCCCCAAATTCCAGCCACCGCAAATGTGAGAGTGTTGGTTTCAGGGAGTATAAGATCAATAGGCAATGAACTGTAGGTGGGAGACTTTAACATGTTGAATGGAATGGGAATTATACATTGAGGATTTGACCTTGAGAAAAACATGGCTGAGAACATAAGAGCCTGTGAAATGTCTCCTTAATGTGTCATCTCAAAAGGATATTGAGCTGAGCAACGTGGGATCCTGGGAGCATTGATGCACTCTGTCTTGCTGTTTATTGGATTTGGGTTAGTTTACTCTCGAGCAATCCCAACATTAGCCTACCGAGAGAGTATTAGTGTTAGTTCTGATCATAAAAAGCTTCATAACTTTTCTTTTTTTCAAGTATTTGGAAATAAGAAAAATAAAAATGAATCTAATCTGTCTTGCCTGTAGTATGGGAGCTAAATAGGGTCATGTTAGAGTGAAATGACGTTCTGAACGTTCATGTCTCACTTCTTTGTCATAGTTATAATACGAGGACTGACTGTCAGCAATACAAAAACGAGGCTGTTTCTATGTTTCCAAATATTCTCCATGGATCATTTACTGGCTAGGATGCTAACTTTGTTGCCTGGGTCCTGTCAGCTTTCGCCTGTTCATGATATCTTAATGTAGCCACAAGACACTTTCTTCATTTAAAAAAGCTTGTTAACTTTTGCCACCAATTTATGAAGCTAATGTTAGCTTAATAAGCTAGTAAACTTTAGCGAATGACCGTGACATAAAATTCATGGTCTGCTCTTGTCTACTGAAATCAAGGACCAAGATTGTTTTACATAATACAAACTTTCCTGTGTAAAATCTTTCTAAGAGTTTGGGTGGCTTAGCGACCGTAACAAAGGGGACCAGGGGTTAGCAAACACTCATCCATTGTCGTGGCAATGTTTCTGCCAAACACAAATCTACTTCATCTACTCAGGTCAAATGTTTCCCTCCAGTTTGAGTTCAAAGACAGAGTTGAATAGTTATCCTTTTAATAAATGATGTATGATCACCATCAAGTGTGTTTCCTTTTCTGTGATGGAAATATGTAAAACTACACCTTGTCATGTGTTATACTTACATGCAGTTCATACATGTATTTCAGTTGTATACATGCCAACTAACCAAGTCATCCATTGGCATTGTATGATGTAGAATACAATCAGCAAAGTGTCAACGTCCCTCTTAATTGCAAATTGAATATTTGAGTGCTGTGAACAGAATCTCGAGATGGTTTCACCAAAACTATGAAATATTTCTCAAAATATTCATACAAAACTATGCTATTGCCATGCACGTTACTAGGATGCAAGTTGAAACATGACAGTTGTTTTGCATTTGATGAGACTCAATAACCATCCCAGGGAAGCAAAAGTTATTCCAATGAGAAATGTGACGAGTTTGTTTGTCTGTTGGCGATTAGTACTGCTGTTTCTCCACTTTTACAGGTATCCTCATGTCAGTGGCATGACAGTCATAGGGGTCTTCACATGCTTGCATTGTTCTGCAACTAAAAGTAAGTAAAACCAGTAACGGCAAAATGTTAAATCTCTGATTCTCTACGGGAGGACCTTTGATCACCTCCCTGGTCATTCCCTAGCTCCGATGAACATCTCCTGTTTTCCTCTTTCTCCACATCTCCATCTTCCTCCTCCTCATCCCTGCTGATGAAGGCCAGCTCGTTTTCATAGCAAAAAGAGTTGGCGCCAGATGTTGGGAATTTTCTCTCCTCCATGTCCTTGGCACTACATCTGGGGGTGGATGGTACTTCGAATGTTTTGTGAAAGTAGGCGTAGTCTATCCTGTACTGGCTCTTCTCCTCAAAGATGACGGGCTCAAAGCGGTGACCCCACAGGATCTCTGAGGGCAGGTAAGAGCTGCGTGCCTGTGTCGTCATGGCTGTGGCCTCCACCAAACCTTCAAGTATAATTACTATCTCAAAGTCAGATGTTGTGAGATCTTGTTTACTGATGCCAAACAGTGGACTTTCTTCATCTATCTCATGTATAACAGTTAGGGGTGCAACCAGAAACAGGCGGTCTGTGCCTTTGTCATAGCCTACGTTCATGTCGAGCTGATCCAGGGGGATGTATTCGCCTTCCTCTGTGTAACGGGGCTTGACGAGCTGGGCTCGCACATGAGCTTCCACAATGTGGCTCTTCCTTAGATTAGCGACCCTAAACATGAGGCACAGCTTCCCGTCACGCAAAGCAATGACTGCATTGTGGCTGAACAGTAGAGTCTCGGCACGCTTTTTGGGCCTTGCCATCTTGGCCATGATGGCACCAATCATGAAGGCGTCGATGATGCAGCCCATGATGGACTGAAAGACCACCATGAAGACAGCAGCCGGACATTTCTCTGTCACACAACGAGCACCATAGCCAATGGTTGTCTGGGTCTCAACAGAGAACAGGAAAGCTGCTACGAAGGTGCGGACCTCTGTGACACAGGGAACAAAACTTTCGTCCTCTTTGGGATGGTCCATGTCACCGTGTAGGAGGCCGATGACCCAGAAGCCCAAGCCGAATGTTAGCCAGGACACCACAAACACCAGGCCGAATAGCAGGAACATGTATCGCCAGCGGATGTCCACACATGTGGTGAAAATGTCAGATATGTACCGCTGTGACTTCTCGTCCATGTTCGCGAAATGGATGTTGCATTGGCCAGCCTTGCTGACGAACCGGCTGTGGTATTTGCGTCTTGTGTGAATTTTGCCATTGCCAAAGCTGCCAACAGCAGGCATGGTACTTAGTCTCAGGCCTTCTTCTTTACAGGACACTAAGCTGTGGTGGTGGGCCCTTCCCACACTCATGCCTCAGTGGGGCACGGCCAGCGGGGCTTCACACTATCAGCCCGGCTCATACAAAACTGACCAGGCTCAGCTCCGCCCCAAAACAGGGTCAGTGTCAACTGGAAACGACAGGCGAGGCACACGAGTATAGTATCCTGTAAAGGAAGGACAGGTGGAATGTTAGTATACAAAAAAGAACCATTATCATTTTATACAATGAATAGATATCACCTAAAAGGGGAACATTAATGCATTTGCTTCTGTTTAAACAGAAAGTTAAGATTATTGTACAGTTTGCAACAGTTCATTAACAATGTGTTGCTGCTTCTGGCCTCAGTGGAAACATCGCATATAAAATACACTGGACAATATCACATATTCTCTATTTCTTTGTCCACACACTTTATGACTGTGTCTGATTATTACCGCTCAATCAGAACAAACTTTTGCTACATTTGAAAAGTATCCAGACTTCTCTGAGAAGTGCTTCACCGTCAACTCAAACATTTCAGGATCTGGTTTCCAAAGCTTTCCCAGCCAAAGCTTGTTGTATTTGTACTTAATCATTTTTCACTGTTTATTTAGTAACATCTCTTTTGATTGTTCAAATTTGAAATTGATGATGAATTTCATTTACAATTAGCCGTGTGTTGAAGCCGTTTAAACATTTGTTTATGCTGCCCAGTTTCGGAAAAACATGCAAATAATTCAGTTACACATAGATTTTCAAACACAATCACACTTCATTTGTAATGTATCCTTCCAGACATTTGATTTTTTTGTCCTGCCTCTCTTTGCCATCTGCTGTATTAGAAATACTCTGGTGTATACAATACATGTTTTTTTGATCAACAAGGTACAGAAATAGCCAGCTAATCCAATGCCCTGCCATTTTATCTGACGTATATTCTGTTTCCTCCAGCTGGCACAACTATTAGAGGCACTGGAGTACTGTGATGAGGCTGTGTCATTCCCCTGTGAGGCTGAACTGGAAAATAATATGGGCTGAAAGAGACGGGGCAGAAAATGGTGTATCCTAGAAGAGAAAGCCTCAGATACAAATGATGGTAGGAATCAACATGTAATAATTTCAGACACATCAATGGATTTTTTTTTTTTAACTTTATCCTGAATCGTTGCAACTGCAGCTTTGAGCTCATCCAGCTTGTACTAGATGTGCTGTCCTACAAATAAAATATGAAATGTATGATTTCCAGCACATTGTGTGCAATTATGATTTTAAAGCCTGCATTAACAGTGCAAGAACCAGTATTATACAGTAGATTTGATCAAAATCCTTCTGGACATCCTGTTTCACATATAACACATCACACCAAGCAACAGGTTTATAGGTCTTCTTTTATTATATATTTTAATCTGTTCATATTTCATGGTCTAATCTTTCAATGTTGTAGTCTAGATTATGTGAATAACAAAAGTATACGCCGAGGGGCTGTGTAACTAAATGCTAACATCAACATGCTCAAATGCTTGCAAGGGTTTTAGCAGGTATAATATATAATAATATAATAAAATGTATAATAAATATAATATAAAATGGCCAGAGTCTGCGCTTTGTTTAGCATGTTAGCATGCTATTATTTGCTAATTAGTAAAAAGTACAGCTGACGCCGATGAGAAAACGATATACTGTTGACGCGAGAGGAAAAGTTAAGTGTACCATATTCATATCCCCCAGAATGCATTGTGAGTACTCAAGTTGTAGTTAAAGTTCAAGTATATTTTCACTTGTGCAATAAACTGATTTTGCCTGGCTCTGTTATCCTTTGTGTACATATAACGCCCAAACCAAAAACCATAGTGAGACGCCGTCTTGAACACCAACAGACAAATGCCATCTGTATATTGATCAAATGCATGCATTAGAAACAGGCAACGCTTCAGTTCAATTAGTTATTATAATTTCTGTCACTTGCTTCATTGATGTTCAGCTGCCCTGATTCTTTATATGAATCTTTATTACTACAGTTTCAGTTCACAGACACAAGCTGATGTCATTTCCCTCATTTCAAGGCGTAAAGTAAGACACTATCACACACCGCCACACTGCAGACTCCAGGGACCCAGAACGAGACACTCAGCTCAGAGATGATTGTTTTTTGTTTTGTTCCTCCAGGAGACAAGATGCAGGCAAATATCAAACAGGATACCTGAGCGCATTAGGAGCGTGCAATTATAGAGCAACTAGGATTTTACTTTAACTTCCAAATGGGGTCACAAAGTTTGCTGTGCAGGTGTCCCCAACACGGATATGGATCAGGCAGAATGTAATACATACACACCAAACAGGTATGAAGTCGAGATTTGATTCAAACACTCCAGAATTAGTGAAGTAATTGTTAAGTACTCCAGGAGGACAATTTGATAAAAACAAAACTCACATGTGTGGATTCAAGTATGGTTACGTATGTGTTTTACGCAGTAGTTTCTGTTCTTCAATGCTCTGGTTGCTAAGAAGCAAAGGTTATTAATATCTAATATGCTGGGCGACTGCTCGTCAGCTCTCCGAGGAGCCACACTCTGCCTGCTGGGCTGTGATCTCAACGCCAGAGCAGAGATGAGTCTACTTCTCTGCTGACGTGGGTCACAACAGAGACTGAAGATTATTTAAACAATAAGACAGTCCACAGGTCTCTCTTTGGAGAAATATTATAATAAAATAGTATATTAAAAATGTAAAAATCACAAGCAGCTTACCTTGTGTGCAAGGTTTTCGAACAATTGTTGATTTCCGGCTTTTCTTTTCTTTCAGATCTCCCAGTCTTTTAGCCGAACTGCTGCATGTTTCTCCTGCGGCTTTCCTTTTTTTTTCAAACTCTTCTCTTCTGTTACGGGTAGAACCACTCTATCCTCGGGAGGCAGAAAAGTAAATAGCCACAGAGTACCATCATGTCTGTGCCTCCTGGTTTTAACGCGTCTCTTTCTCCACTCAGCAAGCAGAGCATTACAATCCCTCCTACAGTAAAGTCCTCCAAAGTTACAGCTCGATTGATATCCAGTTGATCAGAAACAGACAAGAACTGACAAAATCACTCAGTTGAACTACTGAAGTCATAATTTTGACTCTTAAAATAGCACAACGACTTGATCGCCGCTATCCCACACTGGACTCTCTAGGACTCACATGACCTGTAGGGTCCAGTCCAATCAAATAATCCATCTCTCATATCTTATTTTAGAGTCATGGGCAGTCGACAGTCTCACACTGTGTATATCTGCTATGTGATCTTGTTCTGCTGCAGATCCCACTCTGTATCCCACATCCAGTGAACTATTGCTCACTGCTCAGCTCTCGTCCTCCCCCTCCCTTCCACGGTGTCACTGTAGATACTTGGCATTTGGAGACTACATGCTCTTCCCCTACCAAGTGTTGCACCAGCGCTGGTCAGAGTTGAAAGAATCAACTGGTTTAATCAGAACTGATGTTTACAAGAGAGACAGGAAATGATGAGAACATAAACAGTACATATATAATTGTTAAACTAATTTATCTGGATTACATTAGGTTGAGTGGTCCTTCTTACTTTGTGACAGCATTGATTTTAATGCATGTATAGAGTGGAGTTTCTTTATAGACCCACTTTCTTTCAGAACAGCCACATTTGATGTATTTGGTCTAGAGATAACATCTACAATTTTGTGGGTAAAGTAAAAAACAAAAAAGTATTTTACACTGCTAATTCATACCATACTCTGTAATGTTGTCTTTGTTTTCAAACTCAAACCAAACAGATCACAGAGTGGGTGGTGTGGTCTCCATTTTGACTCATTCAGAATGCAAAGCAGCCCCTGTTGAACACGCTGGACTTAAAAAAAAAAAAAAAAGCCCATTTAGGCAGTTTCTTGCTGAACATCCCTCATTTATCTCATTTGTGTGTGTATGCCTATATGACGGAGGAAATCAGTGAAGAACGTGTGTATCACAAGGCCAAGTTTCCTTAGTTAGTTGTAAACCAAGCCTACAAGTCAGCCACACTGGCAGTTGTGTGAGACTGTATTTACAAATAGCAGATACTTGCTAACACATAATGCTAGCCTCAAAGTTCAGCTGAGGCTCATGGGAATTTAAAAAGGTTTGGCAGGTATTTGGTCATAAATCAAATGCATTGGACAACCTGAGTTTTTTCTATTCAACAACTTTAAGTTGTTAAGTTGAAAAGTCAGGATGTCCAAAAGGCTTTAAAACGCATTTAATGCTCTGGAAACCAAGAATGTGTGTACAAAAAAACAAAAAAAAAACATGGGCCAATAAGGAAAAATGTGGATCTGTAGTAGCAAAAGTCATTAGGGTTCATCTTCTGGACAACATGAAAACAATAATAATAATAATAATAATAATAATAATAATATAGTGGCAATCCATCCGTTAGTTAATATACCTTAGTCTAAAAAACATAAACGTGGACCTCATGGTGGGGCCTGAAGAAAAGTCACAAGATCAATAGAATCCATCCTCTGGGGACCATGAATGTATGAATTTCATGGGCACGTAAATATATGGAGATACTTCAGTATAAAGTGGTGAACTGATAAGCGACAATACCGAAGAGCTATGGCAGTGGAGTTAGTATATTATGTAAGCCAATGGACGGACACACTTACATTGTCACTTGATACTTCTGTGAAACCACAATTCATTTCCAAACACCCGAGATTAAAAGATGTCTGCTATGTGCGGAAGGGTGAGATGCGTTGTAAGCCACAACGCAACTCATGCTGTTTTTAACAACGCACCGCCGCACTGCTCTGCCCAGGAGTTTGTCATTATTTCACGGGACAGAAACAGCGCCAGTAGTTCCAGTGTTGGTCCGGCACAGATTCACTAGAGGCCACCACCGCAGGGCAGAGCGGGTGGAGGGTGTGTGTGACACTGCGACATGACGGCCTCCAAGGAAGCCATGCTAGTCTGAGTATCAGTTTTCTAATTCGAATGGGAAATGATATTTGACCTTTGTAAGTATCAGTGCTGTTGGATCTGTGTTCACTTTTTAAGACCAGTGTATATCCGTATATCTTTCCAGAAGGTCACGCATTCAAGAGAGATCACAACAGAATTGTTAGATTCTTATCTTTAAAATAATAATAATAATAATAAAAACAATAATACTAACAATAAGAAATTGAAATAAGAACAACTTTATTTTGTATAACACTTTAAAAAGTACTTAAAGGCAAATTATATGGCAAAAGCAGGAGAAGCAAACAAAACATTTTTAAAGCAAGTAGTGACATTGTAACAGTAAAAAGACAATAACATTACATAACTTTGCATCACAGATCTGTGAGTTTTGAGTGCATTTCTTTTTTTTTAAAGCGGGTTTTAGGGAGAATGTCATGAAGGCTTGAGGGAGAGAATGGTCATATTGACTTTTTTTATGACACCAGTAACAGACGGTTTAGCCAACAAAACGTATTGAATGTAAGATTTTACCGGTTATATCTGTAATCAAATTACCTTAAATTGCAAGTTGCTTTGGGTGTGTGCTCCTGTGTGTGGTGGAGTCGCAGCTTTACATCCACACTATATTTCTGCATAGTTACTATGATATCAGGCCTGGGTAATGGGTTCAGATATGAGATGGCAGACCAGATGGGGATGTGAAGTGTGCTATGGGGACAGACCTTGTAACCAGCGAGTTATTTAAAGGCCGCCTCACTGCGGCACCACAAAGTGGGCCAGGCTCGACCACTCAGGACACAAGCTGCAGTTTGATAACCTTTCAGATAATCAGCACAAACTCTCCTGATTCATACCGAGTGTTATGTCATGCTGAGGTTATCCCTGTGTGGTACAAAAGACACAGGATGTTTACTCAAAGCTCAGTCAGACATGAGCGTAACGGGTTCTGGCAGGACACTCAGGATGAGGAGTAGGCAGGTACTCCAATTATACAACTGTGTAACCGTCTGTTAGTTCAGTCTCAGCAGCACTCCTGCTGCTCATGCTCACTTTCTACAGCTCCCGCTCGTTGTTCTATCATCTATAGATGGATATATTATCTATAGCAGCGAGATGTGGCATGTAATCGCTGTTAAATTCAATTATTCACAAAGTTAACCATTCATTTGTTGTTAACTTGTGTTGTTTGTCTTCATAGTACATCTATTTGTAAAATCTTTAAGCCAGAGTTTACAACTTGTAGCTTGTTTTTACCTCTTTGTCAGGGTTTCCCATTAGGTTACAGTTTCCCTTTCTTTTTTCAACTTCAATGGATAAAAGAAAAAACTAAATACCTCGAGTCTATTGCGATAACATCCAACAACATGGTGGCAGGCTTGTGTAACATAGCAGTGAATGCAAGGATGAGAGTGATAAAACATGAAAGATGGAGATATACTGAGAGTCTGAGTGATATTTATATGTCTCTGTTGGCAGCCAACATTGACAAAAACAACCTGAGTGGGGAAGAGAGGCGTTGTGCTCGCACCCAACAGAAAGATATGCTGCACATGCACAAGACACATCACTTTGTTTCGGGAGCTGTTCATTAAGCGCCTGGCTCCACTTAGGGTGTATTCTCCAGACCAGACTAATCAACTTCCTGCCTCATCATATTAAAGCGATAAACACAGGGAGACCATGGAAAAGTTTAACATCAAGGTCTGGTCTTGTTGAAGAAATCTAAACTTGTTGGTTATTAACTCGTTTCATATTGGATAAACGTTTATGCCTTTTCAAGATATCGATCTGGTAGAAAGATAGGAAGTAGGAAGATATAAATATGCTTCTCACAGTTTTTCCCACCAACAAAACTTTGTTTGTTTGTTCCTAAACACATTTTACTTTCAGCACACACGAGAGTCGACTGCAATAAAGTGCTTCGCCAAATACCAATCAGCCTCATCGTCCTCCATACTGAGGCCGGCGTTGCCAAACTGATGTTGGTGCCAAATTTATATTTGTCTCAGGTGAACATTGTAGGATCTATCCATTGTCATGGAAACACTGATAAAATTGAGTTGCATGTAGGTCGCACGCCTCTGGACCTGATTTCGTAACACCAAATCAAATTGGGGGAAAAACAAGTCCATGCAGCGCTTTCTTCTTCACGCCAATTTTCAAAACGCAGCCCGGTGTCATGGGCGAGGGCAAGAACGAGCAGAGTCGTGGTCCCGTCAGCTGCAGTGTGAAATGCCACTGAAGTGTATCATTGGGGAAGCGGGCTGCGCTCCCTGGTCAGACCGTCTGTGCTGGTTGCAGTAATTGATCTTTTCAGGAATAAATGGGCCACTTATTTTTACAATCTGAGCAGGTGCAGCGTGTGTACTGGTGTTTCTACAACAGCCGCTGATCAGTCATGAGGACTGGGAGCGTTAGTGGGCCAGCTTGACTCAGAACAAACCCTGCAGGTGCACACGCACACACACACACACACACACACACACACACACACACACGCACACACACTACATTAGAATACATCCATAACACTATAACTAAAGTTTTAGTGGGCTCATATTTCAGTTAAATTCAGTCGACCATGTCTGTTCCACTGATGCATTCATTATGTGGTTAAAGGGACAGAATACAGCAGGAATCATAACTTTATTAAAATTATTAGTTCATGCATTATTAAAAAGGTTATCAGAAATATATATTTTTTTAGCCTCTTGGTTCTAATGAGCAACAGAAGGGAAACAATCTGCCCATTACAGGTTTTAAGAGGCCAATGTGATATCCAAAACAATCCAAAACCCCAAAGATGGACTTCAGGATTAACCAATCATGAGAATAGTCTCTGATAAATATTCTGCTGGTTGAATAATCAATTAATCACCTAATTTATTCAGCTCTAGTCCAGCTTTTTCTGAAGTGTTCAACCACATTTCACAGAATTCATCAGTATATGAAATCTTCTAAGCGAGCACACCGTAAATTAAGATTATTTTTGTCAAACTACTATTTCTGAAGACAAGAGTGTCCATTCATTTCCGTGACAAATTTTGAATCTACCTTGAACTCCAGGTTTAGGGTCTTTGGGTGTTTTAGTGTTAAAAATCTTACGTGCGTAATGTAAAAATATAAATCATGTGACAGGAAGCCATCTCAGGTTCCATGATGGATAACATTAAGAAACAGCGTTGCTAGTTCAAAGTGTTGGCTCACATGACGGAGGTTTCACAGGCAGGAATCACAAGGAAGGAAAGAGGAGTGTTGGGTTTTAATGAGGTGCGATGTTCCTCTTTAGGAATATGACGCCAAGGAACAAATTAAGTGTTCTGCAAGCACATTTGGAGATAGGATTGATATCTTTACACAGAAATCAAACTTCTGGAGATTATTATTGTTACACTTCTGCGTTTACATAAAAAGAAGTCAATCAAAATAAATTACAGTAAAGTAAGAAAAAGCACTTGTAAAAGCATGACTTTTTAGTCTACTAAAAAGGTTAACTGTAACATATCTCTGAGTAACACGTGGCACTTAAATATCAACAGAGTTGGCAAAATTGTTTGTTTATTATATATCATTTCACTGACGCTTTTACCCAAAGCAACTTACATGTTGTTGTATACACCGTAGACACAGCAACAGGGAGCAATTAGGGGTTAAGTGTCTTGCTCAAGGGCACATCGACACGGAGTAGCGAACCACTGATCCTCTGACTGAAAGACGGTCGTGCTAATCGCTGAGCCACAGTCACCCTACCGAAACAGGGGACCCCTCTGACTTGTCTGGTCTGATGCCGGAGACCCTTTTTGAAGTGTGTTCTCATCCCTCGCAGGCTCTGCGCCAGCTTGATGCTCCATTTAATGAGGTACTGTATGTGTCGTCCCTGGAGGCAGAGCGGACATCAGGGTTTTCCTGCAGCAGCCTCCCCCTTTGCTGCCGGGCTCCTGAGAGCTCCGGTTCATTCGGTGTCACGCTGCTGCTGCGTGTTGACAAAAGCAGAGCTGCACAGTGAGCGAGCTCTGGGTTGAGTTTGTTGTTGTTGCCAAGAGCTAATATGATCCGACCAACTGTAGGCACATCTTTACAATGTTTTTTATTTTTAGTAGTCTATGATTTGAAATCCAAACGTTTATCCCACTAAACTTAAGATGGGTTTTTATGGTCATGAATGTATATATGTAACCATGTGTTTCGTGCATGTATTATGTGTATGTTAGAAATCTCCCTCTGGGACAATAAAAACCATCTCTCGCTTTACAACATTGCTACTGATAATGTGCTACAAAAACACAGTTATTTACTCTCACAATCAGATACTGTCAGAAAGAAACAGGTTTTGGTTATCAGGAAAATACTTTATTGTTTGAATTTATGTAACTGAATGTTGAAAGAATACAAAATATTCACACATCAAGCTTAATGTGTTCATGAACTGATATCAAAGATCGTAACCTTCCAAAAAGTATTGCCCTTTTGCAGCACAAACATTTCTAGTATTAAAACAGCTGCACGTCAGCAGAAGAGATTTTAAAACAGGTACTGACATCACCTCTGTGTTAGAAGTGTCTGCTGGGAGAGGACATGTTGTATTATGCTACCTCTAGCGGTGCAATATGTTCACAACAGTTATAAATAATGAATGCTACACACTGAATAAATCTAGTAAACACACATATTGTTTATGAGGTACACTGATGTCGAAAATATTAACATCATTTAATAATGATATCACTGTCTTATATTTTATAGTACATTATTAGAAATGTTCATCTAGAAAAGCCAATGTTTCCTGCGCCCTCTGGTGGTATTCTGATGCTTCTTCTCTTTCCCCTCACAAATACAACAACAAATCAACATTTTACACAGTAAAAAAAGTAACATATGACATAACACACACACATTTGTGTAACAAAAATAGTTACCTGGAAGTTAACCTTCCACCTGCTCGTCTTGTTTTCGATCAGAAAGACTCAAACAACTTCATTCTTTCTTGGACAGAAAGGCCATCTTTTAAACTCTGCAAGTCAAAAACACACACAAACACACACACACAAACACACACACACACACACACACAAGTTGTTAATATTAAAATGAAACACTTTACTGTGAGCTGGAGGTTTAAAACGGTTCAAATAAAAGCAACATTTAGCATTTATCAATGAACACTTATTACCTTTGATCTCACTCCCCTGATCTGACGAGTGAGTGTTGATTTGACTGTTTTCTTCAGAAAAGCTGCATTTCTTGTTTTTGTCACAGTGTTCTCTGAGAAAACAAGAGGTGAGAGGGCCAAAGAGGGAGGGCATTAAAGGAGTAGATCTACATTTTTGAGAAAGTGCATTTCTCACTTGCTCTTGTGAGAGTTAGATTAGAGGATCAATAGAAATGCAATTAGTGAATGTCGTTGCTTCTGGACAGGTGAACTCATAAGTAATCTCATAATAGAAATCTCATAAGTAATCATAACATTTTATAATGTACACAAAGTAAAAAGTGTCTTACCGTGCGTCTGTCCTGAAGCGTCTACGCTTTGAGACCAAGTGGCAAACTTGGCATCTTCCAATAGTTTGTTGACATCAGGGTGGGACTCATCCTGGCTGTGATAGAGGGCCTTCAGCTGGTTCTCGGCATATAACTTGTCCTGTTACACACACACACACACGCACACACACACACACACACACACACACAGGTTTTTAGTTTTTATTTGCTCTTTTCATATAAATAATACATGTTTTTATCAGACTGTCAGGGCACATGAATAGAGAGGTCAGTACCATTCGAGCGATCTTCAGATCTTCTTGGAGAGAATGAGCTTCCTGTCTGAGAAACTGCATTTCTGCCTCCCTCGCCCGCAGAATCACCTGGAACATAAGTTCATCAATACATGTTGTGTGCTCTGATAAATGGGGAAAGGATTATACATGCAAACATCCTGGATACCTGTAGAAATGTTTCCAACATGCTCACATACAACCTCAAATTAGATTCAATAAAGATGAAGGCAGAACAGAAACTTAAACTACATGCCAACTTCACTAAAAAACACAAATATATACAAACCACTTCACAAACACTTACCTCCATCTCATAAAAGTCATGTATTTGAGGGGCAACATGTGACTGTTTCCCATTTCGCGAGAAATCTAGCTGAGACATTTCATCTGTCTCTCTCTTGAAGGGACGACGAGGGTCAGAGAGAGAGAGAAGATGATGCATTTAAAGATGGTTTTAAAAAGACATACATACTGTTCATCGACGTGTCGGTGAGTTCATTGAATGCAAATGAAGAATACTGAGCTAACTTTGTGAAAAGAAAATGATTGTACCTGCTTATTTGTGCGCTCCTGGTCTTCCCTTTGGTACTGCAGCATTGACTGTCTCTCAGCCTGCAGCTCCTGGCTCAGCTGAGAGTTCTCCAGGCATTTCTGAGTGTGCTGAACCGACAACACCTCCAGCTCCTTATGCATCAACCGGATCTCCTTCCTGCAGTGGCAAAGCACAAATAATGTGACAAACACTGTGCAAGTAGGAAACAATTGGTCAAGGCAATATTAATAGCATATTTAAAAGCCATTATGAGAAATTGGAGGAGGAAAAGCTCCCAAACAGAAATTGTGAGGAAAAAAGGTAACATGAACATGATGGAAAAACTTAAAAGTTTATTTCCCAAATTGGTTGATCTTGTGAATTTCTTGACAATAAAGAGTTATATACATATGCATGTTCTAATAACTTGTACGGACAATCAATGTAACTCCTACAAGTCTGAGTAAAATAGGACATTAATGCCAATTTAAACATGAGGTCATTCTTACTACGGATTATGAAAAAGCACAATATGAGTGCATATTTTAGCATTTGTTGTTGCATAACTTTTTGTGAAACTCCACCTAGCGTGAAGGTATTTTAACTGCGAGCTAAGTGTCATGAGTTATTCATTAATTAGCAATATTCTGTCAAATTAAGTAGAAGAGAAGAAAAAAACACAAATGGAGGAATCAGTCGTCACTCACTCGTATTCATTGTGCAGTTGAGTAATGTCAGCGCTCTCCTTCATGTGCTGAGACTGTCGGCTTTTCTCCAGCTCCTGTTTATGAGCTCTCCTCATCGCTACAATGGCTGGAGAAAGATATAAAAACTTGCATGATTGTTGAACTTTTAATAGACAAAGACACCTCGTAAAGCAACTCTTAAATCTTCTTTTCGCTGATCTCAGAAGTTCTACAAGGTATTTTTTCACATTAATTTAACTAATGCAGTTCAAACACATTACCACACTGTTACAGGAACGTCCTGTAATCATCAGTCAATGTTAACACGTTTAAAACGTCAGCAAAAAAATCCCCATCACATTCAAATAAATAAAAAGAGTGAGAGCAGTTTCTATTGGCTGAACAGGCCTATAGTGCTGTATTTTGTGTCTGACTTCTTGCTGGAAGACGTTTACCTGCCATCGTAGCAGCCGTCTCTTCCTGCAGCAGCTTGTCTCTCTCCTTCAGAAGCGTCGCCACCTCCGTCCGATGCTGCTGCTGCAGATCACTTATCAGCTGTCGGTGCATTTCCTCCATAGCAGCAAAATCTTGATCACTGGATGCCTATTGAAATTTCGAACAGATTCTCGATTTAAAATCTATAATGATTTACTGCTTACATTTACTTAAGAGGCAGAGTATTTAAAAAGAAATGAGGTCTTTGTTACCTGCAGCTTCCCCAGATCTTTGTGATAAGCCTCTCTCAAGTGTCCTGCACCATCTGCCAGCATCAGGTTTCTCTCCATCTCAGTCTGGTCTGGTAGGGAGGAGGTACTTTCAGTGCATGTTTTGGTCTGTTTCTCTTTGTATGTCTTGGTGTAAAAACCATGCAAGTGTTGCATCTCCTCTTCATGGATCTGTTGCAGTTCCCTTATCTTCTTTTGAAACTCAGTTTCCATGTTTTTCATCCGTTCCTCATGATAATCGTTGATCTTCCGTATATCTTCTCGGAGTCTCTGGTTCCCAGTCTCAACAGACATTAGCTTTTGCTCTGCACACTCTAGTTCCCCTCTTAATACACTGTTGTTCTCCTGAAGCTGACACAAGGTGTGATTAAAAACATCTTGCTTATCCTTTAATGTAATATCCTGCTCTTCGCACATAGCTTGCAGTTTGTCCTGTAACACCGCACTTTGCTGCAGCTCTAAATCCAAGTGCAGCCTGTCTGACAGATAAATCAACTTTGCCTGCTCTTGCATCCAATTTAGGTCAGCTGCTGAAGCATTTTCCCAATCATCATCCACGCTGTACTCTCCTGCATTGCCATCAGAAACCTCCTGGCAGAGTTGCTGTAAGAATTTAGCTCTTCTCTTCAGCCGGGATATAAGTCTCTCCATTAACTCTGGTTTTGTCTCTGCCACTACCTTTTGGACATCAGATTCCTCCTTTTCAACTGGTTTAGCAGCTCTTTTTGAATCTTTATCGTCTCCCTGCACTTGCTCCTCATAAGACCCCAACTCTGGGGGATTGATATCCGCCAGACTCTTCTTTTGAACCTCCATTTCTTCATTATTTACTTGAGTCACGCTCTCATGTTGCTGCTGACATTTTAAGGCAGCGTAAATGAGCTCCGCTTCAGTACAGGCTTCACCGATGGCCCTCTCCAAACATCCACCGTTGTCACATTCTGCTCTCCCAGAATGGGTCCTTTTCACTGTTTTTAAAGCCATTCTTCGTGTGATTATGCTTTTGTACTTGTGTGCCAAATCCCCCTCATCCTCTCTTGGTGCTAAGGATTGTTGACCAATGGCACGTCGACTCTGAAGGACAAACACCATTTTCTCTACAACAAATAGTTCCCTCTTTAAATACTTCCCAACACTTTCCACGTCGTGCTCCGGCCGTAACGCACTAATGCTGCTCTCAGCTCCAGCTGTCTCATCATTGAGGATCTTGTCCTCAACTTTGCTGGCGTTGTGTGATTCATGCTGCTGTTTCTCTGCCTCTTTCTCTCCTTGCTGAAGGCAGGCAGCAACCGTGGCCAATTGCTTCTCAAAGTCTGTAATATGAATCGGAGTGACCTGGAGCCTCTCTCTGCAGGCTTGTATGATGTTCAGTGCGAAGTGAAACCTACCAACCAGCATCTTGCAGTGGTTTTCTGTCTCCTGGGCGAAGCGCTGGCTCTGCTTGGCCTGACTGTGAAGAAGCAGACTGAGGTGCTGAGCACTGGCTCGGCTGCGAGTGAGCTGGGAGCAAAGGTGAGGGTCCTGGCATCTGATGTCACTGTGGTGCTCCTGAAGTCTCTGCATGATATCCCTTAGCTTCTCTTCCGTTACATGAAGCTTGGTTTCAAGAATCTGGATCACAGACATAAATCTTTCTGGGTCATCTCCTGCAAGGTGACCTGCATTTGAGCTGTTATACAACTGGACATTGTTTATTTTCTTTGGCCTGCTGTCACTTCCAGTGACAAGATCAGTTGACTGTCTCTCATTTAGCTGAGAGGGCTCTGAGGATTCATCCTTCTGCTGACAGGTGCAACCTTTCAATACGTCATTCAGCTTCACTTCCGTCTCCTCCAGGCTATTACCTAAGACTTCCATCTTCAGCAAAACTTCACTCAGCTCTTGCTCCTTGCTGTCCAGGAGCCTCTCGTAGCCTTCTCGTATGTCCTGCATTTCATACTCCTTTTGCTGCACTTTCCCCAAGGCCAGCTGCAGGTCCTCGCTAACTCTCTCGTATGAGTGCTCAAGATTGTAGTAGTGCGTCTCTTCTGTTTGCAAGCGGCTTTGCAGTCTGCTCATCTCCCCGTCTGCCTCACATAACTGGTTCTGCAGCTCTTGACAGCGATGATCAAGCTGCTCTCTTTCTTCCTGAAGTTTCTGCACAGCAGATATGGTACATGCTAGCTCCTCTTGAAGCTGTTGTTGAGCCTCCTCGATGTCCCTGGTCCATGTCGGCGTCTTGTTCAGGCCCTCCACCTGCTGTTCAGCTCTGTCCAGTCTCTCCTGGAGGTCTTGTGAGTGTTGCTCTGCCTGTGCCAGGCTCGAGGCCAAGCTCCTCCGTTCTCTGTCCTGACTTTCTTGAAGGAGCGTAAGGTGCTTCTGCAGGCGAACCTCTTTTTGAGCCTGCGCTTCCTGATTGGCATGAAGTTCAGTTGTCACCTCTTGGAGATGTTTGTGCAAGTGATCAGCCTCCTGCTGCAGACTGTGGTAATGCTGCAACTCCTGCTGCAGCTGTGTGAAGCACGCCTCAGCCTCCTTCCTCTTTTCCTCGCTGGAACTCAGCTGAGACTTCAGGGAGGCCACGCAACGCTCCCACTCCTTCTGCTTCTCGTGGAAATGCAGGCGATCTTGCTCCAGATGGGCTTGTGCAAGTGCTGTGGCATCACCCGTGACAAGTAATTGTGCTTGTTGAGCTAAGAGATCAACCCTTTGCCGGAGTTCGACTTCCCTGGCTTTCTCCTGGTTCTTAGTTTTAGCCTCCAGCTCAAAGCGGAGGTCATTGTTTATCTTCTGCAGTTGTTGTAAAGCCCACGCTTGTTCCGAGTTGGAGTTTGAGGGAAGATCATTCTACAGGACAAAAGTAAGCTTTAATTGGGACGAACTGTGTATAATATTGAATATGTTTGTGTGTCTTCTGCGCTATACCTGTGGAGGAACCCTTTCTCTTGATGGCATCGCTCTCTCTTGTTGTAGCTCATCCTGCAGATTCCTGTTTAACTGCTGCAGTCGAGACAATTCCTTCTGTGTTTGTTCCAGCTGCAGAGAAATAGTTGTGAGACAAACAGGTATTCATTTGTCGATGCATTCAGGTGAACATTTCATCTACTGTTTTAATTAGATACACACACTTTCAAACAAAATCTCACCTCTTTGACAAGTTGCCCAGTGTGCTGCTCAAAGGGAAGTTGAGCGTTATCTTTTGTGCACTCCCGGGGGACGTTTATTAATACTTGTGGCTCGTCGCTGCGGGTTGTGGTTTTAACCTGCTGCCAACTCTGCTCAGTTTTACTCAGCATATCTGAATGTTCATTAAAACACTCAACGTCTGACAGCCTTGCCGTGGAAGTAGAGCTGTCACCGGCTCCATCAAGACACGATGATGCGTCCGTCACACCTGGAGCACATAAGGTTATACACAGAATCAATTAAGTACAATGTGATATGAAATGTAACAATATGTAGACATGTATCATATGTCTGTTCCCCTGTGTAGCATATTTTTGTCTACATCAAATGCTTTATTTTAATTAATTACAAAGAAAACACCGAGACGGCAGTTTATTCAATGACTCACCAGTCAGTGTGGTTCCATCCAGCGAACACTGAAGAGAGGAAGCACCCACATCCTCCTCCTGCCGAGGAGGACTGATGGGAGACGGGTCAGGAGAGGCGATTGTGGACGATGCTGAGCACCCATCAGCAGAACGCTGCTCGGTCTCTGGCTCCAGTTCCTCTTCTTTCTGCTGCTGATGTGTTTCCTCTGCACAGTCACTGGTTTCGTGCTCTTGCAAAAAGCTGTTTGGGTGTTCAGCCTTCCCCAGATCCTCATTTGACTGCAAGTCTAGATACTGTGAAATGGAGCTGTAAAGGAATGACAAAGAATCTCATTCAGGACTACAAATGGTAAATCCGCTAAATAACAATATGGCCTGGAACAAGTAAAGGTACTTTACAATTTAAACTCTCAATTAAATCAGTCTTGAGGGCAGATTACAATACTTAATGTGCAAATCTGACACCAACTGTGCAGCACTTGTAAAAACTTGGTTTACCTTGTGACGTCAGGTGTAAGACCGGGCCTCACGTTCTTCAACACTGCCTGGACCCAGTTGTGTCTCATCCCGGAGGTCATCGCACAGAGTGTGTACACTCCATCTCTGGTCTATGGAAAGAGAAATATGAATGTTTTAATGAGTAAATTGCTCATATCATGTCAGCACATCTAAAATGTTTGGATTACCTTGATTTACCCTCGCAGGAATTTTATTAATTTAATATGTTTCATGGTTAGTGATGAAAATGTGTTTTATTGTGTATTTTGTAAATACATATTAAGTAAAAGTACTTGTTGCTTTACTTTGTTGCACTGATGATGTTGTGCAGTGGTGGACACCAAAGAGGAGGAAGACTCTGGTGGTTCACAGAGGCTACTTGTTTTCATCTTCTCCGCTTCATCATCATGACACCGGTCTTCTTTGTCCCTTTAATGATCGGAGCATAAATGGAACAGATTGACAAAAACAATGATATTTATTTTGAATTCAAGCACAATCACTGCATTTTATAAAGCAACTATGAAACAAAAAAAATGCAGGAAACTCTAAACAAAAATAAAGATACAGAACAAACCTGATTTGCTTTTGAGAGGAAGACAGATGACCAGAATTCAGTTCTTTCTCTTCGGTGGTTTGTTTTTTTACTTGTGAACTTGGACCTGTATGTTCTGAATCTGTTCCAGAGACAGCAGTAAAGACACAAAAGCTGGATATAAAACAATTTAAAAAAAAATATTTTCTTACATTTAACATTAGTTTCTGTTTTTAGAGCTTCTTTTTTTTTAATTCAAATTATTTAAACTTAAGAAAATACATCCACATGAGCTACCACATTAAGAATATTAAACATGGTAACATGAAATTACCGTCTCCGGTGGGTCTCTGGTCGAGTCTGTTGAGAGAGCGGCTGCTTCTCATGAACGAAGCGGCGGTGAGAGACGAGGTGTGAAGGGACGAAAAGCTGCGGCTGCTGCAGAGGCGCAGAGCTGGTCTGGCTGGCCGAGATGCCGGTCTGGTCCCCTGGTGGCCTTGGTGGCCGAGGCTGCCTCTTTTCCAACTGCCACCGGCCTTGCTGCCGCTAGCAGTCGAATCACTGCCTCTGCTGCTGAGGCTGTTGCTCCTTCCACAACCAGCGCTGGGTTTAGAGGTCTGGCTGCCAGCGTGTTTGCCTCTACTAGGTGCAGGGACCGGTATGGCTGCTGGTTCCTTTAGGAGAGAAAAGAAAGAGCAAGAGCAGCGCTTGTCTGAGAAAATAAATCACATGAAGACACTTTTTCAAGTTTTCAGGTTTGAGGACGATGATATTGAAATGTCAAACATCGCACCTCCTGGTTACCCCCATCCTAACATGGACTCTTTGACACAGACAATCCAATCACTACACTGAGAACCTTTTAATCTCCGAAAGAGCTCTTAATTTGCTTAAGTGCCATCTGACTGACACTGTGATCATGGACACACACACACAAACACACCCTTGAACTTAATCACACTTGAGCATTGGAAAGCCATCAGACAGGCGGTTTCTTCCCGTCTTTAGAGATACAGCCTCACCAACTGCAGAGGGAGGCCATCAATCTGTGGCTGAATCTCAAGACAGAGAAATCAATGAGAGGAGGCTCCAAGAGTCCTGACTTAGCGGCTTGTGCAGGTTGTAAAAGCAATAACTTGATCTTCGGCCATTAATGGCTTCATAAATAAAACTTAATTTGTGCACATCTAGCAAAAACAGGCACTCAAATGAACATGGTTAATATAGTTCAATCATTTTAACACGCTTTCATAAACACAGGTGGTATTAGATACTTGGGGCCGTTGTTATAGTGAGATGCTGTACTTATAAGCAAAGATATTCCCAAGTGAGCTTCAAAACCAATTATAAAGACACATTTTCTCTGTTTCTGAGTGTATATGTTGTGGTAGTGTGTTTGATTCCTTTAGGAGTATAATTCAGACCTTTAAAGGCATGCTGGGTTTCTTATTTAAAGGACCCAATGATCCAGGAAATGAGAAGACAATTTACGACTAAAAAACAATTTTAACGACACTGCTGTGTTGGACATCAGGGGAGGATAGAATTGTAATCTTTATCGCCCCCTTTCAGTGTCTTGAATCTTGTTTATTGTGATAAAAATAGGCGCTGTATGTTTTTAACACAGCTGAGCAACAGTAATGGTATGCAGGGAAAATACTTTTTTAAGTAAGTAAATATTTTAAAGGTTAGATGTTTCCTCATTCTTGTCATGCTAAATGCTGAATTGATTAATATGAGACAATCACACACTTGGTTCAGGCAGTAAGCATTTATTCCAGAGTGTGGAACTTACCTTCCCCCTCGTCTTCTGTGCAGGTGTGTTGGTCTTAGAGTTTATCAGGGTCTCAGGCCACCTGTTATAACATTAGGGCAGTTAAGCGTAAATCATTCTGTCACCATTCACTTTCATTCAACAATTATTTAGTGTTATTATTACTACATTTGATTTGTCTATATTAAAAGATGGCTGTATTGAGGCATTGTTGTGGTGATCATTTTACTTTATTTATTATGTTTACTTGTGAGCCATTTATAAGCTTGTAGATGAGCTTCATCCAAATTCAGATAAAGTGCTAAATTCAAGTTATTGATCATTTCTGTGCTCTAGGTAAATAGTACAAATGTATATCCACAAATCATTAATTGAACATGATCACTCTGCCTTCTCATTATGACGTTTCTCATGTATTCAATATCTCATTCAATATCTTATTTTTTTCTTTTATGTTAAGATTTTATGGTCAGCTCAATCCAAAAATAGCAATCAAGAAATGGTAACCCATACAGTATTGTAATATAAGACATTCTTACCTTGGCGCCTTGGACATCATTTTCAACAGTAGAATAAAAGAATCAATAAATGAGACTATTCAAATAAACGTGAGAAATTTTGGCTGACACTGTTATCCATCTGCAAAAGAAGTGTGCTCCTTCTCACTCTGGCAAAACCCATAGAGAACAACTTACAGGTAGAGTCCCAAAGAAACAGGAGACAGACGTAATCCCATACAGAGTTGACAAACTCCATTAGAGTTTTGGAGGATTAAGACAACAGCTTAACAGGATTACGTCACAATGTAATTTAGTGATCTTGACATACCTGCTCTCAACACTGAGAAATACTGCAAATGTAAATCAAGTTTATATCACATCACATTGTTTAACTGATGAGAACAATCTATAACAGTAGTATGAAGAAACTCATGAACTCTTGCAAGAAGGATTTGGCTGTTTATTGTGCTTTTGCTCTGCTGATGACAGACAGAGACACAGCTGTCACTGTGGATCTGAGCTGCGACCTGACCTGAACTATCAAATACTAATAGGGTACACACTAGTCTGAGTGTGTATCACTATTTTACAATCGAATAAATCAATTATCAGCAAATGTGTGACTAAACTAATTTAATACTGGTCAAGGCAAAAAAAAAGTACAGGGCAGTCAAATTTAAATGCAGTATATCAATAGAAAAAAACACTTGACATTTAAAACATGTAAAGTGAATTCCTCCAATCAGGAGCAGGTTTAAAATTAGATGATTAAATGTAGGTTAGGTCACTGGTGCAAGGCTTGACTCACATGTGGGAATAAAAAAGTCTCTAAAGCAAAATATTTTAAAGTGAGTAAGAACACTGCTTCCAGCTCTATTAATATTTAAGTCAATGCCAGATTTCATCAACAGTAAACTGAAATCGACATTGGGTATTTTCAAAAGCTCTAATTTCTATCCTGACTCTTAATATGAATTAATTAATAAGTTTCTTTACCAAATCTCAACCCATGAACTCACCTTCGGACGAATTAATTAATTTTCCCAGGTGACTTCAATCCTGCATGTGAAACATTTGCTGTCAAGTGGTTTCAACTCCAACATTTCTGTATAGCGTGCAGAAAAACGTCTGTTGCTTAAAATTATGTGACAGACATCATTTTGCGTCCGTCTGCGCCGTTGTCTCCTCTCTGACATCGCCGGCGTGTGATTGGCTGGCGGTCACGTGACCCCACAGCTGATTTCGTTGGACGAGGTGTTTTGCTTCGACCGTTCATCATTTCATGAAGCCATTTCTGGTTAGCAAAGCTGCAGAGTAGCATAGCAGCCATTGTCAGTTGTACTACTAAATACTATGGCACAGGCGGCGCAGGCGACCGTCTTCGACGCAAACAACTCTCAAATACAAGTGGAACATGATAAAAAGCGTCGGCAGTTTGTTATAAGACTAAACGGTAAGTTCAACATGTAAACATTGGCGTGCTAGCTGGCTAATGCTAGCTCAGAGGTTGTGCTTTTCTTGCTGCCAACATCGTCGTCGTGTCCTTTTTGACAACTCCAGCTGCCATTTCTGACACAGATCCGTCATTCTTCTCGCACAGCGGGGGTGTCACGTCTTTATTCGGATGTTGGTTCGTGTCACGACCGAGAAGACGACAGTACTTCTCGGTCAAAGCTGCTGACTTTCTTGACTTGTAGCTTCAGGTTGTTTTTCGGCAATATATGTTTTTCCTTCCACTGCCAAAAGCAAATGTGAAACCTTGAACAGCATCCACTCACAGCAGACATCCCAGAATCCTACCTTTTTAAAGATTTCTTGAAAAACAACTTAGTTCCTCCCCCCCCCAACCTGAATCAGTGATGCCTAAAACACCAGTCATTATGCATTCATTTATAAAACATACAGCGTGTGATATGAATCTACCATATATGGATAGTGGGCCTTCATTTTCAAATCTTTATTTCAAACCCAAGTTACTATGCAACTATATTATTATTAACTTAGTTCTCTTTAAGTTCATGATCAACTGAAAACAAACAAGCTGCTCCTGCAACTTGATCATTTAATTACCTGGTGATTTTACACTCTGATTTAAATGCCACCATGTTAAAGTTAATCTGGCATAAAATTGTGTTTGATGCATGAGGTAGGAGTTTGTGTGTGTTGTGGTTGTCATCAGTGATTGTCACTGTGAGCGATATTTTTAAAAATTTGCTATAGCAGTTATGCCCTTAATTATTGAAGGTTGCCTTTTTACTTTTTTTTTAACCGAGAACTATGACCTCTGTCTGCCCTCAGGATCTCATGACCGCGCAGTTCTTCTGTATGAATACGTTGGGAAGAAGACAGTGGACTTGCAACACACTGAAGTTCCAGATGCTTACAGAGGTAGAGGAATAGCAAAGCACCTGGCCAAGGTAAAACCTATGAACAGTATTATTTGTGTATTTATTTATTATCATCTTAAGAGAAAATAGGGAGTTTTAAGTCTGGTATTTTCTTAACGGCCCAATTTGTAATATGTTGACCATAATTTCAAATTACCAAATGGCTTCTGGGCCACTTTACTTAATAATGAAAAGCAAAAGATTATTTTAATATGACTTTGCTAGTAATTTTACCAATTATAACTTATGTAGTTTAATTGAACTGTACAACAACAAATACTCAAATATGAAAACCAATGACCGCAGTCTCCATGTAAACCATTATTAAAATGTCTATCGGAACTGTTTAAATTTGATTTTGTGCTTCTCTGATGACAGGCAGCCATGGATTTTGTGGTGGAAGAGGATCTAAAAGCTCACTTGACCTGCTGGTACATTCAGAAATATGTCAAAGAGAACCCTCAGCCTCAGTACTTTGAACATATTTATCAATGACCATACATGGCTCCGGCAGAGAGGAGAAGGAGAAAGAGACTCCCGGGGGATAAATACTGTGTGACATCATGCTTTGGAGTTACAGGTTGACATACAACAAAGGACCCTGCAGGCTTTGTTAAACATGACATTGAGTGACTCCAGAGACGACTGATCTCACGGCACAGACGTCCGTGAGCGGAATGTTGGTTCTACGGGTCGGGAACACAGGATTATGCCAGAAACAGGAAGTGAATCAGTTGGTCACCACTAGTAACAACATAAGCAAATAAACTAACCTCAGACGGAGATGTTCAGGATGCGTACCCATCACTGATCGGGAGCAAAGGTCAGGCCTCTAATGGGGACCGATGTGAGTCAAATCTTATGATATTATTTCCTGTCCTCCTTTGGACTCATTGGATGTGAGCAGCAGTACCAGATGACCGACCCAGGTGTCTTTCTCCATGATGGGGATGGCGGCGTTTCTGATGCTCAAACGGTGATGAATTTTATATTTTGACCCTCTTTCTGATATTCTTTGATTTTTTTTATTTTTTATTGTTCTATTTGCTTTTGCCTCCTTTCTTAGAAATAGTTTTTTTTTCAGACTGAAATGCTAATTGGGGGAGTTGTGAATGCTAAACAAATCTTTGAAGCATCATCTTACTCAAAATATGTTTTTCCTGAGAGATTGCAGAGAGGTATAGGCATTCATTTGATGGGTACTGGGTAGTTCAATTAATACAATTATAATCTTTATTTAGAATTTTTTTGGCCCAAATCTCAATTTGGTTCCAGTGTTACTCTGTCCACTCCCACTCTTTCAAGTAACAGAAGTGTACCGTTCTTTATTGGAGTCATAAATTGATAAATCGAAGATGCAGGGATTTGTAAACCAAAGAACACAAAATGAGGATGTCCAACTTTGAAGACAAAGCTCATCATTTTTGTCCATTGCGCATGTTAATTATTACAGACACGCGTGATAAATTGGGTCTGACGCTCGTCACTGTGTGTAGTAAAACACAGTGTGAATATGGATTCATATCTCTGCCCAAAAACAGCTTTTAAAAAACAGCACTGTTATGTTCAGGGCATTTACATTGTATGGTGTTCATTGTCCTTTGTGCCGTTTCGCAGTAAAATGACACTGGATGGTCGGATCTTATACATTTTGTCTTTTTCTTGTCATTTGATCTGTTTTTTTTTGTTATTTGGTTCTTGTACCCACATCGGAACTTTCACAAGCTGATGTGAAAATTAGTTTTTTACTCATAAAACAAAACCCAGCGGTTTCCCTTTCTTGGCTCTTTAGGAGCTTTTGCTGTTGACAATCTTCAGTGTTGAGGGGAAGAAAACCTCAGGTTGCTCAACACTCTGGCCGGACACACAGCATGCATTGCAGACTCTCTTGATCTGCTTTAATCACCTAGAGTTAATTGCAGGAAACCACATTCCCTGATGTAAAACATTCCTTTAGGTGACACAGACCTATTGATAGACCCAGATATCCAATTAATTATTTCATGTTTGTGTTTATGTTCATATTTGTGTACCAATTCTTGTCATGTGTTGTGTTTTTGACTTTTTTTTCCATTCTTGTTGTCTGTGAATAAATAAAACAATATTCATCACATTATCAATGTCAAAGTTTGTATTAACTAAACAGGGATACATGCACTAACTTAGGTACTGTACAATATATTGTAGTGCAGAAATGTAAAGAGATACGTAAGTACATAAACCTTTGTATGTACATTACACTATGTATGTATAGGTAACTTTAATGTATTTATGTTAACATCCTGCAACAAATAGCCCTAAGATAAAGAAAAGAGTTGTGGGAGTTTTGCAAAACGTGAATTTGCCGCCACCTAGTGATGGTATTAAGAGTTACTTAAACTCTTTGCCACATTGTGTGCCGTTAGCAATGCAGGGGTTGAGCACCCCTATAGCCTAGTTTATGGTTCTGCATCAAGTCGACGCCATACCTACATGGGTGAGCTGGAAAAAAACACAAACATGTAGCCTTTAAACTACAATGTATGTACAAAGTCCACTTGAAAGATGATGAGACCTTGAAGCAATGTTTATCTGCAACCAGGGCCATAGCTACCATGAGGACGCTGAGGTCATGTCCTCTGGAGTTTTTCGGTCAATTTGGGACCAGGGAGAGTTTATTTTTGATAATGAAAAATGTGAAAAAACTACTGAAATCTAACTTTGAGGAACATGCACATGCCTTGACCCTTTTCTCTATCTGATCAAATTCATTTACCAGGTTAAAATAAAAAAAAAAGCTTTGCCTGAATTAAATGTACTCTAAAGTAATAGATGTGTAATAATCTAAAGGTCAAAGAAGCATGGCTTAAACATTATATTAAAAAAAAAACAATCACAGTTTTATAGATGGCATCGCCAATATGCTTGATTGGATTTGTACGGATTTGTCATGTGTCAAAACTATTGCAACTGTTGTCACAGGGTAAAATACACTTGTGTTCAGCTGATCCCGCATTCTTGAACGTACACATTCGTTGTTACATCAAAAACGCTTCAGGTTACAGCACATGGACAGGAGGCCCACACTCGCCATTCGGCACGGTGATGTACAGAGAAGCATAGGTGGGCACAATATGGGTGAGCACTCAGAAATCTACAAACACAAAACTTAATGATTAAGACACTATATTGCATGCTGTATACCTTATGTCATAACCCATGCATGAAATCTATTTGCATAACAATTTAAATATATATTTGAAGTTCAATGTTAATATAGTTACTTGCTTAATTAATATATTTAAAACAAACATACCTCCGTTAATTTGCAATAGATTTATTTAGAATATGGTCTGACCTCTTAAACTTCTATGTGCTATTATAAAATACGTAAAGGTACTTTTGCTTTATAGCTTCTTGGGAATAGTAGTCTTCATTCGAGTCGAAGTGACGCGTCGACAGCGTCGTAACACTACATTACCCATAAGGCTGTGCGCTCTCATACGTCAATTGCAATCACGGTTGTATCTCCAACATGGCGTCGCTGGGAAGGAGGCGCGGTGTCCCAGTAAGCAGGGAGAGGTCAGTTACTCCACATCTTAGATATTAAACGAAAATGTTTTGATGTGACGCATCGTTTCGTCGATGTCGCCATTTACCAGATCCTGAATATACATGTCGGTTGGGACTTAAAGTAAAATGGCAACGCGAGAGGTCGGATTTTTATCCCAGGGTTAGCTAACATTAGCGGGCTACCGTGTACAGCTAACTGACGTTAGCGAGAAAACAAACTAGCAGCTCATGGGATGTTTGGGTTATTTCACACTCGCAGACTAACCGTGGGGAAAGTTGTGTTTAACCTCCCTTGTGCACGAGCGCTGTTGTAATTCGCCGTGGCTCACGTGCGACACGTTTCTGTCTGAACCAAATGTTGTCCGCTGTGCTGTTCGACCTGTTTTGAAAGTAAAACGGTTCTTAACTTAGCTGGCCAGTCCTCCAACTTTTTTTTACCAGCCAGCGCGTGGGTTATGAATGCTATCTAACTAACTGACGTATGGCCCTTTTACTGTGATGGTTTCCACTGGTGTCCAATGTTCGTTGAACCAAAGACAGAATAGGCTCGGTGTCCAACCTTATCTCACGTGAGGTTAGTCGTGAGGGCTGTTTGCCATCTTGTCAACTTGTGCTGGAAGGCCTCGGAGGGTTGACACTGATACACAAACACACACACACGCACGTGTATTTGTCCTTTTTAACTTAACCCGGAAAAATGAGTTTGCAGAAAATGTTATTCGATTAATCAACTAGATTGAAGCAAATCAACGCACGTAATTTATTTGTTCATTTAAAAAAGGTTGTTTGTTACAGATTCGATTTTCCTGTGTTTTAATTGCAATTTAATATTTCACACTTTGGAGGCTTTCAACTGTTGTTGATCAGACAAGTTATTGGCAGTTATCTGAAAACTTGTAATGCCCATTTGGTCATTTTTACATTTTATAAGTTGATTAGGAAACTATATGGAGCCAAAAAATTTCTGCAACCTAAGTGTACACATTTTCAATCATTAATATCCAAATGTTGGGTTAAATATATTGTAGGCATTGTCCAAGCATACAAATGAGCTCATGTAAACCTGCACACACGCTATACTATATACTTGAGTTCATCGACCATCAACTTTATCAAGAATCTACCAAATTAACTAAATGTTATTAAGATTGTTTGTATCAAGTCTTGTTGTTTTACGCCTTATGCTCTCTCTCACTGTTCCTCGCTGTATGTCTGTTTCTGAACAGGGGAGTGATGGCGGCGACAGACTGCTACATTGTGCACGAGATCTACAATGGGGAGAATGTGCAGGACCAGTTTGAGTATGAGTTGGAGCAGGCACTGGAGGCCCAGTATAAATACATTGTCATTGAGCCGACACGCATCGGAGATGAAACGGCCCGGTGGATTGCCGTGGGCAACTGCCTGCACAAGACGGCCGTGTTGTCAGGTACCGCTTGCCTCCTGACGCCCCTCTCTCTGCCAGTTGAGTACTCGCGCTATGTGGCGTTGCCCGCTGGCGCCTTCAGTGTGGCCTGCGCCGCCCTCTACGGGATTTCATGGCAATTTGACCCCTGCTGCAAGTACCAGGTGGAGTACGACAGCCAAAAACTCTCGCGGCTGCCCCTGCATACACTCACCTCCTCGACGCCCGTTGTGTTGGTGCGCAGGGATGATGTCCACAGAAAGAGACTCCATAATACGATAGCACTGGCTGCCCTGGCATATTGCGCCAAGAAGATCTACGAACTCTATGCTGTATGAGTGCACTCTGAAGAGGGTTTAAGAACCAACAGAAAAAAAGGAAAAAAACAACAAAAAAACAGAACCTATCCACCCCCAGATGTAAGAAAAGTGGAAGTCACGATCAGGCCAAGCACTTAGCTCCACACATGCGGTGGGTGCTTCCATTTTGAACTTTGGTCAGAGGGATATAGTTAAAACTAGACGGAATTGTTTTTCCTTTACATTTTCTTTACGTCGATGTGACAACGGCACACTTATATCCGTAGTACCCTTGCGCATCCTCCCCTGCATCCTTGACACGCAAGCAAGTGCACAAGGGTACGACCGCAGTTCCTCTGGATTGAATTGTACTGCAGTTGAAACGGACCGACATGTGTTGAGTATCAGCTCTGTCCCCTTTCCCTCGTAATTCTACTGTACCCCCTTTCTTGCTGATCAGTACATCACCCTTTCATTAAACATTAGGATATTTCAAACTAACTTTTCTGTATTTTATTTTACTTTTTTCATTAAATCCTACATCATGTTCAGAAACGAGCAAATAGTTGCAACTTATTTGAGATTGTGTCTTGTTCATGTAGATATTCTTGTTTAAAAGAGTGTAAGAAAGATCGTATGTGACAATGCTGTGCCGCAATGTTTTTTTTAAACACTACAAAAATACTTACTTTTGGAAAGTCACATTCTACACATGCTTTTAATAATGTATATTACATTGACGTCAAGCCAAAATCTCATAATTAAAACTAAAATGACATTACAGATAACAAGCCACAGAAAATTATAAATTCATACTTTCTTGTACATGTTTATCCAATGGTGCTTGTTATGCGTTGCTGTCTAGATCAGCAGTTTTAAAGTTTGGGGTCACAGGAGGAGGTAAAGGTATAGACAACGTGGAGGATGAGTTATGATGTTAAGGAGACGTGTAACGATTTAATATGAAGTGGAATTCAGATATGAAATAGTTGAATATCAAGAGTAGCGATGACCTTGTCGGGGTCACTGATTTGAAAAGTACATCTCGTATAAATAAATGTTCACTACAAGCTGAATGAGGATTATTCTACTTTGCCAGCAAGGTTTTAGCAAATTTAAACGTGTTTATGAAAAGTTTCCTAAAAATTTTGTGTAAATCCCTTAAAGGTCTCTTCAACCAATGTATCAAATAAATTGTAAACTTGCTTGTGGTGTTTCCGTAAGTACTGTCGTCACACATTATGCCAAAGTAGCAGTCGATCACGAAAGGGATAAAGTCTTGTTTTCACTTCACAATATTCTTTCAAAACGCATTACTCTTCAGATGAACAGTGGCTGAAACCAAGATCTTATTCACCTCAGTAAATGATGCTCGCATAAGTGAAACTTATAGTTTCTGAATACATTGTAAGAGTGCGTGGAAGCAACACTTTGGTCAACAGAAGATTCACAAACGTGCCCCAGCTTTTCTTTTCACATTGATACTTCTTTTTGCACAATTTCCATATGAAAAAAAAGTATTTATTTGCACAGAGTAGGCCCCTTTTTCCAATTGTGTTTTATCTAACCATGCATACAGTTTTATGGGATGAGTAGAGCTGAAGCAGAGGAGTAGTGCTCAGAGGGTGGCATCATAAACTCATTCGTCAGTTGATTTGTGGCCAAGGCAGGATAATTATGTCAGCTAACCACAACATCTCTAGGTTTACTTGGCTCCTTAATTTCTCCTGAAACCTCCAACTAAAGAATATTTGGCTGATAAACAGATATTGGCAAGCGCTAGCGAGGTCAGCGTTTAGCCCGTTAGTCAGCTTACTGCCTTACGGAACTTCAGTTCCCACAATCCATTGCGGGTACACAGCCTATAGCCTTTCGAGAAACTTGTTTGTTGGATCGTCACGTGGGGTGTCTGTCAGACGAGTCCGGAAGTGCTCGTACGCCAACTCACGCCGCGGTGTTGTACAGCAGAACAATAACACGGTGAGCTCTAACTATTCATGAACTCTGGTGTTTAAGTGAGTGTTTCATTACCGTTTAGAAGCGAGCTAACATTAACATTAGCAGGCTCGGCAATGTAATTACGAGTTACACATGACTTGGCTGTCTGTGTACTTAATGCAAATCCTACTAGTGCACGGACTGTTTTACTGCGGTCAGGTGAGCCCACATCCGCGGAGTGAGCCTTAATTGTAATTCTGAATGCACCTCTCTTTAAGGTGTTACAATACGGGGGTGGTACGCAGCACAGAGACGCTAAAGAAGCCGAGCTCAAAAGCTCAAATGAATTGATGATATTCATATTCAAACGGCATATGCTTAAACTTGTAAATTAAAAGTACAACGCAGTCTTGTTCAGACTGATCCCTGCCATGAACATGTGTATGGCTATGATATTTTACTGTACAGTTTTTGAGAAAAGTGACTTCAAAGTCAGCTTCAATGACATAATGATATTCTTAATGTCACAATTTCCAATATTCAAACTGCTATAAAATCAGATCCTTAAATTTGTAAAGTAAAGCTACAATGCAGCTTTGTTCATGCTGACCTCTGCCATGCACATGTCTATGGCCATGATATTTTACTGTACAGTTTTTGAGAAAAGTGACTTCAAAGTCAGCTTCAATGACATAATAATATTCATAATGTCACCATTTCAAATATTGAAAACGGCTATAAAAACAGATCCGTACATTTGTGTACACTTGTGTGAAAATGTGCTGTTTGAACCAGACCTTTGTTGCGTGACTTCTCGGTACAAGAGCAAGTGATTTAAAATGTTTTACTATTGCAAATACAGTGCCAGTTGAAAAAAAACCTCTTCCTAGTTAAATCTTTTTGATCTTGGCAGGCCGTCAGACATGGAGCGCGTCATGGGAGGAGGAGGAGTTCTTCAGCTGGTGTTAGTAAGTGCGGGGATCTTGTTGCTTTATCGAATGCTTCTCCGCCTCAGACCAGGAGCTCCTCTGAAGGACGCGGTGGTGGTCATCACAGGGGCCAGCTCTGGCCTTGGGAAAGGTCGGCCTCCATTTCTTCCTCTCCTCAGCTTACATGTAGACACTTTCTCCAAACCGAGTAACATCGGTTACACAGCAGATGATTTCACATCGGTAGTAGTGGCGTACTGTACAGTCACACACGGCCTGGTTTGATATTCACTATGAACAAGAGGTGTGTCTTTATGTTTTGTAGAGTGTGCTCGGGTCTTTCACGCTGCAGGCGCCCGGCTGGTGCTGTGTGGACGAGATGCAGCCCGCCTGCAGCAGGTGGTCCAGGAGCTCACAGCAAGTTCAACAAGCTCAGGACCACAGGTGTGTCCACACAGAGAAAAGTAGCCCTGACAGAAACTCACGGTCAACATTCAACTTTATTTTGGTGCCTGGAGGATAACTGATTTTACAGCGAGACCTATTTTAATACAAGAATAACATGTTTTTACAACCACCAGACATACACTCCCAGTACCGTCACCTTTGACTTGTCGGACACCGACACAGTGGACGGAGCTGCAAAGGAGATCCTGAAATGTTACGGGCAAGTGGACGTCCTCATCAATAATGCGGGAATCAGTTACCGCGGCAACATACTGGATACCCACCTTTCAGTTCAGCGGGATGTGATGGAAACAAATTACTTTGGGACCATTGCTCTTACTCAAGGTTAGTGAGCGGCGTCCTTGGGAGAGAGCCAAACTAAAGCATGTTATTTAAAGGATCTTCAATTAAATTAAGGAAGCAAAGTCGTTGCAGCATGAACATTACGGATCTATTATTTTCATGGAAAGTTAGTCACCTGTTTCCTCCGTTCACAGCTCTCCTGCCCTCCATGGTTCATCGACGCAGTGGTCACATCGTTGTCATCAGCAGTGTCCAGGGCAAAATAGCCATTCCTTACAGATCTGCCTGTAAGTTGTCTTCACTCGTAAAAGCGAACACTCTATGTGGTTGATTGGAAATGAAGCAGGACTTTTGTCTATTTTTTTTCCACACCTTTGGGTCAGATGCCGCCTCAAAGCACGCCACCCAGGCTTACTTTGACTGCTTAAGGGCCGAGATCGAGCACTATGGGATTCCAGTGACCGTGATCAGTCCCGGGTACATCCGAACCAGCCTGTCGGTCAACGCTGTCACAGGAGATGGCTCCAAGTATGGAGGTGAGGCCGTGGAGTGTGTGACTGTGTTTACACCATTCCCAGGCGTAGAATTGTTTTGTGTGGTCACTGACTTACTGACTCCCCGGTATCATTGATGCATCTTTCTTGTTTGTGCAACACTGTTTTCAGTTTTGGATAAAACCACAGCAGCGGGTCGGGACCCCGGAGACGTGGCTCAGGCGGTTCTGAAGGCCGTCCGTCAGAGGAGTAAAGACGTTGTTTTGGCCGGACCTCAGCCCAATTTGGCCATTTATCTCCGCACGCTGTGGCCCGCACTCTTCTTCAAACTCATGTCCTCTCGCGCTCGCAAGGAGCGGAAGCCGAAAGACGAGTGAAGCTGCACGAGGCTCACGGCGCACGTTAGAGGCACACGGAGCGAAACAGGAAAGAGACATCTTTACACAGAGGCCTGAATGAGCAAGAGGTGTGGATAGCTGGAAGCTTACGCAAACCATCAACCGGTATGTTGTAACAGGACCTTTGGCGAGTGTTTTTTACTGTTTGAACACCTGTGATTGACCAGATAGACTGTTCTCAAAGTCAGTTTAAAAGTGGAATGACAAAACTCTGTAAAGATGTCAGAATGTGATGCTGATTTTTTTAAATTGACTGAACAAATAAAATGCTCACATTGTTACCTTTTTGCAGCAATGTTGATGTTTAGTTTGTTAATCTGTCAGGTCTGGGGTTTATAGTCGAGGTCTTCAGCTGGTTTCAGCCTCCAGTATCACATTTTTGATGGAAAGTGAGAACAGATGAGATGTAATTCGTTACCATCACACTGAACAGCAGAAACAAGTATAGGAGAACAACCTATTCCACCAAATGCAGCCTTGATCAAAGTATTGCTTAGTAGGTATTATTGCTGTTTTGGCAGAGGGATTATCCCCAGTAGTTGCAGATGGAAAACAAAAAACAATCGCATGTCTGTCTTGGATATGTGGTCCAGCAGCTGACATGTTGTTTCAGGGTCACGTGTACTGTACGGCATACAGAGCTTCCACTGTCAATGATTCTCAAAATAAAGTGCTTTTACTACACATGGAAGGAAATCTTGCAGGAACAAGTGTTTGTTCGTGTCTGTTTGATTTCCTGTTTGGGCCGAGTGGTTGTCAACCAATGTTTTATCACTTTATTTCATCCCAGATGAGGAACTTCACAACATCCTGTATAGTTTTAGTAGAATTGTGTCACGTGGTTCTGTATTTACATCCCGTCAGCTGATGTTGTCCTACTCTGCAGCAGGAAAGAAACTGGGAAACGATTAAAACTTTCACATTTACAACTCTGAAATGCTCATGTTTATATTTCTGTTCAGTGTATTCTTGTTATTGAAATAAACTGATTTGTTTTGATGAGTGAGTGTTTTTAGTCAGGGTTCAGCAGAGAAATGTCTCTCTGGAAACTGTTGGTAAAAAACTATTTAAATTTGACCACCGAGTACACACACCGAGTACACACAGTGAATAAAACAAACAAGGTTTTTTTTTTATAACTATCTTTATACACAGAATAAAAACACATTTTACAAACTGAAAACTTTAAACATTCTTAATATTAAGTTAGACAAAAAATAATTCTGAAATGTTAACAATAAATAGTCCAAATAACAATTTACGTTATGTTACAAAAAGCGCAGTGAAGTTAATTGACATTTGTACAAATAAATCCTTCAACAAAAATTAAAAACATGCCAGATTCAAAGACGAACCTGCTGTTTATTCCTTATTAAGAATCATCTTCAATGTATCTAGTGTGTGAAGATGAAGCCTTTTCACAAATGAATAAACATCACAAGAGCTTTTCCATTGTAGAGTCAAAGCCCTCAAGGTGCTTGGAGACAAACGTTTTAAATCCCATCTGTGGAATGATAACACAAGCTCTCCTAAAATGTACACTCAGAGATGAAGTTAAACATGTTGAGACAAAACGTTCACAATACTGCATATTGATGATGCTGGTTAATTGAAATTCAGAAATAATCTGGATGCCAAAAGTATGTACTTAACGTGGTAGGTGTGTGTTTGCTGTGAACAAAAGCACATTTCATCAAATCTACATAGGGAAAGCATTTAAAAGCATTCATTGACCTCCAAGCTCCTTGCACGGAGTGTTTTATTAGCTAACTACGAGTCTTAATGTTTTTTATTAATGTTTTGAACACAACCAATCAGGTAAAAAAATAAAGAAAAAGCTTTTAAAAACAAAAGAACTATGGCTTTAGTGTTTAATATAAATTCATACTTGTGACTGCTCTCTCTTGTGTTTTGAAAAGAAGTGTAAGACTACTGACATGTTTTATTTTAGTCCGTTAATAAAAAAATAATATGCCGTAACATTCTAGGTTAGGGCGTTTCTGTTCAGTCAACTGAAATCTGCTCAACTCGCTTCTTGATACCAGCAAGAGAGATGAAGTGAATGATCGATGCCATTTGTCAAAGTAGTTGGGTGAGATACAATTATTTCATATACCAAAATTGAATGTTGACCTGTTTACGCAACAACAAACCAACCTAAAGAGCATTTCATCGCTGTTATCATCTCAACATACTTTAGAAGTGATAATCAGCATGAAGCGACCGGCCATTTAACTCCAATGTGATTTCAGCAGAAACTTCGAGAAGTAGTCAAATTAAACCAACCAAAGCTGCCATTTTTGCATGAAACATTTGTAATAAACAAGAAACCTGATTCAGAAAACGCATGGTATGATGTGTTTATAAAACGCAACCAATAACACCTAAAATTGATCAAAAGCCCGTGGAAAGTAGGGCAGTAGTTTTTACTTCACCCGCCCTGCTGTGTTGTACTCTACTTTTCCAACCGCGGCCACAACAACAGAAGTTAAACTAGTATGTCACCACATTCACCCGTCAGCACCACCAGTTGGGATCTGAACTGCACATTGTGGCAGATTTACACATTTTGTGGGTTTAATCTGAGATAATAGAAGACAGACAAACACAAAGAGCAGGAAGAGACATAAAAGATCTGTCAAAATATGTTTTGTTCAAATATGGCATAGATTTTTCCTGTACATGAGGTTGTGTTTTGTAAACGCGTTTGTTTTTGTAAAGTGTTCGTTTTTAAAGGGCGTTTCAACTTAAAGAACAGTCCAGTGAAACCAACAAGTTTTGAACTCGCTTTGAACAATGGTCACGGTTCACTGGTATTATTGCACTTTTACAAACAGGGCAGGGGGGAGAAAGGGAGGGGAGGGCATCTTTTCTCCAAAGTAGAAGGGACAGCGTGGAGAAAGTCTCGACAGAGCAAACCCATGTCCTCCAGATGGCCGTGGGTCGCTGCGGCCAGGTCCTCTCGGCCTCAGGGTGGTGGCTCGGTCACAGCCAGCTCCTGAGCCAGGTCATTGAAGCGAGCGATGTAGTCCACACTGCTCTCACTCATCATACAAGCAAGCTGAGAGTCCATCTGCGGGAACAACCAGAGAGCAATCAATGTACAACAGTACTGACAACAGCAAAGACAAAGGAAAATAGATAAAATAAAAATAAAAAAATTGTCCCCAGGGACCTCTGGAATACATTACAAGTTTGAGGAATTGTGTTAGCATTGGACTGAGCCCGGCTAACTGTTTCCTAAACTGTCTGTAGCTTAATGTATGACAGTGGTGTCAAACCATCTCATCTAACCCTCAACAAGAAGGTCAATTTGTCTATTTCTCAAAAAGGTTGAACTATTTCCGAGAAAGCCCATTTTTAGATTGCCAGAGTGTGGAACTGAAAAAAAAGAAGATTCAATAGCGATAACGTACCTCTGCCACATCAGGAAGGCCGCGGGACTGAAAGGAATCATGGGAGTTGCAGTCCAGGAGACTGGGACCAAGCAAAGCTGTGCCGCTTGAGGGGCCAGAGGGGGTTAGGGTGGTCCGCTTGCCCTTATCAGGAGAGACCATGCTGGCTGGAAGGGAAAGAGACAGACCGTGAATAAAAGGGACTGCAAACACAAAGAGTGGAAACAAAGTTCTCTTTGCGGGACATCGCTACAAGAGGAAGTCCACAGGTGTGTGTGTTATTGTGCATTAATAAGAGAATGAAAGTTTGAAGGCAACAAGTGTTCTTTGTAAAGGTTTATTAAGATTAAAATGTATTACCTTATTAGTTTCTTTGTGACATTAAAGCTAGTATGTGCTGTTTTACAGTCAATTTAGCAAAGCTGTGATTTTTAAAAAAAATGGTAACTCAGGCAGACGTAAACCTGCTGTGTGTTCAGTATTTCCATTTTTAATGATGAACTTAAACTAGTCACGTTAAGTTGATGTTAGCGTTTTCATTGACCTGCAGTCCGTTTGTCTGTCTCAGGCTTTAACTTTGATTTATAGTATCAAATATTTGGTTAGGAAACCCTTAGCAGTGTTCAGTCGAGCTACAAAGATCTGTACTGGCATGTGCTTGTGGTTAATTATTTAAGAGAGAAAAAGACTCACAGAGGAGGCATCCCAGTGTGGAGTCAGACGAGTCGCTTGGGTACCACTGGGGGTCGTGGCTGGGCGACGGGATCCAGCCTCGGGATGGGCTGACTGAGGGAGACGAGGCCAACAGTTTGGAGCCGTCGCTGTTGCTGAGCTTGGCTGGAGAGAGAGCGGCTTCCTCGCCTGCAGCAGAACAGGCAAACAGCCAATAGATTACACACACAGAGTTCAATATGCCCCACGTCTCAGAACTGAGCTAGTTGGTTGCATGTCAACACAATTCAAGCTGTCTGACATGCATCACATCCTCTCTGGAGAAAACTCAACCTGTTGGTGTGGACTGCAAACCTTTCTGACATGTGGTCACTTTCCATCTCATTAAAAGGTGCTCCAGTCTATTCTTAATTTAATGCTAATACCCAACTGCAATTTGTCAGTTTTAAAGAAATAAACATCCCACACTTTAGGTTTCCATGTTATTGTTCGCATACAGGCTAGAATCCTGGACGCACCATAGTGGGCAGAGTTGATGGCGAGCTCGATGATGGAGTCACTGATGTGTGTCTGAGGCTCTCCGGGGGCTAGAGCCTCTTCAGGGGGGCCGGGGAGAGAGATGTCCAGGAGCGAGGCCACGCTGGGTGGAGAGAGGATTGAGTCTCTGCCACCGGTCACTCTGGGAGATGGTGGATGGTGACCATTCTGTAAAAAGAGGAAGAAAATAACAACACTTATTTAGGGGCTGCTTTGTTAGATTTTCTACGATTTTCCATGCGTTTGCTACCAAGCTGGTGAGGCGTGGATAGAATGACAACAAAAACATGACTTTTTGCTATTGTGGGTCCCGACCCAACATCAGTATCTTATTACTAATAACTGCAGACAGCCAACATCATATTCTTGTACCTCCACTTGTACGTAGGACTATTCTTCTCTTTCCTTTCCTCTGGCCTTTGTCAACAGAGTCCTACTTCCCCCTCACAGCCAAGTTATAAAGTTGTCATCTTTGTGTAGATAAAGTGAGACAGAGCTCCCAGTTTGTTTCAGTTTGTGTATGTGAGTGTGTGCTGCTGACCTCTGGGACATTGTGCTGGAGGAGTTGAGCGTCTGGTTCTGCATCAACAATGGGTGTGGTGTGGAGGAGGGTGCCGTTATCAACAGCAGGAGAGTTCAGCTCCCGACAGGGACTGCCCGGGATGATACCTGCAGACTTAGCAGCCAGGTCAATGGCACCTGAAAGAGTATTAACAGTTTAGAAACACAAAGGATTTGTCACATCAGCACTATAACTGATTGGTACCAATAGTAACTGAGCATGTGGGGATGGACCAAAAAAAAAAAGTAACCTCAGCAATTAAACACAGCAACAATGTGAATATAAAAAGGGAAAGCATGGGAGACCAGTGAGGAGCTGGAAGAATGTTCCTTTTGTCTTTTTACTCCAGCACAAAAGAGTATTTGTTCAAAACATATTGACGGTCAGAGATCATGTGGGAGTTAAGAACTAAATCATTTTTGTATCATTTGAAACTGGAACTCAATTTTGTATTAAAAATCCAGAGAATTCACAGTGTCTTTCACAAAAATAACTTAATCTTTGAACTATACGGAAAAACTTGATAACATTATTTTGTGTGTGTATGAAGCCCTGAACTAGGATTCTGTGAGATGTCAGAACAATACAAAGTATAAATACTCCAACTGACTCTCATTGTGAAGGGTTACTTTTAATTTGACGGGTCAAACAATGTGCAACTCTCGGTGTAGATTCATTTTTAGTAGTCTTCCTGTTATTGAGCCCATTGAAGGAGTGAAGAGGTGATGACAGGAGTACAAGAAGAGTTCAAACTAATACTCGTACTTCTCCAGGGCAACATAAATTACACTGCATCTAGACCTTAGTTTGAAACAGAAAAAAAAGAAAAATAGATAAAACAATGAAAACAGAACATACTGGAGAGCTGGCTGGCTGCTGCAGAGCTGGACGCTGCAGGGGAAGCTTTGGACAGGAGGGGGCGGGAGGAAGGAGCCAGGCGAGTGTGGATTGGCCGGAAAGATCCAGTTCCTGAGGGAAGAAACAGGAAGTGAGAGAGCGGGAGATTAGCAGAATGGCTGTTAAAGAAGAGAAATGGCCTTTAGTTATGTACGAGGCCTTTTCAAGGACCTACTGTCAAGAGTACAAGTATGTTATTATACACTAAAGGGAAAAGTACAACACTTTAACAAATTGTGCTGTGGGATCAGGATGCCTGAAGCGTACCTGTGGCAGAGGAGTTGGAGAGGATGGAGAAAGAGCAGACATGCTGAGGAGTGTCTCCTGTAGTTCGTGGTAGAAGTGTTCGCTGTGGATGAGACAGAAGCCTCTGAACTAAATGCACAGAGAAACACTAAAAAGACGTTTACAGTACAAATATTCAAACAATTCCCCAACTCTACAAGTTAGAGATGGTCGTTGCGGTACAACAGAATAGATCGAGTAAAACACCATTGTGTTCTTCTCTTACCTGAACGACAAGTGGTTTCCGAAGTTGTCTGTTTCGAGGTTTTCTTTGTCTTGTGAGAAAAAGATCCGACTGCATCTGTAAAAGAAAACCAAATATACAGCGCATATTAATGACATTTGTGCGTGTGGACGATATATACATATGTAGTTATTCAATTAATGTAAAAAAAAATAATGCTTTGCCGTTTTACATTGATAGAGTCGAGCTGCTGTTTGAGGGCGAGCTCTGCTTCCTTGTTGGGGGAAAACATTCTGTTGTGCCGCGAGCTGTTGGGGGGCAGCGTGGTGGGCACCGCAAACACACCGCTTTCTGCGTCGCTGCTCGCCGACAACCCCAGCAGGGAGCGAGGAAGGTTGCGTCCACCTTAAGAGAGGAGGAACAAGAAAGAGATGTCATGTGAGGCGTGACAATTATTTAAGACAATGAATAAATGAGTTTAAGACAATGAATGAATGAGTTAAGAACCAAAGCCTATATGAGGGATATATGATTCATGATTCATAAACTGAAGTCGAATGCGCTTTTAACGCTTCAATACCTGAGACTCCAGCAGTTGGCAGGTGTAACCGGGCCCCTCGGACAGAGGTCTGCTGCCGGCCACAGCTGGGGCTGCGAACACCTGCTACGGGACCCTTCCCTGGAGGCGTGAGGGCCTGGTTCTGCTCCTCTTGATGGGTCTTGTGTGGGGATGGAGCAGTGGAGCACAGCTCTGGAGCCTGTAGGAGAAGATGCATTATAGACACATCTTTCAGATGTTTTTTTTGTATACAGGATAAAATAGATATCTGGCAACCAGCAACAATAAAGAAAGAAGTAACAGTGAATCCCTACCAAAGGTTTAGGATTGACCTCAGTGGCAACCAGCTTTAGCAGGCAGCGCAAAACGTGTTGCGTCCTGATGGGCTTGAGCTGGGCTTGTCCGTTTTCTTGGTTGTTGAAAGGAACCGCAATGGGCTGCCACTCGTACTCCAGCTGCAGCTTGCCGGGCTTCCCAAACATCAGGTAGAGCTCAGCCAGGGTGACGTTCTCGGCGTCGCGCGCGCTCCAGCCCTCCCCTCTGATCTGCTCGACTGCCCGTTCCTTGGCTGCCGGTGCAGAGCCCTGCGACATTCCCTCCTCTGAGCCAGTGACTGGAGGTTTGGCTGGGGGAGTCTGGTTGGCCTCTGGGGAAGAGGTGCTGGGGCTCTGCTCCTCATTGCACGGCTCCGAGGAGCTTTCTGTAACACTACACAACTTCTCCAGGCTTTTGCTCACTGCTAAACCACTACTGGCCTTCACACCAGTACAGCTCTTCCCCCCTTCAGAGGGTCCGATCCCAGATCCCTCTTCCCGAAGAGCCACAGTCTGCTGAGAGGAAGCGGGGAAAGAAACAGACTGAGGCCTCTTCTCCTCTACTTTTGTGGAGCAGTCTTGTGAAGGCTCGGGGTTGAGGGGCTCAGTTCGTCGACTATCGCACAATGCAGTCACTGGAGCACCAGCGGCAGCGGCGCCTCCCCGTCCAGATTTAGTGCCAGTCCGAACTGGTGGAGCCGTGTGAATACCCAGGATCTGAGCGGCGGGCAACTCCTTGGCATTAGGACGGTTCTTGCCACTTTCCAGCCAGTGTACAGTGCAGGAGGCCTTGGAGTGAACGACACGCGCCACACCAGGCAGTGTGGTCAAAGTGCTGCTCTCAGCGGGGTAAAGGAACAGATCGTCCTGCCGGGAGAGGCTGGGAGAGGCGGTGCTGGATGGGCCGACCTCCAGAGCCTCCCTCTCCATGAGACTTTTAAGCTGAAGCATCAAGTGTCAAGGACTCAAACAGAAATAGACATGTTCACAGTTCACAAATGTTTACTGCGGACGTGAACTACCAATGCTCCAAATCACATACCAAAGAAAATAACAAATAATGTACTGTAACGTAGCAGCTCGTGTATAAAATAGTGAGAAACCTAATTTTATTTTGTTTCATCGTCTTAAACACAATCCATTTTATCAGTTAAGAGTGGGAGAAGAAAATGATCTGAAGCTCTCTGCTCTGCTGTCACATGACATCCTTTCATCACAGACGTGCACTCTTGCACTCTGTGCAACCCTTTTTCTAAACTGCAATGCAATCAATACTGCTTTAAAAAATCATACGACGTTTTAAAGGATACGATCCGCTGGTCCTGGTACGCCCACTTCTGTTTCAGATAATCAATCAGGCTGGAGACTTTCCTGTGGAGCTCCACCACCATCCTGGGTTGGAAAAGACACAGAAAGAGATCAGTGTTGCTTTACAAGCTGCCGTGGTAACGTGGTGCTGAACAGCACTAAGATGGGGGAATTAGATTTTAAGCTCCGAACACATAAAGCACCACACTGAATGGATACACATATTAGAATATAGATTCACTTAAGCCATTGATCCGGGAAGCTTGAAACATAAATATTTCGGGTTGACATTGAATATTTTCCAAAGCAAACACAACAGTTCTTTTTATCATTCTTAAGTCTTAGTTTTGTGGAGCTTTGGTCGCAAACATGCATCATTTTTAAAACTACTTGATGATGCATTCATGCTAACAGTAAGAACAGTAAAACCCAGGATTGATTTGCCAAAAGGCGCCGTGTTAGTGAGCTGTGCTGCTTTTGAAAATGTATCCTGAAAACAACGACGTTGGTAATAAACTCCTCTCAGACGTTAGTTAACAGGCTGGACTGACCTGAGGCGAGGGTTGTGAGCCAGACTCTGAACGCGGGCCCAGGAGTGGTTACTGCGCGGTTGGAGCTCCACTGCCACCTTCAGGGGGAGACGCACTGGCTTCTGGTCCTCCTCGTCACTCACTCCTGAAAGGAAACAAAGACTCAATGAGGATTGAACACCGACAACGATCTCACAGGAGAAAGGTTCAAGTGTTTTTAAAGAGCACAGGCCAGCGTGTGAAAGTATGATGTTTTAACACGGAGCGGAAATAACAAGTAATTACTGAACCTAAAGAGCCACTAAAGTACGACATGAACAGTACAATGCAGCTGACGAGGAAATAACAAACCAGGACGAGGACCGTCACTGGTACAGCACTAAAAATACAACTCTGACTCAGGAAGAAAGATAATTTTCCATCCTTGGTTCAAGCAAATGTTTTCTCCAACTTAAGTGAGTGGCTGTTTTTGAACAGACGGGCAGATAGATGCCAGTCGGTCAGACCGGTCGTCTCCATCATCTCCCTTCTCCTCCTCCTCACTTTGCTCCCACAGTGTTTCCATGGAAACACCGATAGCCCACACGCTGCCATTGTTATTGCCAAAACCCCGCCCCCACAAACCCTGTGCCTCAGCATCGCGTGGTTTGTATTTTCCGCCATGATGTTTGTTTACTTTGTATGTATGTACTTTGTGTCTGTGAGTCACATGCTCACCATCTGGGTCACACAGTTTCTTCAGTGCTCGGCACATGGGTGCTTTGATTCGCAGGTTCCTCCCTTTGGAGCGCACAGTAGTGGCCCTGGTCAAACAGACAGAATAGCAACGAAGCTTTAATGTTATGGATCACATACACATCCCAGAATAAGCATAACAACTGTACAAGTACTGTTGTCACATGGTAACACAGTCTATGTTATTTAACATTAAAACCGTGTAAGTAGGCAATCCATTTTTTCTCTCTCAATTTTACTACAGACTTACCCTTGTTGGATTAGTTCGTTCAGCTTTGACACGTTCTTATCATCCATTACTGTCAAAGACAAAATACAGAGCGGTTTACGACATCGTCCCTCAAGAGTAGCTGTCCCCCGTGACTGGGAGGGGGCAGTGTTTCATCACATCCCTTGTGTCCCAAATCAACAGCACAACAACACTCCCAGAAAAAATCTTAACTTACACCCGCCAACTTTTTTGCGGAGCTCGGCGTAGCAGATGAGGCCGTACAGTTCTTGGGAGGACTTCTTCAGCACTCTGGAGTACACTGAGAACAAAAGGTGGCAAGTCACAACGGTGCTGGAGAGAGGGATTCAGGAGGCATGTGCGTGCGACACAGAGACAACACAACAGTGACACTGAGGGCTTTTTGAAGAGGAGAAGGGCTCAAGCTGATCTGGAGGTTTTTTCAACATATGTTTTGGGACAAAATCTCCCTTCCTTTTGAAATGCTATTTCAAATTTAGTGTAGGAATTGTTGAGAAAAAACATGGTGTAGGAATGAATATTTATATTTAACTAGAACTTGTTTTGTAATAGACATAATAGGATACATGAGACAAGATGAGATGGTACAAGCTGTACACTATTATTGTAAAACAATGTGTTACATGGAGTTCCAACTCCACAAAATAAATAGTTTGACCCTCAAACTTTTACTGAGACTGTGTCAGGTTTTTGGGAGACAACGATAAAGGGGCAGCTCACCGTTGGCAAAGTCAATGTGTTTGGAGATCTTGTGCCAGGTCCGGTAGTAAAAGTGGCGAACCTGCTCCTTGTTCTTCACCATGTTGGCTGGCTTGCCCCTTTTCTTGTACTTCATTGCAATGTTGTTCTGGATAGCCTCAAAGTCCTTCCCATGCTGAAGAGCAGAATTGAGTATAAGATGTAAAAGATAAACCGCAAAACTTAAAAAGGTAAAGTTGTGCAACATTAGGAAGTGCCATCTTTTGACCTGTGACACTCGATTGTCTGCCCTTTACCTCGTAGAGGCCCTCAAAAAAGCTGTTTTTGTCCTCTGTGCTCCAAGACTCCCACTGCCGACGGGCCCTCTTCTGGTTACCAGCTTGCTCCTCCTTCTCAGCAGACCCCTGGCCCTTGGAGGCCTTCGACACTCCCCCTGTGGAACCGGCCACTGGCCCTGACTGTCCCACTGTCCCCTGGGAGGACGAGCCATTCTCTGCCCCTGAGTTACACAGACACATAAGGAACCAAAGCCATCAGTCATGAAACATTCAGAGAAAAATAATAATATAAATAAGAAATAGTATTAAATATCAAAGTAAAAAATGTAAGAGTTGAAACAAATGGTTCACCGCATGGTTTGTTTTGTATGGCATGGAAAGAAAGAAATAGTAGTTTGTGTTTTTTTTGGGAGATGTTCAAATGTATTCACACGAAGCCACCCACTGCAACTACACTGCACAACCTACAGAGCTTATCCTCCTGCGGTTCAGCTCTGGCAAGGAGGCAGGAAAAACAATCAGTCCCTACGGCCAGGTCTACAGTACACGGGTCCAAAACCAACTCCTGATGGGCCCCGATGGCTGCGTTTACCCCAGAACAGAGCACAATGCCAGAGACATTAACACAAGCACAGAGGCAGTTGCTGTAGATTTTCAGCGAAAATGGGTGTTCATTTACAAATACAAATCTGTGGGTCATAGGCACTAACCTAGATGTGTCTCTCTGAAAATAGATGTGCACCAATATAGCATCATATCAAAAATAAGTAGGACTTTCTTGGTCAACTGATCGACACCTGGGCCATCTAAATATACATTTGATGAAACAATCACAGTCTCTTTCCAACAGCAATAACAGAAATCCACTAGTCATACCTGTCGGAGCATGCCAACTCATCAATATGCAGTAAATGTTATGTCTGATCAGAGTCCAACTCATTTAGACAATTTTCAGGAGAGAGAAAAACTGATATACTTTCAGAACGGAGCACAATAATTATACAAACTGAAACAAGTCAGTAATAATCCCTCACACACTCTGTACGTGAAAAACAAAATCCTCTAGAAAATAATTACTTTACTTGTTAAATTACCTTCTGGTCGGATCAGTGAATCAATTGAATTGTTGAAGACAATAAGCACAGCCTGCTCTATTTTTTTATTTGCTGAAAATATTTTTTTTTAAATAAAATAGAAGTGCAAGCGACTATTTATAACAATGCTGCTCTCATGACCAGCTCTGATTTCCATGCAGAAACACTGAAGCTTTCGCCCTGATTTTTTTTTACACTCACGACACGTCAAAACAGTGTTTTAAACCTGTGAAGGCAAGTTTCCGAGAAACAGTAACTGAAACTTAATTGCTAATTGAACTCCTGGTCTCTGTGACTGTTCTTTTGCACAGAAAGTGTTCACAGGGTGGTTTTGCAACTTGGTTTGGAGCGGCCAAAAAAAAAAAATCCTACCCAGAGCAACTACCCAGCCAGTGGCCGAGAGGGAGTACACAACAAAGCCAGCATCAGTTTAGCCATCACTGATAAACAAAGTGTAAACACAGTGACAACTGAGGGAAGACCCGCCACCGATGCACACTTCTCCCCGATCTAATAACACCACTTCTCCTTGAGATTGGTAACATCCAGTACCTTTCGATTTCGCCCCTCCGTGTCCATTGATGGTCGAGCCGATTGAATCCTTCCGGATCCGTTTGCTCGGAGGTCGGACGCTTGATCGGAGAAAATGATGCTGGTCGTGACACGGAGGGGCGGGCTCCGCGGAGGTCTGGGAATGCTGGGTCGAGCCAAGTCCGGCTCGGTTCGGCGGAGAGGCGGGTAGAACCGGAGCTGAACCGGGGCTGAGACCCGTAGTTGATGGATTAAGAATTTCCACTCCGTCGTCTCCCTTTGTACTGCGCTCCTCGCTCGCCTGCTCTCCGCTCTCCTCCTCGTCGCAACCTTCGGGCTTTCTGGACGGATTCGTCCTCCCATCGACACCGATCCCCTCCCTGGAGCCCAGTGTCATGCTGCCAACACACATTCAGGGGAAAAAATGTCACATTGGGAGCAAAGCGGTGTGTGAAATTAACTTCTAAAGACGACGTTCACTGTCTCTCAACATGGCCGCCGCTGTTTGTTTCAAATCCCCTCTCCAGTCCCGACAAAACAACACCAAATATATGCATTAAACGTCTTCAGATAAATTATATTCAACAACCAAAACAGTTTAGGAACTGGCGGCGGTGTTTTACCGAGTGTCTTTCGACTCGAAAGGACAATATTGTCGGTTGAATTTCAACTAAATTCAAATGCGAGCGCTTTTCAGTTTAGCGCCCTGCAGAAACGACAACGAACCCCGTCGGTGCATTCGACCTCTAAGTAAAGTGTTTATTTTAAACACATTTTTACCCATTTTCGTGCTCTTCGCTAGTAGGCGACGTCTTCTTTCTTTTCACCATGAGTCCGACCGGTTATATTGGCAAATGCTGTTCAAATTGAGCATAATAAAACCGAGACCGATCTCTCCGCTTTCTGCCCTCTCCTTGCTTCTGCTTCGACTGAGCTGAACTCTCTGCGCAGTTCAACTGTTTTCTATCAGCAACATTACTCAATGCTTATTTGCAACAAGAAATAAAACTATAAAACACTCACAAATCAGACATATTTACTGCATGAATTGAGGAAGACTTTACTGCGGCATACGTCAGTGGAGCTCATCTGAATTGAGAAGCATAGATAGTTGTAATAACCTGTGCGCAAGTGGACTTTGTTTGCCACTACGTCACCATCGCATGCAGAAATCATGTCTGCAAAACAACGTATTTCATATACATCCTGCAATTACAAGGGTTTGTGAGCATGCTTTATTAGCTGGTATTTCTATCACATCATACAAATACTAATCATGTGTCTGGAGCAGACTGTATGTGCCCTGTGTACATCGAGACCCGCTGTATTACTATTATCATGTATTTATAATGTGTAAACATGACAGAATCGTGTGTTTCTCGATTAGCATCTACTAATTCACGCATTTCTGAATAATCGGGAGTGTGATAGCATATGGATGACAGCAAGATAGAGCTACACAAAGAAATAGCAATTGAACACGAGTAGTAGGTGTATGAAAATGACTAGGGACGTCCCCGTTTCTACATCCCCACACAGTTTTTAAAAACTTGTTTTTAGTCATCTGAATGCAAAATCTCAGATTCCATCAGACTCTGATCTGATAGCAATGCAAACCCTGAACTACTGTTCATGTTTACTTCCACTCGTCGGGAATCTTTCAACTGGAAGTTGTTGTAATATTGATACATGAATGTGGCTCCAATAACATTAAAATAAAAACACGCCATCACAAAATATAGTTTTGAAGTAGCTTCAGGTTAGTCTCTTATCTCACATCATACTTTTTTCACAGAGTATAATGTTGCCTTCACAATTTCATAGTCCAACCACTGTCTCTGCTTTTACGCAAGGTTGACACTATTCTAAGAGTGTGACCTGGTAATACCTAACACTCTATACGTTATTTACACAAATTGTTAACAAATTGTTAACTTTGCTGTAATAAGAGATATTAAATATATGGAATAGTCGTCTCCATACAGAACGTGGTGCCTAGCATCGCTGCTACTGTTGGCTAGCTAACGCTGAGGCAGTCAAACAAGCCATACGTGGCGAAAACGGCTGGTAACGTTCCGGTTATTATACACAGCGCCTCAAACGGTTTGTTAGATGGACAACAAGAATCAAAGTTTGGGAAATACCTGAGGTGGACGCCTTTTGGTGGTATTAATACTCGAGACACGGTATTGCAATGCTAGTTGACGGCATCCGTCCAGCTTGTTGCTCGTTACCGATGACAGTTCCTGCAGTTCGAATGAGCACGCGTTTAGACACGCCCATTACGACTCGAAAACAAATCCTATGATTGGTCAGAAAAACACGAGGACGACGGTTAGAACTTGATTGACAGACAGCTTCGCCAATTGTTAGTGAGAGAAACAATGCCGATGGACCAATTGCCATTCTCTTCCTGTCATGCCGTGTAAGTTCCCCAATACGTTATTTTTTTTAATTAAAAGACAGTTTGACTTCTCAATCATCTTACATGTTTCCTCGTTAGAAAGTGTTGTTTTAACAACATTTGATCAACGCAATGGAGTTTTTTGGCGCATTAAAATAAGTTCCGCCCAGAAAGTGATTGGCATTTTGACGATCAAATCAACAGGCGTAACACAGAGGATGCACTTGATTTATCCTAGCGTACGCCTAAAACGACCCGGCTAAATGGATTTAGAATCTGATGTTTAGTGCTTTCAACGAAACACTGATGTACAACAGGGCCGTCTGCTAAGCAAACTAACTATGGTACAAATTAATTTGAATTCCATAGCATATGCACTCAGTTTAAAATGCCATTGTACTGATCAGGTGCACCGGTGTCCCAAAACAAGTGTCATATATCAATAAAAGTGCACGGTCTCTGAAAGACGAGCGGGTGGAGTTTCCTTTGTTGTTGTTGTTTTTTTTATATACAATCTGTACAACAGATTAACAGATGCAACAACAAAAACACAACGGCTTCATTGATATTGTAGTCAAATAGCTTATTTGTCTCGAACGACTTCTACCGATTGGATTCCGTGAACGATCTTTACCGCCGGGGCACCGGGTAACAGAAACGAGCGCACCGGGTGACCGAAACGAGCGCACAGCACCACTCGGCAGATTGGGGCGGTGGACCAGTTAAATTCCCCCTTGTCGCAGTTGGGAGGACTAAACGTTACGTTCTTCACCAGGAGGTTTGAGCACGCGCAGACGGCAGTACTTGCTTGTCGTCCAGTTGGCAAATTGACGAAGTTGTCTTCGGAAACTTGTGGGCTCAAAAACAAAAGCCATTATGACTTCAACGAACATGTTTCAAGGGCTGGATAGCGGGTCGAAACCAAGCTCCAGGTAAAGAATATGGTCGTGTAGCTTGGTTATTTCTGTAAGAAATAGCCGACACATGTCTTAGTGCTGACTTTTTCATACTAAGCTAGCGTTACCCTCTCAAGCCTAACATTAGCAATGAGTGACGTGATATGTGAGTTGTCTTCCATTAGCAAACTTTAACAGGCAAGATTTAAGTTAGCTTTTAAGCTAGCCGACCAGGCGTTGTCTACTGCGCCTGCGGAAGTGTGAAATTCACCTCAGACTGCTCTTCTTTCTACTCGCCAACAACGGCGTTAAAGTTTCCTTCTGTGGCCGCTAACTAAGGTCTTGTTAATATAAGCTTTTAATAACGTGAGAAAGTGTCGCAAAGCTTCAATTGTAACAAGCCGGAGTATTCAGACGTAAGGCGCTATCTCCTGACTACTACGCTCCGTTAGCTTACCGATAATCTAATAACCTGTTATTTAGCTGCGTTGGTGCAAACCAGGGCTTCACCGTAACGTATTCATAACCATGTTTCTACTTGTCGTAACTTCGTGATTCTCACAGTAATCAGTAAACCTGTACCTCGGTGACTCTTTACATTTGTCAGGGGTCCACATCCTCTTTAAATGTTAAGTAAACCAGTGTAGCGGTAAATTCTCTCTATCTCTATTCAAACTCTGCCAGGTCACACTTGTGCAGGCTAATTGATGAATACATTGGATGAGATCCTATTAAAGTGCTATTTTACTTTATCCCCTGCAGGGTGTTGCAGCCTCCTGGAGGTGGCTCCAGTAACTTGTTTGGTGGCTATGAAGAGGATGCTGCAGCATCAAGAAGACCCAATAAGATGTCCTCTAAACTCTTTGCTCCACCAGAGGAGTCTCAGAGTGTACCCAAGCGCTCCAATCCTCCAGGTCAGACCAACATGCGAGCGTTAATGGATGTGCAGAGGTTGGCCAGTCATACCTCTATCAAGGTCTAGGGTGTGAAATGTGTTACTATAAGATAATGCTACTATAAACACTTTAAATGTTCTCTGTGCCTGAAACGAATCGTCCTCCATATTCTGTGGAGTCGCTGTTGCAGTCATTCACATTCTTACTCTATTCTTATAGAGTGCGAATGTTATCAGTTCAAACTACTGTTAAAAAAATGGTCTGAGTTTCCAGACAAGGACTGCTAACGCCACAGGGAATAATAAGCAGATAAGGCAGTCAGGTTGACTCGCCTGACTACCAAATAGGCTGGTCAGTTCACTATCCAATCTTGATGTAATGTTATAAAGATGAGTGTGCAATTATTACGCTGTCACTGCTGCAAAACATATGACACATATTGATGATACTTTATGTAGGTGGGAAGAGTAGCGGAATATTCGGGGATCCTGAACCTCCAGCTCGGCAACAGAGAAACAACCCTCAAGGTGGACAAAGCAGCAACATATTCAGTTCTACCCCTGAACAAAGCCCAAACCGAAGCCACCCAAATAAGCCAAAGGTAGACCATGCACCTATGTTTTATACTCTAGACTGACTTTTTTTTATTTTATTGCTTTACATATTTTATTTATTTATTTTTTAACAAATGGTCCCACCACCACCCATTTTGCAGTTGAGGCCCAAAGGTCTGCTTGCTCTTATCAAATATTTCATTTTCATTTTATTATCCTGTAAGACTTGAACATAGACTGTCACACACACTGGTCAAACAATCAGTCCTCGATACGGATCAATAGTGTTTGTGCAACGCAACCAGAGTTGTGTTCGACTGCTGAGTCGTTTGCCACCATCTCAGCAGTGACCCAAATAAATTCCAAGCAGCCACTTCTTAAGAAATCAGTAAAATTACCAGTTTTCTGTAACATGTTGAAGCTGTTTATTTAACCAGCTAAAAGTTGTCTTGAGACTATAATCATCTTTTCAAGAAAGACACAACAACTATAATTTAAAGGCGATTGAAGTTGCACTGTTTTGTGAAGCCAGTTTAGTTTTATTCAAGTAACATAAAGAGGAGAGCCTGTTTTTATCAAGTCGATAAGGTGATTACACAGTGAGAATACTCTTATCTCTGTCTATTTTATTTTTTTTCAGGACAATCTAAGTGTGGGACCTGAATCCAAACCATCACCTGGTAAGTTGTATCACGAATAAAATGTCTTTTCTTTTTAAATTTACACACAAATGCCTATTTATGACAGATTTTTCAACTGACTCATTAATGTGGGATTTATTTGATATGGAAATAGGTGTAACTACTTTTATGTTTTTGCATTTCTGTAAGATGGTTTCATTTTCCCCTTGCAGCACCAGAAGTCAAGGTCATTCAACCTGAGGTGAAGGAGGAGGTGGCCTCCCCAGCTCCCATACCAGCCAAGGAAGAGCCTGCTGCTGTCCCAGTCCCAGCCCCTGCTGTGCCTGAGCCTCCTTCTTCATCTTCTTCTTCATCACCTCCTGAGGGGACGGATTTGACTGGTGAGGGGAAGAACCATGAGCCTCATCTGGGACCCAAGCCTCGCTCTCATAACCGGGTCCTCAACCCCCCTGGAGGAAAGTCTAGTGTGGTATTCTACTGATCAGCTAAACGCACTCTCCTCCCTGTTTGTGTTCATGCTCTCTTTGTCTGCTCTCCTGTCGATCTTCTCATTCCACCACGGTTATTTCACCTGTAAATTTAAAAACAGAGCACGAAGTTTTGTTCTTCTCGCCATATTCCTATTCACATGTTTTCCTCAACTTTGCGCACTTTTAGCCCCATTTCTTGCTACCAGCTCTTTGTGTAATTATTCAATGAAACCTGCAATCACCAAGCAATCAACTGACTAGCTCATGCCTAATCACTTCTACTGTGACACTGTACAATCGCTGTTTGTTTTTTTTTGCGGTTTCCGTGACACAGTTTGTCATTTTGAAAACATTTTTGCCTCTCAGGAATGATTTAAAAAAGCTTGTACAATGATCAGCTTTAAACTAGATTTAAATTATTTGGTGTAAGAAAATCCTAGCTTACAAATTCAAAACAGGCATTTGCTCAACTTCGAATGCTGTTGTTTGAAGCCTTAATATGAAGCCGTTCAATCCGCAGCGGGTAAATACATCATCTCTGTAAATTGTGTCCGGGAGTTCCACTAGTGCCACCTTTTTTTTATGCGTTGCTGGATCTTTATTGGATTGTGACATAAAACCTTTTATTTTGCAGTTTTAAAAAATAATGTGTTGGACGACAACCAATGACTGTATGAATGAAGCCTTATATCAGCTCAGCATCTTTTCGTCTTTCTTGACTTCTCATTAATCATCCCGTCATTTCATCTTTTGTCTAACATAAATAATCTGCTGCCGAAGCACAATCTCTGTTCAAGGATAGATGCCAAAAATTGAATGAAACAAAGATGAATGCAATGGTTTACTCCTAATGTTTCTGCTTCCTTAAAGAAAATTCCATTTTGATTGTATGCAGATTTATTGCGCAGGTACTTTTCTGCTTTCTCTTCGTTGCCTGTTTTATCTGAGAACTTGGCTTTTATGCTTGGGGTAGGCCTCTGTTTATGTTTTAAATTAAAACGGCTGAAGACAAGTGAACTCTGGACAATCGCGTAGTCTACCTGAGTCCAGGTGGGCTCATTGGTAAAAACCTTTTCACCCAATTCATGACGCACATTAACGGTATTCTGGTGCTGGCCTGCCCCCCTTCCTCACCCGTGTGTTGATGTGCCTGGCAGGCAATGAGCGCAGCAGAAGAAAATCCTGTGTATTGCAATAAAACTGTTGTTTTGCATTTAAAGTTTGTTCATTTTTTTCCTTTCTGAAATTGTGGCCAATTCGAACACTTTTTCCTATTTTTGATATAATTATAAGGGGTTCAATATATTTAGGTTGGCTTTACTTTTAAAATAATTGTAAATCTTGGTCTGTGTCTGTAGAAATGTGACATACAAACTAAGTCTTGTCTGCTCCACATTTATAGCGAATTCTTGACTTGCTGATGCTTTGGTTAGATTTGCCCTTCAGCAGCGCTCTGTGCAAGCTGCTTGTTCTCAGACAAAATGGTCTCTTTATGCCCAGGAGAAAAATATAGTTTTAACTTTGAAACTAGACATTGAAATATGTTTTCTTCTTCTTTGAAGCAACAGTCTAAAAGAGCAGCCAAACTATTGCATGCAAGTATACACTGACGCAAGAGTCCTATTTGTATGATACCTGCCAGCCCACAATACCAGGTCTTCCTTAATTTCATTTAAGAATGGATACATACAGCTTCAAAGAAAATATAGATCCTTGCGCACCCATTTCCTAACAATGATGGCCAGAGACGACAGGCAGTACAAATTGTACAAAAAAAGGCTGGTAGTTGTTCATGATGTCGTCCATGAAATTAAAATTTCATGCTCGAATCCTACTGTGCCTACAGTTGTGGGGAAGAGTGAAGGCATTGGTTATGAATGTGTTGAGGCTGATTGTTTGGACCACTATGACCATCTTGAATAGCCAAAGCCTCTTTCATATGCCGCTTCTCCTACAGAGTGTTCAGCTCATGTTTCATGGGCAATAATGAATAAGTTCCTCATCCAAGATTACTTTGAAATGAGAGCAAGACGGATAAACAACCTACGTCTCCGTTGAATTAACGATGGCACTTCTGTGCATGCGAGACATTTCAGGCAATAACAACGTGGGACAAGTGATCCACACTATGCTAACATATGTGTTGTCTGTCTGATTAGACTAGTCTACAGGTTGAAGGCAGGGGAGCTGCTGTACATTTATCTAACTACTTATCCTTTTGCACCCCGTCGAGCAGTTTACATCCTAAGGAAACTGGAAGCTTATTTATGTTTCACAAGTTAAAACTGGTTCTGCTTTCTCCTCTTGTGGTGCAATAGTTGACCTGAACCTCAAACCACTTGTTGGCTTCAATGGATCCCCCACCTTCTGAAGAAAACTGAGATATGGTGTGAAATGAAAATATTGTCAGTATTTCACTGCCACCTGCTGAATGAAATGTGAACTGAAGCCTCCACGTTTCTTTGAGTATTGCATATTGTACATTAATATTGGTGTCTTCCCTTTTTGGTGGTAATTATAAAAGTTCATCTATATATTGCTCAGTATTTACTGGTTTTATATTTTGTTGTGTTGAAAATAGTTATTAAATATGGCGGTAGTTAGGATAAGCTTTGGATCTGTTGGCCCTTCAGTGACAGTTTTTACGCTTCATTGGTCGTGTTTTGTCTCCATTGTTCATCTTCTTCACAGCAAACAATAGTCCCAAGCTTCACTTGTCTGCCTAAAAGAAAGTTCATGAGAAAGATGTTTCTCTCAACTCCTTCCCTTTTTATACTGTCTGGAGGATTTTCATTTGTCCTGAGTTTTTGAGGCTGTGACCTTCCCTTCATGCAGTAATCTTGTTGAGCATACATTCATACCTATTCATGATATTATTAATATGTTACAGGGGGAAATTGTCTACATTTGCAATTATAAATGCGAAGTTTTCTCAAACTACTTTGTAACTCTGTTGTGTATTTCTAGCAAGAAGCTGATAAAAGACTTAAGGTGGAAAGCCAAATCCTTCCACATATTGTCTTGTCGTTGGAAAAAAAATGTGTTGAGGTAAGTTTATTTTCTGACCATATTTTAAATTGCATCCATCTTAATTGAGCCTAACTAAGTGTATCTCTTTATGCATTCATTTTCAATGTGGAAGCTATAATTACATTTTTTAATTTTTTTTAAAGAAGATGCATTTTTGTCACAGTCAGTTAAACTAAAAATATTTAATTTGAGGTATTTTTATTTTATCAGGTGGGAATTAGTACATCAACTGACAAAATTATTGTATAGGATAATATATAGTTGAACGGTCCACACATTTACAAATATTGAACTTTATTTTGTTTGTCTGGACTGTGAATCATTTTATTGTATTTATCGGAGAGTGCATTGTCACTATTATGAAATTATAGCATCAGGCACTGTACTACTACTGCAGACATCGGTCAAGTGGGCCAAAAATAGATATAACTTCCGGTTTCAACTTCCAAAATAAAACCATCAAAGACGTGACAACCAAATCAACGTTAGTATAATGAAGTTTGGATGGAGGAAATTATCATATAAATCAGGCTCGAGATTTAAACAAATTGGTTAAGCACAGAAGGAAATAACTTTATATAAATATATATATATATATATATATATATATATATATATATATATATATATATATATATATATATATATTTAAAGGTGTACTCCAGCAGTGCATTTCCTTTCAGTTTGAACACAAAATAGATTGTTAAAATGGCGGAAATAACCCGTTTTTTAGACACCATACAAACTAAAAACATATACTGTAGTCCTGTTTTGAAGAAAAAAAAGTTTTCTTGTGTGGCTTTATTTTGAAATCGTGAAGCTGACTTCCGGTGTAGTCTGCCCGACCTGACGCGGTGAGGCCGCTGCTTCAATGCAGACGGTGTGACGTCAGCCAGAGTCGGTCAGCTGGCTCCTCCATCTGAGCAGCAGAGAGAGCCTCTCCCATAGGGAGACATCACCATCAACGCCCGAGCCTTGCCAGCAGCGTCGGCCGCCCGCTGGAAGGGGGATCCAACATGGAGGAAACGCTATAGTGGCGGATCCGGCGTCTGCGGGGATCGGGAACGTTAGATTATTTATGTAACTATTTATTTATTTATTTATTTATATATCCCTTCTGCCAGCAATGGCCGGGGTCCATGGCTGCGGCTGCTGAGAGGCAGGTGCAGTATCATCGACGAAGGCATTTCGCTCCTCGGCATGCGCTCAACCAGGGCCGAACCACCGGCTGGCCCGCTCCGCGCCCACTGCTCCCCGGATCACACGCTCTCTGCGGGGGGAGAGCAATAGCTGGGCCGCGTCTGGAGGCGATACACCCGGGCTGGTGGAGGAGGAAGGGGCCCCTTTTCTACATCAAAATATTACAGCCATCAATTTCAAGGTTATGCGCCGTTACGCACAGCAACAGCCGGTTAACGTTCAGTCAATCTGTTGCTGCGGCATCATGGCGTAGGCCAATTGTTTTATTTATTTGGTCAAAGACTGTGATTGAATGCGCCCCTTTTCTATGCGCTGAGCGGATCCAGACCTAGTGACAGTCTCGCCTTACAGGCCTGAAAAAAACTGTGTAAGCGCAGCCTCCTCATCTGGAAAACAGGAGCCGGGTCCAGCCGCCAAGATGATGGAGCTGCAGATAGACGAGGTGGTCTACCAGGACGACTACGGCTCCGGGTCCGTGATGTCGGAGCGGGTGTCGGGCTTGGCCAACAGCATCTACCGGGAGTTCGAGCGGCTGATCCGCAGCTACGACGAGGAGGTGGTGAAGGAGCTGATGCCGCTCGTGGTGAATGTCCTGGAGAACCTGGACGGAGTGCTCACGGAGAACCAGGAGCACGAAGTGGAGCTGGAGCTGCTGAAGGAGGACAACGAGCAGCTCATCACCCAGTACGAGCGGGAGAAGGCGCTCCGCAAGCAGGCAGAGGAGGTGAGTCACCACCAGCACCACCACCACAGCCCGGCTCTGGTGGGCCTCGACACCCGCATCATTGGGTTCATCTTCACGCTGCTGGTTCCACAGTCACGGTGTCCAGTCCGAACTGAGAGGGTTCACCAGACACGTGACTCATGTTGAGGCCTGTGACATGAGCTTATTTTTAGTCTCGATGCACCGCTGACACATGTTCAACGCTGTCTTTTACCAAATCAGAATAACAAATGAGGTGTCGGAATAAACGAAGGCCTATTCAAGGCATAGGTGAAATGAATGAAGCACAGTTAAGCAAAGCAAATAAAGTCCTGTAAAATGGAAATGATTCAGAAAATATCATTTTAATCTGTTTTCCAGTGGCAGTTATGTCAGTATACAGTCACTACATCACAGAGTAAACACGTGTAGTAAATGCAACTCTACAGTACTCAAAGGATCAAAATATTCAATCATACTTGTAATAGTGTGAAGTCATATGATGGCATGTTTACTCACTTCTCCAACTGCTCATAATAACACCAGGTCTGCTAAAACCACTAAAATATGTTTTGGACCGACTTCAGTTTTTACAATTACAGGTTCTACCGTCATAACTTCTCAGCACTATTATTACAACAACAACAACAACAACAACTAGTCTTTCCACCACTGCAAACATCAATGCTGCTAACAAGATCGACAATATACACAATACTAACGTCTGTTTTTACGATACATTTGATAAATTAGTAACATGTTTGGGCTCTTTTATGATATCGCAGCTTCCACAAAGCACAGTTAAAGTCTCAAATGCAAATACTGAAGCCAGCACTAAGTAAGGACATGATGGTGTTCATACAGAGATAAAGGGACAGCACACAGCTTTGACGGATGAAGTGCGTGAGCCTGAGTCTTTGTCGACGTTTCACATGTGAGAGCAGAAACAGGAACACAAACAAGAAAAGCGGACATCAATATGCAGCGATTACATTACCGACCAAGCTCCACCTCCTGCAAATCTTTTTTTCTTCTTCTCCCCCGACCAGTGTAACAGCAGCCGTGGGACCAGCAGGCATCGTAAAGCAACTTTAATCCTTCTCCCATCCAAAGAGGCCTCAGCATATCACTGTCAGCCCTGCTCGTATCCGCTTAGCTCAGCGTTTAGTCAGTTTCATCATCTGCTCTCCCTCTGCGTTTCCTCCCAGAGTCGCTTATCTGGCTTGTTTTCACTTTAAGCTGTTAATTGAGGGAGGACTTGCTGGTTCATATTAAATTTTCAGCGTTAGCATTTTTAAGCTTATTTCAACGACATGACGAAAAAGAATAATCCAGTCGTATGTTTATTATAAAATAGTGGTTGCCTTGTAAGTAATACTTTAAAACCAAAAGGTTGGTTTAGTATTTTTCATAACAATGATACCAACAATGAAACTAAATATATGACGACCGTATAACCCTCAGATATAGAAATCAGAAGTGCATTAGGCAGCCGTTATTTTTTATAAATAAAATGAGACTTCATGTCGCTCATTACACTGCTTTAAAAGCCTTAAAAGCAGACTTTGTCTTTCCACGAGATCTTCATTTAATTGTTGGATCCTGCTTCTTTTCACAAGAGATGGATTTAAAACTTTATATGGATTCTGTGTCCAGGGGAGGCTGTGGTGTAGAGCACATTGACGCACAGGTTGATGCCGCCTGGGTTTCATATTGGACCCACACCTATTAAATGTCATGCCCTTATTTATATATTAAACAACCAATGCAGGCACTAATATGATATAGTCTTCTTTTATTGGTGTTCAGGACTCTACGGTTGTGTTCACCGCCAGTGAGAGAAATCAATTGACATTTTCATCTCAAATAAGGTGACACATTGGAATGGGACAAATAAACAGAGACAGTTTTGTCTGACTATCAGAGGGGTAAAATGGGGGATGGGACGACGAGCGAAGGGTGGGGAATCGGAGGAAATCAATAGTGCACAGAGGGAGCCTGGCACCGTCACCAGATTTGTGTTTATGAGGATCAGTAACCCAACGGCAAAAGCAGACATGAAGAAATAGACTGAGATTTAGAAAGCTGTCGTGTAGGAAACGGCTAATACAAAGAAAAGGCAGTGTGAGAGAGAATCTCAGCGCCCGGGGATAAATAATAACACACCCTCTCGCGAGACACCGGGAGCAACGAGCAAAAAGTGGCTCAGATTACAGGGTTATTAGGCTCAAGCTAATGGTAAACAAAGCCACAGCTCTGTCATGAAGCCTCCACCAGCAGATCCAACGCGATCTTACAAAACTCAGCCATTTTGTAGCATCTTAGTTGTTTCCTGTGTTCTGTGTCCGCCTGCCAGAGGGACCCATCCCTTTTCTGAGTCACAAACACTTCTCAAAGTGCAATGATAGTAACACATGAATCGTCTCTGACCCTTATCACCTTCTCTCCTGACGGGATTTGCTTTAGTTGGTTGTGGGCGTAAAACTGATTTTTGTGTGACTTGTCGGCTTCAATCCAAACAGGACAGCTGGCTTCTTGTCCCGCAGATCCAAATGGTCACAGATGCATTTTTCTAAACCCACAACCTTAACCTGAGAACTTTTCTTCAAGATTGTACGCGATAACAAACAAACAGACATTCTGTAGTCGGTTGTGTCTCCGGAGTTCACGGTGTAGCTCGTTGGACGTGTGACCACAAGCACTTCAACTTCACTCATCGGCTATGAGTTATTCATACTGGACAGAATAACGTTATTCTACCTGTCATCACAAATCAAATGTCTTTTTGCAAAAGTCTAGTCTCAGACCCAATACATACTGTCTGCTGTTCCTCCATAACGCTGCAGTTTAATAGCAAATACTTACTTATCACTGTAGGACGTGTTCCCAGTCCAACTGGATGTTGTGTTGAGAAACTGTGGTCTGCGGCTCTGAAGGTAGAATGACTTTACAGTATAATGTTCATTAGTTTAAAGCCGTTTCGATTCGGCCATGACGCTTCTCATTTAAAAACACACTCAGTATCAGCAGAACACATCCCGGCTTTTATCGACTTAAAGACGAGATACTCTTTTTGCATGAACCACGACAATTTAAGTTCTAGAAAACACAATGCCGGCCCTCCAGATATAACTATGACACATTATGATAGAAAATACAATAGTTTGATGTATAAACTTGTTTTTTTAGTTATTATATTGTTAGAAAAGCTCCCAAAACAAAACAGTATGAAGGCTGTTTAATTAGCTTTGGCGTTGACAGTGACACTTTTTGTTGAGTCATATTTTTTGTCAGTGAGTTGATTTGCTAAAGAAAGGTGTCTCTTTGAACAAGACAACAAGAAGAATAGCACATCTGCAACCTCTTGCATTCAACTGCAGACATCTGGTAGCTGAAAGGACTAATTGGTTAATTTTCCCGTTCAATCCACTCTGCATACGACGATCACGCGGCGGTCATATGCACAGCATGTTCTCCACAGTCCTCGATTGCATTCTCACTCGTATCAAACTGAAGGTCATCACATTGAAGCCGTTTTGTGCTCTGGATATCTGCAGCATATTCTTGGTTCCACAGTCTCACTGCAGTCAGAGGATTACAGTATTAAGACTTTGTGGACTTGCTGCACTGAAAAAAGGACGTCATTGTGAAGAGATTTATATAAAAAAATAAAAACAGGCAGCGAAAGGGAAGTAGATTCCTTTGTGTTTGTCTGTTTCGTAGTTACTGAGTTAATGTGTACACTATACGACCAATTGAGGTGTTTTATAAAGCTGTTGACAAACTCCAACCTTTCTGAAAGAGACAAAGGCGTTAAATATATCATGTTTCTCACACTTAGTCTTTGGCTCATGCAGACTGTGCTGTTTCTCTGAATCTCTGTGAAAGGTGATTGCTGCTGTTGACAGGTTCACAATTACAGGCCGACGCTGTGTATTAACCACAAGCATAGTAATCTAATCCGATCAGTATACAATAATTACAACGTTATGTAACCTGACACCTTAAGTGCAGTTTGTATAATAAGGCCTACGTTTTGTTCTTATGTCTGCCATCAGAAATTCATTGAATTTGAAGATGCGTTGGAGGCCGAGAAGAAGGACCTGCAGGTGCAGGTGGAGTTTCTGGAGCTGCAGGGGAAACAGCAGGAGCTCAAGACGAAGAACTATTCTGACCAGAGTGAGTGGACCGAATCCTCCATGATATACTGTGTGTGTGTGTGTGTGTGTGTGTGAGAATCAGCATAGTCAGTCCAACAAACAACACCAGGAGGAAATAAACTAACAACGGCCATTAAAAATAACTTTAGATGAGCAGGCACATGTTTGAATTGACATTCAGTTGTGAAGCCCAAACATGCAGGACTGGTGTTGACACACGTACTTCAACCTGAACGCTGACTGAGTTCTTTAACGGTGTTTGATGAATTTCACTTCATAGCCCTGCAGCTCTTCAAGCTGTTTTTCTTAAGATACACAAATAATAGAACATTTAACACAAAAGCTCAAACAGGGAACTGTAAAGGGAAGTAGTCACTTTTGAAGGACGTATTTTTAGATTGTGAGGCGTTTGTTTATTTGGAATACCCTATGAAGACTGGCGTTCATATTTGATTAGCTCTTTTTTTTTCTTCTTTAAAAACTACCTGTAACTTTTTGTTCTTGTGTTTTCTGGAGTTCAGACCAAAATGGCTAAAAAAAGACTTTCAGCTTATGTCTAACTATCTGAGTTCCTCCTGGTGTTTTCCTGCTGTTAAAATGTTCTGTCTCTCGCAGTCACTCGGTTGGAGGAGCGAGAATCTGACATGAAGAAAGAGTACAACGCTCTGCACCAGCGCCACACTGAGGTGAGAGCAAACGTTCCTCCCAACCCGTCCTTTCATTTCTAGCATAAACTCTTATATTTCCATTGTTTTATCTCCATAATTCACCAAACATGTATGTATTTATGTTCTTGCTATTTAGAAGGCAACATATTGTTGTTCAGGACCAAACCAATGTTTTGCCTTTTTAGGCCATTTTCTACAAACCAGATCTTTTACGTTGGTGCCAACTATTTTTCTTCAAAAGCTTATTGTTTATTGTTACAAATGAATCCAGTCAGCCTTTGGTCTCAGCTAAGAAACCACAGTGCAGGCATTTATTAATGAAAACAAAGTGTGCAATGACATAAGACTGAAGGGATTTGTAAGACATAAATATCAGTATGTAGTATTCAAATGATCTGATTCTATTTTTAACTCTAGTCTATTTTAGATTGTGTGGTCTCCTGAGAATTAACATCATATTGTCACAGCTAAATAATTCACTAATTAAAATGACTATTGTCTTTATGAATATATATATATATATATATATATATATATATATATATATATATATATATATATATATATATATATACACACATACATACACACCTGTGTTTCTCATGCTTTCTTATCATAAACATTTCTCTGACATATTTCTGTTTCTTGGCATCGTGCTCCACAGATGATCCAGACGTATGTCGAACACATAGAGCGGTCCAAAATGCAGCAGGCAGGGGGTAACAGCCAATCAGAAGCCCCCGGCTGTGGACGAACGTGAGTTGATTTAACGTGTGTGTTGGAGTAAAAACGCTGTTCGTACATCTTCGTGTGGAGTTAAATTATAACTTTCACCCATCGTCTTGTTGCGGATGTTTCATGTTTTGTCCTGAGTGTGTTTTGATGTTCCAACACTCTTATTGTGCGTTGTTGTTGGCACTTGTTTGTCAGGAGCCATGATGAACGGCTGCTACTTTTCACCCTTTGACAGTGAAGAGAGGAAATAAGTAGAAAAAATGAACGTTTGCAGTTTTTTGCTTGCTTTCTGTTTTCAAAAAATGGCCGACTGATGAGTCCTAAATATTAATTAAGCACAAAGTAAGACAAGAGGTTGGACATCTGGTGTAGATTCTGTGGCAGACCGGCAGGGTTTAAAAAGCATGATGGTCGCCAAAGACAAATTGATGATTATCTGGAGTTTTGATCAGAAAAAGATTGAAAAGTTCTGAATTGTAAAAAAATCTGGAGTCAACATGTGTGCGTGTGTGTGTTTGAGAGTGAATGTGCGCGAATGTTTGTGTGTACATGTGCCATGGCATGTTCCTGTCACCTGTCTTTCTCTAATCACTGTCTGTCTGTCTGTCTTGCTGTCTTGCTCTCTGTTGCTGCTGTGTGCACAGTCAACGCCACACATGGAGGAAAAGGTAAATCCAACAAGGTCCCACAAGTGCCCTCACATCTCTTCCCTCAGATTTGTTGATGCCCTCCTCATATTTCTGCCTCGCCTCAAGAAATATTCCTTTTGCTTTATTAGTTATGCGTGATAACAAATAATGGTATGGCATATAATTCAGAGGTCATGTAAAGCATCAATCAGAAGTTTTCTCCTCTTCCTTCCTCATGAGTTGCCTGTCTGTCTGCCTGTCTGTCTGTCCGCCTGTCGGCCTGTTCTGCTTGTTTTATCTCAGTCTTCAGCAATTCAATAGAAATGCGTTGATATGAAGCAAAAGAGAAATCTATATTATCATCTGAAGTTGTTTTTTTTGTTTGTTTTGTTTTTCAACCATTTTCTGATATACAAGGAAACAAGACTGTATTTTACCACTACACAAAAAGTATGAAGTTTTGTAAAAACATATAAGTATATGTGGATACATGCACACACAGTTTCACAACCAAAGAATTGCATGTAGTTAATTAGCCATACAAGGAGCTAATTCCTTTATCTTGTCATTTTACGGCTTGAAATTGGCCGTTTTGCCTTTCCCCTAAAGTATGCTGGTTTTGTTTTAAGAGAACAAGCATATTTTGGTAATGCTGACTGGGTTTTTATGTGCGTTGCATCTAATGCATACCAGGAAAACCTTCCGCCCTGGAGAATAAAGAGTTTAAAAAACAGATAGATTAATAAACAATCGGTCTCACGTTAATCCCCACACTTCTCTGTGTCTCCTGTGCCAGCAGCAAAGCGGAGCGCCCTCCTTCATTGAGCCTGTACCCCAGCGGCGAGGGCATGGTACGTGGGGGTGTCGGGGGGGCTAGGATGATGCCCGGGAAAGACAACTGGCAGGTCAGCGATCTCGGCCGGTCTACCTTCTGCTCTGCCTATCAGGTGGGACGGACAGCGGCGCTGTCATCCTCCGCGACCACAACATCCACTGGCGAGTGGAAAGGGGAGGGGCCGGCCTTACTGCTGCCCATCCCGCTAGCCACGCCCACACGGACCACCTCCCTTCCCACACCCGCTTGTCACTTTTGAGGAAACAATTTAAATTCACATCACTTGGATAAAAAGTCTAATTTCTTCGTATTTATGTTGGCTCAAGCGAGCAAGATCCATAATATTTCACAAGGATTTTGTGTCATAATGGAGCTTTATTTGTGAAACAGTCGAGTTAAAGGAGGAATAAATATCAGTGTTTCTTTCTTCTAATAGCTGGCCCGGTGTTAAGCTATGAAGACATGCTGAGAGCAGCTTAAAGTGCACTTTTTAGGAGTTAGAAAGTCTTATTTTAAGTGTCGTTATTGGTTGTTTGTAATATGTACTGTGATAGAGACATTATGATGCTGGACAATCTTTAAAGTCAAAACGTTGTTTTATTATTTGCTGAGACATTATGCAGAACTCAAAGACTGAAGCTATTTACTTCCCTAAATATTTTCCAAAAAAACCCCTCCAAATTATTTTTATTCGTGGGTTTTATGCATCACAAAGACACAGAATGATTTGCATTTTCAGACATAAAGTTGCTATAAATTTGATGAAAAAAGGTAAAAATAGTAGTTAAAATAGGAAATCCACAATCAAAATAGACACACAAAAAGAATAGTGATTATAGTATGTCACAATCAATCATTTATGATGACATGAAGCCTTCAAAAATTAATGGAATTGTACCATAAACCATAGAGCTGCCGACAAGTCCTAATTGACTAAATGGGTAAAATGGTGTTGGAGGTAAAATGTGGCTGCCTTCACTCAGGAGGACGGATCAGAGTCCGACTCGGTGGCGGCCACACCCAGCAGCACAGGAAGCAAGTCCAACACACCCACCTCCTCCGTCCCCTCCGCCACCGTCACACCCATCAACGAGGGCTTCATGCCGCAGTCCGAGTTTGACGCCATGCGAACGGGGAACCGCAGGAAAAGTGCCAAGCGGCTCAGCCGGAACATGGAGGTGCAGGTTTCCCAGGAAACCAGGAACGTCAGCATCGGTAAGAGCGTGTGTCCAAATATGTCTTCAGAGTAAAACTGTTCCCTCCCCCACTGTCCTCTGACGTGTTGAAGTTTAAAGTCATGTCGTGTTTGCTGCATGTTTTTCCAGGTATGGGAAGCAGCGACGAGTGGTCAGAGTTTCAGGAGATCATCGACTCCACGCCTGAGCTGGACATGTGTGTGGACCCCCGCGTGTACGGAGGAGGGAACAGGTACAAATCCTCTCTTTTACCCGCGGTGTGCAAGGACCTGCTTGGTTAAGTGTCTGCAGTTATTCTCTGTTGTTGGTTTTGTTGTGTGCAGATGTGTAGTCAGGTGGCTCAAAGAAAGTTGGTCATCCAAACAAAGTCAGTATTTCCAAGTTAAACTGTAAAAATCACCAAAGCGAAAGACTTTTGATGAACAGCAGTGTCACACATTTACAGGAGTGACAAAACCAAGTCTCACATTTTGATTAACATGAATAGAAATAGGATTAAATTTGAATTCATACTGCTGGTTCCTCATTGGTGTTTTTTTTTGTTTGTTTATATATTTATACTTTTAGTGCTCACTTGTCTGATATCTTAAGGGAGGACAAGTGAGACGTGTTGGTCGCATCACAGCATTAATCTAATGACATCTGTTGTGTTCCAGCCCCTCCCAGGGCATCGTGAACGAGGCCTTCGGCATCAACACTGACTCTCTCTACCACGAGATCAAAGACGCCAAGTCGGACATCATTGGGGATGTAGACGCGGGCGCCGAGCTGCTAGGTATGAACAGGACTTTGCCGGCTGTAACGTTTGTTAGTTGTGTCAGTTCATCGGGCCTCCTTCACCTCCTCCTGGTAGTTGTTCACCTTGAGACTTCTCCTAACATGCCGACATGTGATATTACTCAGAGATGTCAGAGTCAGTGTAGATCCAAAGGACAGGAAGTAAAGGCGGATGCATGTGCGCGTTACACCGGACAGCATTGGCTTCGCGTTACGTCAGGGCAGGAGCTCCATGTGACGCTGTGTGAATGCGAATGACTCGGACCTTTTACCTTGCATGGTGCCGCACCAGCAGCTCAACCCTGCGTCACATCATGAAAAAAACATAGTTTCCTCTTTGGCTGCACGCCAAACCCCAGCTGCTCATTCATGCAGTGTTTCTTTTATTATTTCTGTCTTTCTACTTTGTTTCTTTCCTTTTTTTTACTCGATTTTTGGGGTAAAGGCATGTTAAATGCTGATTTAAACAAATCCTATTTGTCTAAGTTTCATTTTGTATGTTTCTCAGATTGCATTGCTCTTAATGTTTTTGCTTATTATTTATTGTAGTAAGTCTGTTTTACTGTCTGTTACACGTGGTGGATTTTGTTTCCTCTTAATCTCTGGGTTGTTTGAGGTTTTGATTTATTGTCCCTGAAGGTTTTTATCCAGTAGAAATAGAACGGGAGCTTTGATCGGTCTTCTTGTCCATCTGATAACTTCTCACCCGTTTCTTTTTTCCCTTTTTATGTGCTTCTGCTGGTGACACCCATAGGGGAGTTCTCAGGTGTGTATCTGAACATGCATCGGTTGGTATATTTTTCTTTCACTCTGTTGACTCCTGTCTACTTTCTAAACTCCACATCTAGGAGCAGGTATTAACCACTGTATGCAACGTTAAACTAGGCTCATTGTTCTTGTTATTATGCTGCTATATAGTTATACATATGTTATGTATTCATTGCTTTGTCTCTTAAATGGAGAATTTTGACGATGGAGTAGACGTCCAATATCCATACACATGCAGTAAAATCTTTGTAATCTCGAATTTATTTTATTTATTTATTTTTAGTAATTGCCATTAGCTACATCAGCCTGCATTCCTTAAGCTTTCAGTCAATAGTATTTCTTACAGTGCAAAACTCTGCCAGACCTACAGTCCATCCACCCAGCTTCATGTTCGAATAGGAAATGCATCACTTCAGAGGCTCATAAAAAGGCTGTTCCACTTAAAACCAAACTAATGATGTTTTATAAACTCAACTGTTGGATCAGGAAAGTTTTCTCTTCAAATAGCAGATTTTATGTTAATTAGCCCTGCTGCTCTTCTTCAAGTCCAAAATAATAAATGCTTATCAGCATCTTCTCTCTTCCATTCCTGTCCTTCTCTTTTCCCGATCTGATCTGTGGCCTCTCCTCTTCACCTCTCTGACCTTTCTGCCCTCCCTTCTTCTTCTTCTTCTTTTCTTCTTTTGCCTCCAGTTCGTGATGATTTCTTCGGTAAGGCTCACTTTGCCCACGCTCATGGTCACATTGCTTGTTATGTCATTCCCTGGCCTCCAGCTTACACGTCCTTCTGGTTCCTTCATTGTATCCCTTTTTTTTTGTGTGGCTTTATATTTACATGTGGTACCCTTGTGCATCTTGCATACCTAACGTTTAGATACGTGTCAAAGAACACTGCTGGAGAAAGATCTTATAGAGAAGATGCAAACAAGAGTGAAAAGTCAGAAGGAGATAAATAGGTTGTGTGTGAATACATCTACAACGAGAGACAAAACTCTGGCTTTCTTTTGTTTGTCCTCGTGTCCAAATTGTTCTTGGTTGAAATCTCTGCTTAACATTTGTGTGCTTGGCTTCTGTTGCACAGTGCTTGCTGCTTGCACGTACACTTTTCAGTTATTGTCTGGCAATGATAAAAAATGATGGAGATTCAATATCAAAGTCAACAGGTTGAGCATGACATTAACACCCCTCTAGGTTACGGGATCAACCCCGAATATATGTGCACTCATGGAACTGGATAAAGCTTTGATCAAAGGACATGATTTATCTTTAGGGCAGAAGTGTTGTGGTTGTACTGTGTGTACCTACGTGTTGTTATGAAGTAAACTACTAAAAGTTCAATGTTAGCCAAAGATGCTCCAGGATGCTCTGTCTGAGTTAACTAACATTTAAAAAAAATAACTTAAGTATCATGAGCAATATTTTAAATCAACCCTGCATTTTTCAATTTGATTTAGCTTCCATGTTAACATGAGTGTTTAAATCAATAATCTGTTCATTAACTTTAATTTGTTAAACCTTTGGCTTTGGTGGAGGTTTTATTCGCTCCTCAGCAGACACGCTTACTACGTTGTCTGAAAGGCTGTGTTGCCATGAGAAAACTCCAGGAAATGCATTTTGCTTATCGATAAATGGATTAAATTGACTTGATGTTTTCTGTTGTGTGTGATGATTAACAGAGTTGTGAATGTGACTGTTTCAGGGATGGGCAAGGAGGTGGAGAACCTGCTGACGGAGAACAAACAGCTCCTTGAGACCAAGTAAGATGATGCGTCCTTCATGATGTCCCTCATACATATTGAAAGATTTGTTTGTGCTCCAAAAATACGTTCAAATGAGGGAAATTCCTCTAGTTGGATCACGTTTAATAATCTTTTCTGGATTCAGACGGTTTGCCCATAACATGAAAGCCCAACTTATAGTTTCCTCAAGCTAGTTTCTATGTCTTACTTCTGGCTCTCTCTTCACTTTGCTCGACAGAAATGCTCTCAACATTGTGAAAAATGACCTTATTGCCAAAGTGGACGAGCTGTCGGGGGATCAGGAGGTGCTGAGGGAGGAGCTGGAGGCGCTGAGGCAGTCCAAGAACAAGGTGGACGCCAGAATCAAGGAGCTGGAGGAGGAACTCAAGAGGTGAGAATTAAGTTTTTAATAACTTGATGAGTTCAGGAAGAGAACAATATGCTCCTTTTCAGTGACCCTCTCATTGACCTTCGTTTCTAACCACATGAACACATCCTGGCGACAGACTCTGAGGAAATGTAACACCAGACTCACTGATGAAGTACGAGAACCAGACGACAAAATGTCAGTTTTTCTGTGCAAAAGGAGAACACTATCGTTTCTTCCCTAGTTTCACTATTTTCTTGTCATTTTGCTGTATAACTATTTTAACTTTTTACCTGCAGTTCAAATGTGCTTCTGAAACTCTTCTAAAACCAGTCTGTGTATGACGTCTGAGTAAAAGGTTTAATGGTACATAAATACGTCAATGTGACAGTTTATTTGTGTTATATGAAGCAGCTCGCATTGGAATAGGAGGCTTTTTCACCGGCAGATAGAGTACTGATGGGAAACCAACTACTACTGCCACAAAGTGGAATTAGGAAGTTGTTAAAACTCTGCTGGACTCACTTACAGAGTCTGAACAACATTTTTACACCCAATAAATCTTATTAGATACGCCGACGAAGCTTGATAGTTTAAGTCGGAGAGGAAATGCTTGGTAGTAAATTTGGGATGGATGGAAAGTAAAGAGGATCAAACTGTGAGAGACTTCCCACTGAGTTCAAATACTCTGCTATGCTCGTTTCCTGATATATTTTGTTGTCCTTTTAGCTATTTCTTTCCACACACATCTCTTCAAAAGCCAGGAAAAGGAAATATAGTTTGTGTAACACTGTTTTTGGCTGCAGGTTAAGAGCAGAAGCTCTCGGCGCGTCCCGGGACTCCAAGGATGAAGCCGGTGATGATGTGAGTAAAAAAAAACAACGTCTCTGTCCTTTTCTGCATTACTCGTCCTGCACATTGAATCGGTGTGCATGGAGATATCAGTGTAATTTACTTCATCACTAGTATAATGCTAGAAACTGTAGAAAAACTTGTAACTACATGTTTTTTGTTGTTTGGTTGATGTTTAGAAAGAATTTTAATACATTAAAAACTGTCAGAATACTGCTCACCTCAGCCAGTAAATCTGTGTTTTCGGACCATGCGTTTGATTTATTAATTGGCTCTTGTGTGGCCAGTTTTCATCGCCCATGCAGGACGGCGACATGACCATGACGCAGCGGCGGCGGTTCACCCGAGTGGAGATGGCCCGCGTGCTGATGGAGAGGAACCAGTACAAAGAGAGGCTGATGGAGCTGCAGGAGGCCGTGCGGTGGACGGAGATGATCAGGTAGACGAAAGAAAACTTGGACGACCACTGGACGGGTCGGCAGCGTTTGCTGGGTTTAGACGCAACATTTTTTGACTTTTAAGTCTTTTCCTTTTGACTCACACCTCTCTCTCTCCTCTCAGGGCGTCCCGGGAGAGTCCTCAAATCTCAGAGAAAAAGAAGTCAACCATCTGGCAATTGTGAGATTCTGCTTTCAATAAACGTTTTTACTAGAGTACAAGTTTACTGATGCCCTGAATTAATAAACCGGGTGAAACATCAAAAAGTAAAACCTCTTTTTTTCTTCCCCTCCATTCACCAGCTTTGCGCGTCTCTTCAGCACATCGTCCAGCCCGCCGCCCACCAAGCGGCCGTACTACAGCGTCAACATCCACTACAAGTCGCCCTCCCCCGCTGGTTTCTCTCAGCGACGCAGCCACACCATGTGCCAGATCTCCACCTCCAACCGCACGCTGGAGTTCTTCCCCGAAGAGTGAGCAGCAACCGGCTACAGGCCGTCACTAAACCCCCCCGTCACCTCGCACTAAGCCTCCGTCCTTATCTTCCTCTCCCTCTGCTTTGGTCTGAACGCCTGGTCGCTTGCTCGCTTGGTAGCAGCTTGGAGAGTAGAGGACCTCCGGCACGTTCGCCAGAATTACACAAAGAGATGAGACGCGTGTTTAAAATCACACAGTGTTCTCATCTTGGATTGATTGCGAAAGCCTTCACATCCCATTCAGCGAATCTCGTCATGCATGATTACGGGAAATATTCTCAATATTTTCCAAAGTGAATCTCGGATAAGAGCCTTTTACGGCTACTGCACAAATGTTATTCGAGAGGATTTTTAATGGTGGAACATGAATAAACATAAAAATTGTTTTACGGTATAATACATGTTTATTCATCTTTTCATGATTTTCACTCGAGTGTGTTTAACACATTTCTTTGCTTCAGCTTAATAAAGCTTAGTTTAATAGCGAATAACAACCGCTGTTGCTTTATTTTCTTTCTCTCCTGTTCATCTTTTCATCGCTGCTGGCTGGCCAGGCTGCTAACGCTTCGCTGTTTCTCTCTCTCTTCTCTTCCCCGTCCTCCCATTGCTTCCAGACTGGCCAGTAACAGTGTTGCGTCTCTCCTCAGTGACTCGGCACTGTTGGCTCGTCGTGAACAGCGACGTGAACAGTACCGGCAGGTCCGCGAGCACATGCGCCGCGACGACGGCATCATGCAGGCCTGTGGCTGGAGTGTGCCGTCTCGCTTCAAACAGGTACACGCACACATACACACACACGCAGAGTGTATGTACATTGTCTCAAAGGGCTTTACAAAAACAGGAAGAAACCTTCGGGAGAGCAACAGAGGAGGATCCCTCTCCCCGGATGGACAGAACCAATAGATGTCATGTGTACAGAATAAACAATGTGACAGAGTTGCGGCACATTTAATTAATAGTAATGAGATATTCAAGTTTGTTTGAAACGGGTAGGTCACACAAAAACATTCAAATACAACTATAAAACTGATAAAGTGTGATTTACATCCAAAAGCCTTGAGTCTATAAAGAAAATACGATCTAGTCTTCTTGGTTTTGGTCTTTAAATTAAACCAACATCTGTATGAATAATGGTAACACATCAGTCTTCTCCACTTCGGTTTCAAGCCTAAACTTGATTCAATAGCGTGGAAGTGTATTATTATGAAATTTGCCGGCGGACCCGGTGCAGCTGTGAGGCTGACGATGTGCTATACGTGTGTTGGCAGGCAGGCGGCGTTAACCCTGTTCTCCCACCGGCGGTGGGTCAGACGGACAGCGCTCAGGACAGCCCGCTGAAGAGAACACAGGCAAGCGAGTTGCAGCACGGCTTCACTTCTCTCATCTCGTATAAATTAACCTGATTGAACAGTGTCGGCTACCTCTATTTCTGAGACCATTGTTTTGTGTATTCTTCTTATTTCTGGCAACGATAAATCCACTGTAGAAGAGGCAGAGATGTCAATATCAGTCAGTAACGTTTCAAGAGGTTGTTAAGACAATTCACTCCTAAGATTGACCCCTGACCTCTTATCACCGCCGCTTTTAGACCACTGTCGAGAAAGAGGACAACCGCATGAAGAACGTCCCGGTGCCGGTGTACTGCCGTCCTCTAGTAGAGAAGGACCCGAACAGGAAGGTGAGGCGTTCAGGGGATGTGAACCACGGTAGCGCTGCTGAAAAATGTGTTTTTTAATTGTCAGATCTCTTGAATGTTATGTGTAAAATGATTATATGCAGTTTGAGTTGGAGGAACAAAGCTTTGTCCTTGTTCCTGAATCAAAATGACAACATCATTTAAAACAACGTACTGCAGCATTTAAGTCACTTTTAATTGTTCAGGTGTCACTTCAATCCAAACCCATGCCTTCGTGCATGCATGTGTTTGTGTGCGTGCTTGTAGTTGTGGTGTGCAGCTGGGGTGGACCTGACAGGATGGAGGGCCAGCAGCCAGGAGTTGGTAGCCAAAGCCCTGCTGGGCGGCAGCGACCCGCTGCACGCTGACGAGAACGGAGTCGGCAAGAAGAGCAGCCACAGCTCCCCAGAGAAGAGGAAGGTAGAAACCCATTTTACGACATTTATTCATTTTATTACTACTAAACGTTGTAGTTCAAAACTAACCCTGCACACTCAACCATCATCCTCGTATTCACATATGATGAAGTTCAGGACTCAGTCGTGAACCACGTCTGTCCTTTTCCAGTTCGTCGTCTTCGTGTTGAAACCCTGTCCTCTCTTCTCGCCCTCCTCTGTCCGCCCAGTCAAAGGAGCTGCAGGAGACGGACACCATGAACAGTCGGGTGTGGATCCTCACCAGCACCCACTCTGCCAGCAAGGTGGTCATCATCGATGCCAACCAGCCCGGCTCGCTGGTCGACCAGTTCAACGTCTGCAACGCCCACGTGCTCTGCATCTCCAGTGTTCCAGGTGAGAGGGGACGTTGTTGTTAACCCCTCATACTGACGTTTTTATACACCTGGTATGTCAAAGGGTGGGAATCTCCTATTTGCAGATGCTTTAAGGCACACTCAAATGCAAAAGTATCGCTTACTGTTGGCTGTATCCGTCCTACGCTTGCTCTTGGATGAGTGCTTGAGCATGCGTGGAAGCTACACTCCCACTGCAGAGGACAGGGTCTGTCAGACACACACACACAGCCACACACTTCAAGCAGGTCACAAGTTACGATTGAGAGGGAGTCACTTTGTATAAGTCGACACATTTTTGTTGTTGTAAATCAACAGTTGCATCCAGTTGTATAGATGTTTCTTATTAATTCAGAAACGTGTGTGTGTGTGTTTGTATCCAGCTGCCAGCGAGAGCGACTATCCTGCAGGAGAGATCGTGTTGGATCCCGGTGACGGAGGAATGGGAGCGGGAGGCGATGACGCCGGCAGTGTGGAGGGCATGTTGGCCGGTATCACTCTCGTGGGCTGTGCCACCAACTGCAACGTTGCCCGAAGCAACTGCTCCTCGCGCACCGACACGCCCATAATGGACAAAGGACAAGGTGGGCTCATCCTCAGTTATTACCAGCATAGAAAGGTGTAAAGTTAACCAGTTTGTCTTTTTACCGTAATGCTGGTGTGTGTGCTTCAGCTCCCACTGCTCCGGCCATGAATGGGAGGATCCACCCCGCCCAGTCGGCTGAGGAGGCCATGGAGGCCACGGAGGTCCCCGAGTCCACGGCCAACCACGCGGAGCTGAGATCTGGACCTCCGGGGCCGTGCACCGAGCACGTCTTCACCGACCCTCAGCCGCGTCTATCGGACGCCTCCGACAGGTAGGAGGCCAGAGTCCGTCTGTTTAAATAACCATCAGGAATGACGTGATTAAACGTCCTTTTCTCACTGTGAGAGATACGTGTGTGTGTGTGTGTGTCGGCTGTCCACACAGGAGCACAGGTCAGTCCAAAGAGGAAACTTCTCAGCCTCAAGAGTCGGAGGACGGAAGTGACGAGACCAAGAACTACACCAGCGTGGCCCCCACCATGTGGCTCGGAGCCCAGAACGGCTGGTAAGTCAAATCTACTCACAACTTCTGCTGAAGACTCCCAAAAATCACAACCATTTCCTTTCCCGTGAATTTATATACTTTTGCAGAAAGAAATTAGTCACTCTCTGGATTGGAAGATCTTCCATCCGAGCAGCACTTACATATCATGACCTGCTTCTTCTGAACTCTACATGCAGTTTGGTTTTGCTCTGGAGTATCTTGCCTCTGTTCTCCCTCAAGGCTCTACGTCCACTCAGCAGTTGGAAACTGGAAGAAGTGCCTCCACTCCATCAAACTCAAAGACTCCGTGCTCAGCCTGGTGTAAGTGCTGGGGACAGTTAAACTCTGTAATAAGAGCTCAATGTTGTGTAGTTTGCTCCGTGTGAACTTCTGTGACTGCAGCAGTCCGCTCTCTAATTGCAGACACGTGAAAGGTCGTGTGCTGGTCGCCCTCGCTGACGGGACCCTCGCCATATTCCACAGATCGGAGGGTATTTGGATTTTAAATATATTTGTTTAAGCAGAATGCTCAAAAAACACAAAACTTCTAGTTGGTTTCTGGAACTAAGAAAAGCACAATTTAAGCTGAAAGTCACAAAAATTACGTTTTAAAAACAATCTTCTATCACTGCTTTATTGATCAGTACTGATGTGAAATAGTTTGTTTTGTGTTGACATGAAAGCAACTAGTAACTGTTAGTTAATAATACATAATTATAACTTTATTTGTGTGGTTTTGTCCACAGATGGCCAGTGGGATTTGTCCAACTACCACCTCATGGACCTCGGTCGGCCTCACCACTCAATCCGCTGCATGGCTGTCGTGCATGATAAGGTTTGGTGCGGCTACAAGAACAAGATCCACGTAATCCAGCCCAAGAGCATGCAGATCGAGGTGAGTTCAGGATCCACGCTCTTCGTCCTCCTGCTGACAAATGAGACCAACGAGAACATAATCTACCCAACACATCATTCTTTCACGGCTGCGTAGAAGTCCTTCGACGCCCACCCTCGCAGGGAGAGTCAGGTGCGGCAGCTAGCGTGGATCGGCGACGGTGTTTGGGTGTCCATCAGGCTGGACTCGACCCTGCGTCTCTACCACGCGCACACGCACCAGCATCTCCAGGATGTGGACATTGAGCCGTACGTCAGCAAGATGCTGGGTGAGACTAGGAACTCTTTGGGGGGAATCGGTGAACACTTTGACTGAGTTTACTGCTTAATGTGGACGATGCTGGTGTTCTCCATTCACTCTGGTTGTAATTCACAGGCACTGGCAAGCTGGGCTTCTCTTTTGTGCGAATTACAGCACTTCTGATTGGTGGAAATCGTCTCTGGGTCGGAACTGGAAACGGCGTGATCATCTCCATCCCACTGACAGAGAGTGAGTTTCATTTAAACGGCTCAAGACAACCAAACAAATACAAATACAAACGGTGAAAGCAGAGCCGGTCTAGTGGTAGAAGAAGGGAAGCCTTTTTTTTCTTTTCTGTCCGCTACAGCCACAACATTTGAATCCACGTTTGAGAAAGTTTCCTGGGGAGTGATCAGCAGTCTGAGTCTCACCAAAACCTTCAGTTTTCAGCGGTTTTAAAATCTCCTTGAGACAAGATTCGTTACGTCTGCAAGGAGAATATTTTGTTGTCAGATTTGTCTGTCTGGTCGTTCATTATTTTAAGATTATTTTTAGTTGTCGGTGTTGATCTGAATCCAGCAGCACCATCATGTGGTCACTTAACATTTTGGATTAAAACCTTTTAAGCCATGAGATGTAGATTTTTTTCTCCTGGATTCCTGAGCTCTATACAAATAAGACATGACTACTTTTCTTTTTCAGATCTGAAATCCAGCTAATGTCATGACCTTCAGACGCTGCCGAAACTAACCGCAGCTCACATGTTGTCATATTGTATCATTAGATATCTAAACGGGGGTAATTTCCCCCACATGCTGCGTTTATCTGTGTTCGATAGCGTACTCCCTCCTCGCCCGCTGAACGCCGTCGTCTTTCTTTTCACCTTCTGTTATCCTGCCTCCCCTCCTCAGCGGTTTCCCCTCTTTCACAGACAGTCTTGGTCATAACTGCTACTGTCCTCTTTCTCCTCTACTATCCTCCCTCCCCCTTTCCCTCCGCCTCCTGTAGCGGTGGTCCTTCACCGAGGACAGCTCCTTGGTTTGAGGGGTAAGTGGGAGCGCTCGCTCCCTCCTGTTGTGATCTACCTTTTCTTGCCCAGTCGACCCTTCATGCCCCCTGCGGAGTAAAGCTTCCTGTTTCGTAAAGCCTACTTAAATGTGAACGCCATTGAATATCAGGCACTCGATTAGTCCTTCGAGAGCCGTAAGCGTTGAGCTAAAAGTCATCAAAAATATTCCGTGTGCGATTCTTTGTCTTTCTACTTTATATGAGAGCAGGGCTTTCACTCATTGGTGGCTTTGCATGTTATTATTCATTGTGCTTTTCTGCATCGATGCCTAAAAGATGTCTGTGTGGACCAGAGCCATTGCATGCAAAAGATGTGAATCCTTTTGCTTTTTTAATATATTCTAAAATCATTTCTCATTTTCAGTTGATCTGTGGAAATATTTGGATTTTGTGGGTGTTTTATTTGTTGTAATCTTTGCCATGCTACCACATATGATTTGCTATTAAAACCTCCTGGTTGGTTGTTTTTTTTTTCTCACTCCCGTGTCCTTCACCCCTCAGCCAACAAGGTGTCTCCCACGTCGTCCGGGGGAGTGATCCACGTGTACGGTGACGACGGCTCTGAGAAGAGCACCGGCAGCTTCATCCCGTACTGCTCCATGGCACAAGCCCAGCTGTGTTTCCATGGACACCGAGATGCCGTCAAGTTCTTTGTCTCTGTCCCCGGTAAACACAAACTGGGATTTTATTTTACATGATACCGTGAATTGTTTTTCACATACGATACCTCTGGTTCTCACTCTTTCTTTCAGTGTAACCTCTCTGAAATACTAACCAGTGCAAATAATTGTATACTATGACATGTTTGTGACATTTGTATAAAAAGCTCTACTATTACTATTTAAAGTAATATTATGTTTTCTTTTCATCTTTTTGACATTTTTATTTTTATTTTTTTTCGATTAAACTGGTTTTGTTATACTTTTTTTTTTAAAAATACTATGCAATCACTATTTTGTGTCGTTTTCTTTACATACTATAAGATGACTTTATTTACATACTATAACTTTTAAGGACATTTATGATTTTCTTGTCTTTTGACATCCTATACTACCACATTTAATTAGTTTTTATGATGCACTGTATACTTAGACATTTTTATGACACAAAAAAAGATTCATATGAGATTTCCACACAGATGTCTATCAGCCTAAAATGATGACAAAATGGATGCAAAGCACAACTTGACATGTTTCTCCTCGTGTGACAGGCAACGTTCTGGCCACACTGAACGGCAGCGTGCTGGACAGTCCATCGGAGGGCCAGGGCTCCACAGCGCCCCCGGAGGCGGAGGCCCAGAGTGTTCACAACGTGCTGGTGCTGAGCGGAGGGGAGGGATACATCGACTTCCGTATCGGTGAGCAGTCGCAAAACCTGACGCCACACACACACGTTATTCATAGCCATGTGGTGAAGCTGAATGATGAGAAGAAAAACACTAAAATTATGTTTTCTGCATGTTTATTTGCAGTTCTCCACTGTATTATTGTTAGCAATATTATTATCGCTGTTTTTATTACGGAGTTTTTCTCTCAACAGTTTGTAATGTAAGTCTCCATGGTTTTAACTATTCTGAGAACAATTTTGTGATAATAGCCAAAGAAAACACACACACACACACACACACACACACACACACACACACACACACACACACACACACACACACACACACACACACACACACACACACACACACACACTATTGAGCTTTGATTATTCCCTGATGTTTTAACCAAATGCAAGCCTTTATGTTGTAATGTTGGTTTGGGAAATACAGAAATGAGGAACTAAAAAGACAACATATACATGAACATATCAGCAACATAAAGTTGGGTGTTACATCTTCTGTTTGCCTGTTTTCCTCAGGAGATGGAGAGGACGATGAGACGGAGGAAGGAGACAGTAGTGGAACTTCTTCGCAGATCAAACCTGCTTTGTGTAAAGCGGAGCGAAGCCACATAATCGTCTGGCAGGTGTCGTACATACCCGAGTGACACCCGGATCTGCTTTAACACCCACTCGTCTCCTTCAAGCCCCCAAAAAGCTTCCAGCCACCCGACCTTTGTAATTATCCCTGGTCATGTAAAAGTTCCTTCTTGGCTGTAAAACGACCCTCCAAGCCACGTATGGTCCCTTGTAACTACGATATCCCCTCCCGCCCCGTCACCGTGTAACTTTAAGGCCTTGTAAGTACCTCCTCTGATCTAGTAACCTGCCTGCCATCCCGTTTCTGTCCCACCCAGGGCGTTGTAACTATCTTCATGAGCCTTGTAACCCAGCCTCATAACTACCTCCCTCCTCTGTATCGATCATATACTCACCCTGTAAGCACACTGTATCTCTTCCTATATTTACCTCAATTGTCCTGCATCTGCCCCAGAGTTACTCTACTTCTTCCTCCACTTAGTTCGTCACCTGTGAAGCCTCCACCTCATCTTATCGCAAAGCCCAGAGCCCCAACATGCATCAATTGTACTAATAATTTCGAAAAAACAAATCAAGAACACGGGTACAAAAATGTGAATAAAAACACTGACTTGCATTTCCACCAGAAATCAGATTTTTTCTATAACGCTAATCAACAACTCCATGATTGTGAAATGCCGTCGTTTGTTTGAATGGATTTAACGGAAGAGGTGTTTACGGATCGACAGCCTTTGACAGTGTGTGAGAGTCAAATCAAATCGGAGGAGACGGTTTACAGAAGTCTTGATATGGGATTTAGGACTGTAGTGTATAGCGAACGACTTTGGATCCCATTTACCCAACGTGGAACAAAACGAAAGTCTAAATTTAGGTCAAAACAGAAGTGTGGGCTTTACGAGGCTCGAGTAGCGATTTTCTACCCTGATGGAAACAAATATCCTCATGAGGATGCAATGACATAAAATATCTGGTGCCTGATGTGGAGCAAAGAGTCACGCTCGAGTCATGTGAACAATTGAAATCCATTGGAAGCTTAGCGCATCACGGGTTCAGTCCCAGACTCATTTCTCTCATCTGACTGGCTGTTGATCAGACGGTTCGTTGTAAAGCAGGTGAACAGTGATGTGTTGTCATTCTGTGTACAGGGATTATTGTAAAAGTCCAGACACACTGAAGCCCATCCTCTTTGTTCTGTATGGAAATTCATGCATTGATCTCTGTGTGGATTAAATATTAAACATATTTGTGTGCTGAAAAAAAAAACATACAGCTGATGTGTTCGTGTCTTACTTTACAAAACAAACATAACTGACTCGATATATTAATATAAAAGGATTTCTTGACCAGATTTCTTGCTTTTAATGATTCCAATACAATTCAGACTGCATCATGGGATTTTAGAAAAGCACAAATGTGACAAAAGCAGCAACTGGAGACATTTTCATAGAACAAAAAACTTTTTTTTTTCTTAATTCAGCGCAGTTTCTCTTTAATTTGAGCATCTTATTTTAAAACTTCTACACTTTACATTATGTGACGTGATCCATTTTGCACACTTTCAGAATCTTGATTTAAAAGTACAGGGAACTGAAACACGTGTGTAGAAAGGCAATAATGGTGTCAGTCCATTGCTGTTCATCGCTACCATGTTGTTGGGTTCTCACTGGAAGTACTACTACAGGAGAAACATGTATATTTTGGAGTACTTTTTCACTAACAATTACAAGAAAAGAACTTTATGTGCAAAACGTTGGTAAACAGTTTGGCTGTTATGCAACTTAAAATACTTTGCACAGCACATGACCTGAATGTTTATAGATAAAGCATCCTGCAGAAATGAACCTTCAGCATTGATTTAAATGCAGACATTTAGTCGCCATTCCCTGATGTGTTATTGCTCGATGAACATTATAAATTACAAGCTTTTTATTGCTCTACATTCCAAATGTTTTGCTAACAAACTGTAAACACGAGCTTCTGGAATAAAACAAAGAGTACAATGAAAACTATAACAGAAGCACACAGTCGTGTCACTGTTGAAGTTATTGCTCACTTAGTGCATGATCGCTTTGAAGAGACATTTCACCTCGGAAATGTAGTTCAGATTGATTATTTAAAAAAAAAATACAATTAAAGTCTCTTCTGTGGCTACAAGATACTAAAGCCAAAGCAAAATGCATCTTAGGTATGATGTGCTCCATCTTGTCATAACACCAGCACAGACAAACACAGGACGGAGGAGCCGCAGCAGCTCATGCAGAGCGTCAGTTGTAGATCCAGCTGCTGCTGATATCTTCCCAGCAGTTAAGCTCCTTCTGCCTAAACCACAGAGAGATCTCCTTCTGGGCGCTCTCCACGGAGTCGCTGCCGTGGATCACGTTCCTGCAACACGGAACCAGAACACAAACATGTTGAGAACATCCGGGACCGAACAGTCTTACCAAATTTAAATTATTATTTATATTAAATAACATATTTGAATTCTGTACTAACTACTAGTAGTGCATTTTCTATGAGCTACTATGCTCACATATTTTAATGACACGCAACACTATGAATTTTCTTACGACTATTTAAAATAATTATAAAATACTATAACTTTTTTTTACTATGACTTTTTTCATGATTTTTCTTCTGACATACTATACTGACTATATATATATATATATATATATATATATATATATATATATATATACACACACACTGACTTTGTTCCCACATTGTCTCAGCCCAGTGGGACATTTGAATATAATGCAGCCATCAGAAATTAAATTGGTCACAACTGCTGCCTCCTGTAAGTAAAGCCTCACATTTCCCCTCAGAGGAGGACAACTGAACCATCAGGAGATCTCACCTGCCCACTTCCACACACAAATCCCCTCGGATGGTTCCAGGCAGCGACTCGGCAGGGTTGGTCTCTCCCATCATCTTGCGTGCCGTCTTGACTACGTCCAAACCCTCCCACACCTGAACAAACACAGAAACGCACAGGACTACAGCATGCAGAAAACAAAATCACAAATATCACATTAATGTATGGAGACTGATGAGACAAAAAACTACTTCTCATTTCATTCTAGAGGACCATTCAACAGCAGCTTGTTTCTTGCTTTCTGGACACCATGACTTATTATGTTCATTATTAGCTAAATAAAACGCCCTGTGAATTTTTCAAAGCCTCCATTATCCTGTGGACACGTGTAGAGAATGTGGGAGAATCTCACCATCGCTACGATTGGTCCAGAGCTCATGTAGCTCATCAATCCCCTGAAGAAAGGCTTGCTCCTCAGGTCCCAGTAGTGTTCCCTCAGGAGATCCTCAGACGCCTGATGACACACAAGACAGACACACATTAATTTAAAATACAAACATTAACGTATCATATTAACCGTGATCATGTATATGGACCATGAATGAAGATGAAGAGAAGATTTTAAAAAGGCTGACATCCCAAATACCTGCACAAGTTTGAGGCCCACCAGTTTGAACCCTCTTTTCTCAAAGCGACGCATGATTTCCCCCACCAGCCTCCGCTGCACGCCATCTGGCTTCACGGCAATGAAGGTGCGCTCATTCACACCGGTCCAGCCTGGGATCAGAAACAACACAGGACAAAGACGAAGGTCAAATCAACAAGTGTTTAACAACCTTGTGCAGCTTTCACGCATCCTGGTACAGACTGGAGAGAAGCAGCATCCTTCATTCAAGAAATGGCGGCAAAGAAAAACGCTGACAGTCCTAGATGATTGATGCCAACTCAGGCATTAGCTGGGTTTACTTTTGCAGAGGGCGTTTATTAGTATCTAATCCGTCTGTGCTATACAAACAAAGGATTTTGCTTGCAGACAGAATCTCCGCCCTGAGGATACACATATAACAACTTAAATTAAAAAAAAAAAATACATGCATCTCCAAAAATGTTATTTTCTTAGTTTTTAGGAGTAATTATTAGATTCACAAATATCACTTTCAGGTCTTTACTAGTAGTACCCTCGCCCTCTTCGCGTGTATAACTTCAGCGTGAACGTGAACCCCACCGGCATCCGTAGTAGCGCACTACAGCTATTAATAGGACGATGAATCAACGTATTTGTACAGCGAGGACACGTGGATTATCCCGCTATGAGTACTTTGTATATTAGTACACGAGCCAACGGTAGCTGTACCCACACAGTTAGTAATGTCACACTTCAAACCCGAGCGACTCTCACGTTACACTGCGTCTGTTAACGACAGCATCGTTTCACCGGTTAACGGCTCCTCCTTCTGTCTGTTGAACCGACCGGAGAGGAAACCGTGAGCATGGAGGTCAAACTGAACATGAATAAAAGATACGCGGAGAATAAACGGAGATTCAGCACCAACCTGACTGAAAGAAGTAAGAAAACAGGGACAAGAGCAGGCAGATCATTGTTGTCGCCGGTTGACGGAGGAACGTCACACAGGGGGAAAAAAGGAAGGAGGGATGAAGACGTAGGCACGCACGCACGTTTCGGAATGTTTCCCAAAGCGCGGGCACGCGCCGTCCCGAGGCTCGCGAGGGGAAATCTGTGGAAGTCCATTTCCGCCGGTTGAACGAAAAAAGTTAGACATGAAGTAAAATTTAGTAATGTCACATTGTTTACTTTCTCACTATACAGAGAGAAAAGTTACAATGTTGATTTACTGTAATTCAGGTAAGTCAGTTATTTTGCAGATTGTTTTCGAAAGTAAATCAACACTACTCTTACTTATTTTTAATGTTAGTAGAATATAAATAAAAACTACTAATGATTATTATACATTATAATTTTCTCTAGGTTTATCAGTCTGCACTGTGTTGCTGTTCATTCATAGCATAATCCTGAGACACATTTATAAGCAAGTCTCATCAGATTAAAAAAGCCATGCCTGATTACACAGGTGAATCCAGATATTCTGATAGATTCATTTTCTGCTCATGTTGGATGTGGTTGTATCTATAATGGGACTTATGTGAAAACCATAATAAATCCTTTAAGACTTTTAGTCATTTGTGCTGTCAAAGCATGTCCCACAAATCTAGTAGGGGTAAGAAGATGTCATCAAGATGGTTGTAGGGATTACAAAATGCAAACAGTATTTTTTTTTTTTTTTACAGTCACCTCCATATTGAGGGCCAAGTCCGATGTCTCACAAATCAAAGATGTGTGATTATAAGACAAATATGACAAAAGTGGTACAGAAAGGTCTAATCAGGCAAAATAACAGTACATTTTGCCTTAGTTGTCAAAAGGTTGAGTCTTCTTCTACTGCTGCTGCTGCTTTTCCTCTGATGGTGCAAAAAAGGTGGTAAAAGCATCACAACCCCAGTCATGTGTAATGTGCATTCTCAGAGCTATAAGGCTGTAATCACCTAAGTAAAGTACACTATGATTTTTTAAAAAAAAACACTGATAGCGGTGGTAGTTGATCTTGAATTTAATATTCACCACATCGCACAAATATATATATCGCACTCAGAGAGGCTAGCTTCAGATGAAAATAGCAGAAAAGTCATTTGAGTCCATGATTTATCGGGACATGGAGGTGACAGATTCCAGCGTGCTTGGACAGAAGAAATACAACTTCCATCAACACTGATTGGTCCAAATGTCCGAGATTATCATCTTCAGAACCACAAGTATCACACCGGTGTCCCCTGCGTCCTCTGCATCTCTTGCTCCTGCTTGCGGAAATAGTCTTTGTTGAGCAAGACATCCCTCTTTAAAGGCAAGTTTGGCTCCTCAGCCATTATGCTGCCAGTGGCCTTTTTGTGCTGGGCCAGCATCATGGCGCGCAGCAGGGGAGGGAAGGGCACATAGCGCACAGGCGGCTCAGGCAGCGGCTGAAAGTCCTTCATCTGTTGCTCCATGTGTTTGGGAACCAGGCGCCAGTCGTGGTACATTACCTTGTCCAGCTCCTTGACCTCGGCCTCCGTTTTTCCTGACAAGCACAAAATGTAACAAAAGTACTGTGTGCTGTTTGTTTAAGTGTAACTCCGCAAAAAGGCTGCTGAAACTCTTTTAAAAAAAAGGGCATCACAACGGTATTTACAGTTTAATTCAAATCAAATAAATAGTGTACAATCTTACCCTTGAGGGTGAGAATGCCCCATGCTTTGCCATGATCCATGTTCTGAAAAAACACAGGAATCAGGTGCAATTCGGTTAGATGTGCATCCAAACAGACAAACAAAACTGCATTTTTGCTCAATTCTACACTCGGGATGGCAACATGCAGACCTATAACTCAGTGGCAGTGCATGGATGTGAGCCACTCTCACCTCAGCCGTGTAGTCCACCTTGACCTTAGTGATCTGCCAGTAGCAGGGCTCTGCGTGGTCCTCCAGCCAGGACTTGCGGGTGAAGAGGCGGCCCACTCCGAACAGCCTCATGCCCGCCAGCAGGGAGAAAAGGCGGTTCTCCCTTCGGACGTCCTGCCAGGCCAGCACAGGCAGCATCTTCCCCGTGAAAGGCCGCTTCATCGACTCGTAGTCCAGGGCGTATTTCTGGGAATCCCGCGGCCGGGACTTCAGCTCCCGGTACGCCCGGATCTTCCGAGCCATTTCTGCTATGAGACGAAGTCGCTTTTTCTTCACCATGACTGAAGGCTGATGTGCAAGAGCTTCACGTTACTCCACAATGCTGACGGGGAAGCTCCGGCAAACGTTTATTCTGCAAAAGATTCAAGTTATTTAAGAGAAACAAATTCATGTCAAGCTGTCAACGTGCAGAATAGAAACACATTACAGCCCTGATGTAACGTTTACCAGGTTAACCTCAGTCCGTTAGCGAGCGGAAAAGATTGTAAAATAAAAATAAAACATTTAATCTATTTTTCCACTCACATCGACTGAGAGTTGTTACTTAACGATTGAAGAACTATAGATACAGATTAAACTCAGATATCAGAAATTAGAAGTACCCGAACGTGCCCGACGAAAAGGACCAGCGAAACTTGACCTCCGCAAGCGAGACACAACTTCCGCTTTTGTGGTCCGACAGTGAAATGTTCCCTGAAAACTGTCGCTGCTCATTTTGGTTCCGTATTCGTCAAATCAAGCAGAAGCCCTTTCAGTTAGCACATTAATAAGTAATTAATGAATGATGGAATAATAACAAGTGCACATTTGACAAGAATGGATATTTATGGCAGCAACAGCGTCTCACCAGGAGAAATGGATTCAGTCCAGATGCTGACTTTATTTTTTTCAGTGCCAGTTTTCTTAATAAATAAATACATCCAGTCATTTGTGCATATTTAGCATTCATTTATTTTCAGCTGAAACCCATGCTGATAACTTATACAGAACAAGGTGAGTAAAGGCCTTCACATACAGTATTATTAATATGACACGGTATAGAAGAAACACTTAGAATTTTTCTATTTACAAGACAATAGTAATAAAAAGTGCTTGGATGCATCAACGTGAAGACAAATGCTGTGAAATGAGACAAAAAATACATCTGATGGACTACAACTAATCTCGCACTTTACTAGCTCTACAGAGAATATTCTGATCAATCGCTACACAACTGGACAGAATTAAGTGTCCCATGTCACACGACTCAGAACTAACCATCATGGTCCTCTGCTACCTTCACCACTGCCTCCATTTTAACAGCTTAAAACACACACTCCTTCTGAAAACCATTATCGCATAAGATGGTTGTATTGCATAGGAGCATAAATCTTTGTGCACGTCTTAAAGCAGGACCCTTCAGGAGCGAACATGAATGAAGACAGCAGATGTTGGCAGACTGTATAGCTTCAACACTGAGACCAAATACTGTCTTTATACTTCTATTATTATAGTTTGAAACTCCAAAAGGAAGCAAAATAAGAGTTATTTACATACCGGACCCAAAAGCCCCCCTCCTGTCATTTATGGTCAAGTAATACTTGAGTTGATCTTAACACCACACATCCCCCAAAGGCCTGAAAGGTGGCTGTAAATGTTTGTAATTCATGAGCATCAAAACATCCACTGGACCATTGCAAACCCCTTTGGCAGCATAAATCCACCTCTACTGTCCTCTCATGTGCTCAATTTGTATACTATATTTTTTTTATGATTATTATTCATAAATATGAATCGTCATTCTTCTCCAGGAGCAGTCTAAGAAGTTTCTATAACCGTATTTTTGGCTGTTTGAAATCAAATTCGTATAAAACAAGAAAGTTTTTAGAGCCAGCTATCAGACCAACAAAGGCTGAGTGTTTGATCCTAAAAGCATTTAAAATAGAGTACTATTAATTAGTAAAGAGGAGTCAGAACAGGAAGTGTAGGGACAAGGCCTTGGGAAAACCTAAAAACACAGTTGCAGAAACAGATCAGTAAAAAAAAAGAACACTGCTCATAATCTCATATTTTGTTACTCTACATGTGCGGCAGTCTCTTCTGAGTGGCTTACTAGTCTCACGATCCAATTTTTAAAGAGCGACAGCGAATAACAATGTAATACTGCTCCCATCTTTGAGAAAATGAAAACCCATCATTTATACAAACAAGTGGCAAACGATTTCAACAAACTTTCAAAAGCTTGTGACGGACGGATGTTGCCATTACCACCCCCCCCCCCCCCCACACCTCGCTCCAGAAACAAGAACCATAGATGTATTTAATTGTTTGGAGAAGATGGCTGGAATATTTTCATTTTTTGGAGCAGTAAAAAATGCAAAGTACATTCAGGTTCACTTAAACTCTTTGTAACAAGTTTTTGATCTGTTGAAACGTTTTAGTTTAAAAAGTGTATGCCTTCAAGCTGTAACCTCTGGGTAAGAAATACAGAAGACTGTCAGACCTCTAGGGTGTGACTTCCTGTCTGTTTCACTCATGAGAAGCAATGTCTCACTTTGGCAACCTAACAGAAAATTGTGGATGCCAGTAAAACATGAAACGTAATACTTTGATAATGCATCGTTAGCATTGAGGTTGAGGACAATATACATTATTTGCATACAGGTTGAAAACACAAAATATATGAAAGGGATGCACCAATGTCTCAGTCTCAATACAGATACCGGTACCTGGGCTTTGGGTAACAGTAGATGCAGAGTACAGATGTCTTTAATTCATTAATAAGCTGTATGCCTTTGTGTGTCAAAGTGACTGGGATCTTTATTTTATATGTAAAGAAAAATTGCAAAAAAGTCTTCAAAGTAAAACTTTTTAAATGTAGCGACAACGTGGCCAAAACATGAACAGGAATTACAATTCCATATAGTATAGTCTATAAACATAGAAAATAATTGAATAGATTGTCCCATTTGTCACTATACCAACTAAATGAGTCAAGATCGGTCCAATATCAGTAGCAGTGCATCCCTAAAACGTACAGTCTCATTTTTTAAACCACTTTTTTGCAAATGTACCACAATGACCATGAGAATTTGGCCATACTTAACTTCAGTGTTACACTGCACAGTCCGTTCCTGCATCTTTTCACTATTGCCATCTACATAAATGGCAACAAATTATGGTAGCTAACAGAACACCACACCGTTTCTACTTATTACTGAAGCTGGTTCGGATACTGAATGTTTGATGAGCAAGAAGATATCTGAACGGTATGAGAGAAGAAAGATCACAGTAAAGCATGTAGGCAGAAATACTGCATCACAGTTTTCCAATTTCGTACTACTCCGATCTTGGTTATTTTCTTCGCCACTGGATAATATTGATGTGGAGGAAAGCTTGAGGCAAGTAGGAACCACTCGATCCGATGCTGTAAGACATTAGCGTCTGCCAGTGTTTAAGAGGAGGTAGGACTTGGGCATCTCTTCACGTCCAGCGGCATCTCTTCCTCCGACAGGCTTCGGGGTCAGAAGTGCAACCTTCTGAGTCGCTCTTAGAGGAGGACGGTCCTGCCAGTGGAGGGGTAGGCGAGCAGGAGGGCCGCTCGGGCCCATCTGGGCTTTCCTCTGTGGGGCCACTATTAAGACTGAGCACCCAGCCCAGTTTGTTGTGGAGCAACTGGCGGAGGCCTGGCGGCAGCGGCAACACATCCAGAGTGTCCATACAGTCCGGCAGCAGCTGCCGAAGGCGAGCACAACAAAGGTACAGCAGGGAGGTGGGCGCCGAGCAGGACCGGATCACCTTCATGCTGCTTTTCGCTGCCGTTGAGCACGCCATCGGATAAAACTTCTTATTTTGTAGCTCTGTGGCAGCAACACCTACATCGAGAATCGTGACAAAAATGTGTAATATCTTGTTACAATACTGCACTGTGGGCCACATGTATTAATGTTATGGTGGACCATGGTTTCCAGAATGGTGTCCATGGTGGACTGGCTGCTGCCCGGAGGCCTACTAACCGATACACTTGCGATTTTTGAAGAAAGTGAGTGTGCCGTGCCACGTGTCCAGATGGATCCCGATGATGGATCCCTGTCCAAACCTGGAGGAGAAGTTCATCTTGTCTCCTTTATGATGCAACAAGCCTGACAAAAGAAATACAACCACTGAGGTTAAACCTATACAATTCCAATTGTGAGAAGTTGCTGCGACATCATAACATGTTAATCTTACCCGTGTAAGACAGACCCCAGCTGTCTAAATCTTTTCCCAACAGGCTGCAGAACGAGTGTCTGTATTTGTCTAGATTCACATCAAAAGTACCGATACCGACCATCTGCACAGATATAAAGAACAATTCAGAGACAAATATTTGCTCTATGCTTGGATCTCTTTCGGAAGTGTAACATCAATCAGCAGATTAGCGTTGGAAGATGAGGCGTTGAGGTTTACCATGTCCGTTCCATACACTGGAGACGTCATCTTGATCTCCCAGAAGTGCTGCCCTTCAGCCAGCTCTTTGGAGCCACGGATTGCTGCTGTGCCACAGCTGTATTCAGAGTGGAAGTTCACTTTTTGGTTGTCGCAGCTCAGTAATGTTGCTGCCGATCGGCTGTTGCAGTCCCAAACCCAGTCAAACTCTGAAACATCAGAACTCCTTCAGTCATTCATGGCGAAAGCAAAAAGAAATTGAACTTAAACTGGCTTTTTACTCTGTGTCAATTAATACAAGTCATATTTTATTTGTAGAAAAACATATGTGAGAGGAACTTAGAGCTTCATAAATAAATAAAAAATAACCTGATTGGCTTAAATTGTGTAACTCAAGTGACATCAGCTAATGAACCTTTGAATTATAAAGTGGGCCATTTATATGCAGGAGCTGTCCTGTACCTTGGTCATCCTCGCCACAGTGGCAGTCTTTAACTTGGTGAAAACCTCGCAGACGAGGGTTATAGTTGGTCGCAGCCTGGGAGTCGCAGCCACAGTAGGACTCTCCGGTGACAGGCACAGCACTGGGGACCGGAGGGACCATCACTGCGGAGAAGTCTGCCTCAGAGTCCGAATCACTGTACTGGGAAGCAACAATGTAGAGAGCATTGAAATTCCAGCAGCATTTCTTGTGTAACAACACAACACTGGTTTTGATGTTTGGCTGCTACAAAGTCAACATTGGGCACTGCATTGGAAAATGTACCTTTTTATCAACACATCTAAGATGTAACAGTAAATTGCATATCTGAAACCTCATCTCCAACAAACACACACTGTTTACAATGGCCAAATTTGAGGCTTTTAAGTCTGACAGCTGACGTGCATTTTTATGGTGATGACACATCATACCTCCTGTCTGGGGGGAAACAAGTGTCCTCATGTGACACAAGCAAAAACTCCTGCGTCCACTGACGCTTCTATCGTATCTGTTCAGAGCGTTAGGGCCAATGAGAGAAACAGCAGCCCTTGTACGCTTACCTCTAGGCGGTCATGGCTCCATTCTTCAAGTGCCCGGGCATCGGCATCCCTTCGTATTCCCCCCCAAACATATCTCCATGCACAACTGTTCCTACTGCGCCTGGACATGGCAGCAACAGTGTCTAACCAGGAGAAGAGGGGTTCAGTCCAGATGGTGGAGGAAGGGCATCTGTCCAGATGCTGAAAAAATAAATTGGACACCATGATAATCTTAAAAGTTATAGACACTGAAGTCTCTCTGGCAATTCACATGGGTATATTGTTTAATTGCTGCTATTTAAGATTCGTGGTTTACCTTCATTGTTGTTGCTGTTCTGAGGTCTCATCTCACCACTAACACGTGCTAATGTTAATGTGAAATGAAGCCTTGTGAGCGTTAAGATGTGTGGGGCAAGTTAACAGTGAACCTACACATATATCATCCTAACCACTTGATGTAACGCAAACTAGCGTTAGTTGGTAGCTACTAGTCTTGTGGCTTGACCAAAGATTATTATCATCATTAGCGAAACGAGTATCGGCGTTTTTTTCCTCACAAGCTCGAGTTGGCCATCTAGCCCGGCTAACGGTAGCTAATACACAGAATTCCGCCCCTTCGAACAGCGGATGCGTCAAAATGTTAGCAGGATGTAACAAGGTCAGAGGCGCCTCAACCCTGACAACTGGTTATGTATACATATATGTATTAATATTTATAGAGAAAGAGCAATAGCTTAGTATACTGGTAGATGCCGGGTTACTACGTGGTTCATTAGCCACGTATTACGAAAAGAGTGCAAATAACTCGAGTGGTGATGCAGATTCACACCTAGCTTAAACCAGCTAGTTAACTTTCGTTAGCTGCGCGCTGCTAAGCGCGCGAGAGAAACCCGTTGGCGTTAGGTTACCTGCCTTGTACACCAACCGGCGTCCACGGGAAACCCCGGATAATCACCACGGAGACGGTGCTCCTCGAAGCCTTTTATTCTTTGACCGTTAACTCGCGGCGACGGCTCGCGGAGCTTCCTTCTTCCATGACCTACTTTACATCAGTCCGACCATAAACAATAACAGGCTCTCTGCAGGAGCCCGCTGCCTCCTCCACAGGAAGTTTTCAGTGTTGTTACAGAGGAACGAGGAGTGTCGAGTTATTCAGGAGGAGGAGACATTTACATGTTATTTAACTAAAACGTAAAAGCACATGATCAGAAATACTCCAATATCAGTCGAAGTTCTGTGTTATTGTTATTTAGTTCATCATCAGGAATAAACAATGTACCAGTAGTATAGGTATAGTGAAGACTGCCCTCTTGAGTGTAATATGTATTAAGTGGAGAAAGAAGTTTTCAAAATAATACATTTCAGTAAGTGGAAAAACGACAAACCTGTAGGTTCACAATTGTTCCAATTATGCTTAAAATCCATAGTCAGATGTCTCTGAGCATTGGTTTACAAGTTTAGCTTGCGAGAATAATTCCTCCTTTTCAGACTGGCCATTAAAAGATGTGAGTGATGGGAACAACATCCATGTTTTGTGGAAAAAATATTTAAAAGTTTGTAATATGAGGTTTTAACCATAGGAGTTGAAGCCTGAATAACGATTGTTTGTGATGTTGACGCAGCAAGTTAAGTCATTCAATGGACAGCAGAAGAAAACGCTCGACAAGACAATGTTCTGGAGGAGGTTGAGTTTTATTTGGAAATCTGACAGGCATGGCTGAACAGTGAGCTGTCACCTTAAACAAAACAAACAAACAAAAAAATCAAGACAGCAGCACTACAGGTAAACAATACTAGTGTTGGAGAATGTCATATTAAACATAAAGACTTGCACACACATTATGCACTCAGGTCATTCACAGACACACACACACACTCACACACCATCAACTCCATGTCAACATGTGGACATCCTCCATTATTAAATCACACTACATCCAGAGGAATTCCAAGCACTTAGAACAATTACCCACAGTGCAATGAATCTAACTATACACAGATCATTTATATATTTTATGTATATAGGGTTTTCAATAAACAGTATTCCATTTAGACAGTTTCATTAAGTCAAAGTCTTCAGAACTTTCCATAAATAGTGAAAAAAAAAATATGTATTGACAGCTCCTCACCACTGAGATTCAAAAAACGGTCCCCCGAAAAGAACATGGAAAAATAAATTACTGGTGCGCATGATTCTTCAGCCGTCTCCGAACGGAGAATGACGATCAAAAAAACCAACAGAAAACAAAGAACAGCGGGGAATGAGCAGAGGGTTAAACGTTAATATTCACACTCACAGCACAGACTGGTTACTACATTTACAGGAGGTGGAGGGACTCTGGTTCACTGTACAGGTTAAGATCAGACAACAAATCAAGCAGACTGTCCACATATCATCCCACAACAACCAATACATCTTCATGCCCGTTCAGTACTCACAAGACCTGACACAACTGGATGGCTTTAAACAATATGGATAGATCACATCTACTGAGGACACGGCGGTCAAGTGGGCCGCTGACGTGTTTCTGTTGCCATCCCATCCTGTCAGACCCACGGGGTGTAATGGAAGTAGGTGGAAATTTCCTAGTTGTTCTTGCTGCTTCGATGTGGAATGAATGAGATGGTGTTTGATGCGGACATTTATTTTGTAGATAGGATGAGGGCCACGATGAGGCCGTAAAGCCCCAGCACCTCGGCGAAGATCAGGATCAGGATCATGCCCACGAAAAGCCGGGGCTGCTGGGCGGTGCCTCGCACGCCGGCGTCGCCCACGATGCCGATGGCGAACCCGGCCGCCAGACCGCTCAGGCCCACACTCAGACCAGCACCGAGATGCAGGAAACTCCTGTTGGAAAGAAACAAATTGCACAAGTTAATACCGTATGAATATGAAAATGCAGCAAAGTGAGGTTACAGACGTTGCATACTGAACCCGTGAGTCAGACTTTACTCTGTTTGTCACCGACAGACTTCAGTCTGCAATGTAGTTCATAAACTTAAATGATAAAACCAGAGAAATGTAGAGAAATTTTGGGCTGCAGGATCACAGTATGCATACAACACTTATTTATAAAACAGTTTTAGTAAAACAAGTTTTGACCAGTTAGCTGTTCACTACCTGCCTGGCAGGTAAAATTTCCCGGGACTGAGGATTGTGATTAGACATTTGTGATTTTAGGCTACAGAAAATTAATTGAAATTAAAAATGTATCGTGAAGACTGAAATCAAACATTTAGCAAACAAAAACTCTGTCAGGTGGTTGAAATTAAGTTAAAAATATCTTTAGGACTTCTTGACTCATGAATCAATTTGGGTTACTTGACTTAAATTATTATTTCTTCTAATGTGTTTCTAGATGAAGGAGATTTCCGTTTAAGTGTATGCGCTTCAACTTAACAGCATATTATCAATGTAGAACGAGCAGCAATAACACACTATTATTGTAAAGACAAACAATTCTAATGGTCCACTGCATCAGAGGTTCATCTTACTTGTAAAGGGTGACTCTCTCAGAGATGTTGTTTGCTATCAGCACAGCCACCACCAGCCCGTAGATGGCGATGATACCAGCCATGACCACGGGGATGATGGACTTCATGATGAGCTCCGGCCGCATCACGGACATGGCGGCGATGCCTGTGCCGCTCTTTGCCGTGCCATACGCTGCTCCTAATGCTGCGCGAGAGAGGAGAGACTTCCTGTTAACTCGACTGTTTAGTCAGTGTTGATTCTTCACTTACAAACGACTCCTGACAAAAACAACTCAACCCAGACGAGATATGGATTCGAATGAGGCTGCGGGAGAATAATGAACCCAGACAATCGATTTCAGATCCGGCATGCAGGTAACAGACAAAATTAAACAGCAGGAAATACTCAACTGCCAATTTTCTCCCGTCCAATCATATATAAGTGAGAAACTAAAGTGCTATACATCATAATTTCAAAAAGAGGCGGACTTACAAATTTATTGAACTGAAAAAACTATTCTTTCCTTACATCATCTCTAAAAAGTGATTTATGGTTTTACTCTGTACTCTTGCTAACCCATTAAACCTCACCCACTTCAATACTTACTACTTTACAAAGTTTCTCTTTCTGTTCTGCTGTCACCGCACCCCTCCCTGACATCTGCTTGTTGCATATTTGTAGTCACACTGCACATCACTGGCCACCCGTTGTGAGATTGTTCAGAATAGCTGTTCTAAAACAATACAGTATCCTGTGCCTCTTCTTGAAAATTTCCTTTTGTTTTTGATTCCAAGTTCCCTTTTTTATGCTTTTATTTTATAATCTTACTAACAGTTATATGCAGTTTAATTATTTTGTATTAAAGGGCAATGTATGAGCCCCTTGGATCAGTGCCTCCCATGAACACTTATTTTATGTATTTCAATTGTGCAAACAAATAGACCTAAGTTCAGTTTTTGATTGAACTTAAGCAGCCAGCTGTTTGTCAGCCATTAAATCACTTTTCTTGCACCTGCCATTCTTTCACCCATTTAAAGGTTAATCTACTACAATTACTCGACACAGCAATCCTTCTCTACAGATGGTTGACTAGCACGACAGGCAGCACAAAGAAAAGGAAAGGCCCAGTTTTCAGTGCTATTCTTTGTCACCTGGATAACTTCACTCTGTGGAGGCCAATTACTGTTATCATCATCATCATCATATATGGGTTTGATGACGATAAGCAAAAAAAAACTGACATTACCTGCTTATCATAATGCCAGTAGGAGCAAATAAATCCCTCCACTTCTCACTTGCTGATGTGGGTGTGTTGACACTTTCGAGCGATATGTGCTTATCGACTCACTATTGTGTGAATAAGCAACACATAATTTTTAATATTGCCGTCCCAAAATACTATTTTCGTCATATTATTCAGAGAAGATTTGAAAGTGGTTTTCTTATCCACTTATATTTTTTGCTCTTTTTTAATTTGCATTGAAAGTACAACATAACTTATGATCCCGCTCATTTTAAATGCATCATGGGCCACTTTTGTACTAACAACTTCCTCACGGTGCAACTCATAGATAATGGATGAGGATGGACATCACATGTCCAGTAAGTCTTCAGCAATACACAGCTGTCGCCTACTCTGTGCTTGATTGAGCGGCCTTGAGTGTCACCTCGGTCTGACCGCATTTGTGAACCATCAAAATGTTGTGAAACTTTATCAGCAAACAGAGATTTTATTGAAGGGTATTATATATTTTCAAATGAAAGCCTAAATAACACTGCTGTCAAGATGTCTGTGTGCCTCAATGCGTTAATTATATAAAACTTAAAGCAGAGCCTTCAGGCATGAATGTGCGATACAAATATGACTGTTTTCCAATTTCCTATCAGACAACACCTACTTCAAAAAAATATAATAATTTGGATTGAACTACAGATACATTGAACCAACTGGGTGTCGTCCGTGTGTGAGCAATCTACATTACACACAGTTTCTTGGTCAATGTCATTAGAAAATGTAGTGTTTTGTATTTATTTAGGCACGACGGGCCGCCATCTCAGTGGACATCTCGCTGGCCTGATGTTACCTTACTCAAAATGAATTAATCTAATTAAGTTATGCAATGAGATTTACACATGTTTTAATTATGGAAGAAAGCTCTGGTATTGGATTGGTGCATGCACTGGGATATTTGTATTTTAATTCTATTGACTGATAAAAGCTGGATATGTCCATCTCTAGATTTACAATCTTATGAGATAACTGTCATTCAATGGTCAAACTCCACCTGTTGTGTCAATTGATGTCATAATAAAATCATCAATGATTTCCACCTTATAGAGACAGCTGTCTGCAGGAATTGCCATCCCGCGATTGACTGTAAATCCCCCCACACCCCCAAAAAATACTTCTGTAAATTGCGTTATTGCCTCGTGGACAACCTTGGTGCACCCCGCCTCGTGTGAATGGATGGATCTCCCCTTATTTCCCCTCAGTGACGTCTAGGCCCAGATGATGGCCCTCCTGTAACACTCAACATTAAACCAGCGAGTGACATGCCTGGGACTAATCCCCAACGAGAATCGTATTCATCATATAATTCACGAGCATCTAGACTCCCCCGTGCTGTAAAACAAGTCAATTATAACAGATTAAAGACGGCCTGGTCGGTGCAGCTGCCACCTCAGAGAGAGAGCGAGAGAGAGTCTGCGTCACCAAGAAAGGCAGCATCACAGCCTGATATGATATAACCAGGCTGGTAGAGGAGGCAGCTCGCGACGGCGTGAGGTGGAAACCTTCCCCCGCTTCTGCCTCGCATCCCTGGCAGGTGTGTGTGCGCGCGCGCGCGTGTGTGTGTGTGAGCCGTGACCGACTCAGCTAACACCCCAACACCGTGTTCCCGGAGACAGACAGACAGTCAGTCAGACAGACTGAGAGTGTAACATCTGGCTGAGCTAGTTCGCCGTTATATCGAGATGTCGGATGAATGAGCTGGTGTAGTTACCGCTGAAGACCATGGCCGCAGAGGCTCCCATCACAGCGAAGAAAGGCGCGTACTCGGGGCTCTCCTCAGAAGACATTCTCGCACTTTTCTCGGGGCGACACAGCTACAAGGCAGACTATCTTCTTCTTCTTTTTAGGTTTCCCCTTTTTTGTCCCACCGTCAGCTCTGGATAGGTTAAAATGCTGAGAAGGGGGCGACAACGTAGCTGTCAGCAAGAGCGCCGGTGTAGAAGAGGAAAATGGCGATCCGGAAAAAGTCACATGATCAACCGACTCGGAACGATCCATTTGCGTGGACGCAGGGGTGATCGACAACAAACAGGGTCGAGATTAATAACCCGTGTTGTTTAACGCAACATAAAGTGTACTGTACAAGTTATTATCATTTGATTGAAATATTTAGCTTTTTTTTTACACGCACACCAGCTTGTAATTCTACACTATATTATATGAGTAGCTTGTACAGTGTGTAGGCTATAATATGGTATGTTCTGCTGCAAGTGTTCTGACTGCAGTTGCAACGCTAGTTTACTACATGCTGGCGTATTAATTGTAGGTTTCGAGTAGATAGTCAAATCAACCATAAACACTGTGTTTACTCTATAATTTATAAATGTAGCAACAAATTAACAAGAATAATATAAAGACACAGTATACAGTGTCCATAATATCTAGTATAGCCACCCTCATATACAGCAGTATGTTGTATAGGCCTATTTTTTTCACCTTGGCATAACCTGGCAAGGAGAGGTCATTTAAATCAACATTAGACTTTCTCCTGGACAAACAAAATAAGACTTAATTGATTGACCTGAAGACACATCTTGGATCTGCCTTTGTCAAGGTGACACTGTAAATTATAATGTCAGCAATAAGAACATGGCACTGTATGATTCACATCAGAACATTTTTCTTTTAGAGCAGATTTTCTGTAGAGATTCAATTTGTAATTACATCCTATCTTTTCTCTTTCTGTTCTGGCATCGCCTTCTTTACACAGTTTGGTTTTCTAAAAAATGCTTTGCCCTCAAAGCATTCTCAGAGAGTCTTGATGGCTATTAAAGTTGGTTATCTATATATTTTCATATTCGAATACCAGTTTTGGTTTGAAGGATGTTTTTTATACAAGACAAACATGTGATGACCTTTGTGTTAGCTTTACATAATTCATCTTCTTGCAAGTAAGCATGTACAGTTGGCTTTCCATAATAAGAATAAGAATGATATAATTAACTTCATCTATAGAGCGCTTTTCGTACCAAGATTATAGAGAGAAAAAAATACAAACAAAACAGAAAAAAACAACCCAGGCTAAAAAAAAAAAAAAGCAGATACAATCTAAACAAATAGAAACAACACAGGGATTTTAAAACCTCGGGGGATAATCAAGAGATCAAACATTACATAACATCACTTATCCTCAAGAATATTAGAACAGAAATGTGTTTTACTTTTAAAATTGTCTCTGCATAAATAAATCAGTGCTGTCCTGAACCTGATGTCTGATCGTTACCACAGTCACCTCCTGTTGACGTGTCTCAGAGCAAGGCACTAAGTCCTCACTGCTCAACCAAACATAATAAATGAATGTACTAATTTAAAAACAAATTCATACATTGTAGTTTATATCCCTCATATAAGAGTTATGATGAATTAATACATGACATGTGGGATTTTTACTTTGATGATCAATAACAACATTTTTCCTTTGCCAGTTACAGCAGAAATACAACATATTGCAGTATATGTATATAGTATATGCTGGGTTTTAATGAAACTTTAGCTCCAACTCATTCATAGGGCTTTTATAAATTATTTAAGATAGGGACTTAACGCCACCGTTTCTTTTTATTTATTGTAATATGGTTGCCCAACTGACATCTACGTTCTGTATACTGAGGTCGAAAACACTTGGTTGACATGTACCATGCAGTGTCTGCTTCACTGTAACATACTATTGAGGATTAGAGAAAAACAAAATATAATAAACAAATAAACATCCACCAGTACTACTTGTATGAAGTGTATCACTGCCTTTAGTTAAATTGTGTCTTCGACAATGTATTAAATCTCATACAGGATTAAAAAGTGAAAGCAGAGCAGACACAATGTGCTGCACACACATGACTGTCAGCAGCCTCGCCACTGCATGCCATAAAGAGACATTCTTAGCTGTAGTCAGAGATCAATCATGTGACCTGGTCCTGCTCTAAGTTCAACAATCCCTTTCTTACAGGAAGAGGAGAATATGTATTGACTTTGTTGGCAGTGTATGGAATAACTTTTGTTGAAACAAGTAAGCAAACGAACAGTCATGTGTTGCAATACGTGTTGTAAGCACACTCAATGCTCGAAACTGTGAAATATTACTATGCTTTACTTATACTTTTTGGAGCTTTTTATTTGAATCAGGGGCATTTTTAAAGAGAAACGCCTTTGGAAACCGACCCTTAGTGTTGTAAAGTAGCTGAATGGAACCATCAAGATATTCAACAACGATATATAGTATAACTATACATGGATGTATAATTTACTACCAAGTTCCAATATACCATTATTCCAACAGTATCCACATCGCCATCTGTTGGCTGATTTACTGACTGCATCCTGTTTGAGTTCCTCCTCCCTGTAATTGTGAGCTACATAAAAGTTTAAGAGGTTTTCATAATAAATTACAAATTGAAGATGTTCCAACACCACTAACGCCGCTAATGCTAAAAAAAATAAGTTAATAATGCTCAAAAAAAAGATGAAGAGTTCTCAAGTGTTGGAGATCAGGCGTGCATGTTGTCTTAGTGTTTTTTACTTTTATTATCCTAATAATTAAAGTATGCATGTGTGGGAATCAGAGGCAAGATTATATAATGTATAATAAAATATCCCAAGCAAAAGACAACTGACAGCAGGTTACAGACACACTGTATTTTAATGAAAGATTAGGTTAAAATAATACACTTTTAATGATTGAAGCAGACATAATAAAAATGAAAAAAAACACACCATAAATATGCTACATAATCCTAATCACACTTTGCTCTAACACGATTGAGTAAATGGATCCGTAGGGGCAGCGCCGTGTTAGGCTACACATGTAGGATAGATATCGTCAGCATTAAGTAAAAGTGAAGATATCCTAACTGAGCAGTGGAAACTCTAGATGTGAACCCCAAGGTAATGCTTCTCAACACCATCCAGCTAGAGACATCGTAACGCGCGCACGCACACACATTCAGACATACACACCCACACTAAAATCTATACCAACAAGCAGAAGACACTCATACCAGATTCAAGAATTCCTGCAGGAGACCTTTGTGGGCTTTAACATGTCTAATTCAACAGCCTGATTGCCTTGAGCAAAATATGAACAAGCGTTTCAGATCTTACCATAAAAAAACAAAAAAAAAACATGAATGTCATTGATAAAAAATAAAAACAACCTCCCGCTGCTTTAAGCATTTCCACACCCCATCATCACTCATAAGTGATCTCCGGGTTAAACAGGCTTATAGACTTTACTCCGTTTGGGCCAGATATGTCTAAATGTTCACCTTAAACTCAAAAGGAAACCCCAAATACCGGCATCTGATATGCAAGAAGATCAGATTATTTGACTTTGTGGTGGCCTCGTCCCCACACAGCGAGACTGTTTAGCGCTCATCACTCAAACACACGCTTTAAAATCCAACACGCACTCCTGCCTGTGTGACTACGTCTCCCAGTCTTTCACACACAAACCCTGCACTCATTCAGTCCATGTCCCAGCACAACTAGCAATCTGGATAGCAAGATCAGCAAATGTGTTGTTGTGGTCGCTGGAAAAACATGAAGAGCAGAAAAAGATAAGGCATCACATGCTATTCTTTGCGAAGCCGCACGAAGTGAAAGTGTGACACAGCGATGGCTCGTACGCGGGATGAGGAAGCTACACTGGAACCCTTTTAAGTCGAGGGGGAGGCAACCTTTGAAAAAAAGTCATGAAGAAAGATGAAAATGTCCCTCTCAGTCCCAGCCGTTGTCCTTTATCATGTGGGAAAGCTCGATGATAAACTTCCCCTCCTTGTACTTCTGACTCAGCTCAAAGGCTTGTTCCTGCAGAAGGGAGGTGCATGAGTGTTATCAAAAGGAGATTAAAGTAGCTCAAACCAGACTTTTACCATGCGTATGTACCACCCAGTACTAGTCTCATCGAAGAACATGCAGACACTCTAAATGTGTATTTTACATCAACTATAATACTTTTTCCCACCAGAGAAGCATTTGAACTGATTAATATATGTTGATTTATTTTAGGCTAAATGATCACTTGCATCTGTAGCTAGGGCCACATTACAAAATGAAAAATCAAGTGACATTAAGTTCTGTAAATGTGTGCTTCACTTATTAATAATCTATTTCCTCATGGAGGTAATGGAAATAAACTATGTCATTTTTAGCCACATCATTAAATGTGTAGAGAGAATTTTAAAAAAGTCTGTTAAAAGGATACATAGTAGCTTTTGGCTCTACACATGTAACCGCTGACGTGTTTACACTTCCGGGTTACAGCGGCTGCAAAGATACCATGAAGTGACCACAAGAAAGGGGACTGGTCGTAAAACTCATAAAAGTAAACACCACAAAAACGCAGCACATAATTCCAATCCCTGAAATAAAAGCAGAGCAGAACACGGATCAGATCACTTGTGCTCTTCCTGCTAATGTTACTAGGGCGCTGTCAACAGGTGAAATCTGAGGCTGTAGTGTAAATCAAAACCTACATGGGACATCGGTGGCATGAAGCCTGCACTTCATCCACATGGACGCACTTACATATTTCCAGCCCAGCGTGGTGTGACAGTTTTCACAGTAGATGTCGGCGACCGCGTGGAGTCCTGTGAGCAGCAGCCTCTCCTCCGCAGGACCACAGCCGACGTTCACTCTGAAACCAAACGCAGGATTGTCAAACAGCAGCTCCTCTCAGGGTCACGGAAGGCTTCGCAGTAATTAAACTACTCTCATTACCATTTACTAACCTGACCTACTGTCCTGAATTGCTTTTTTGAAGGGGAAAAAAAAGACTGTGGTTCATGAAACAGTCACCGGGGCAGATGCCTTTTCATGAAACCATTTCGAACAAAGCGTCACTAAAACGTTTGATCAGCATCTGATTGATTTAAACCTTTAAGAGTGTACTTCTGACCCACCAGCCCAGAAGTAGCACAACTAAAGTGAACTTTATTGTTCACTCCAGAGAAAATCTAATTATCTGTTGGCAATGTGGTGTGTGGAAACATGTCTGATACTGGGATTTTGTTTTGATGGACAACTTGACTATTGAAAAGATACGCTGGGAAAAGATCCCACTTTCACAAACTGATTTTTGTTTCTATGATCCACAAAAGTACTGAAAAAGATTTGATAAAGTAGTTAAGAGAAAGGAATATAAAAAGAGAGTACATTTTAAAACTGAAGTCATTTCTCACACTGTTACACAATGATTACGGGGATACACATAATACAATTGGAAACAGCTGTCGCTACTTTTCTACATTCATTGTGCCAACGTGTAGTAATATTAAAAACAAAGTACTCACACAGAGTTGAAGAGGTAGGCTCGCCCTTGACTGCCTTGGAAAGACTAAGAGACATGGATGAACAACAAAATAAGAGGATCAAATGTGGACCAAACACAACACAATATGTGATAAGACTTTTTATTCATTTCCAAAATGTTTACTAAGTTTTAGAGATTTCTCTTTGCATTAAGTCAGTACAGTTTTTCCAGTTTTCCCACTTTCTAAACTATGCAAGAGTCACAGGGCGGTGTTACATGCCACCTGAAATGATTTTTTACAACAAAAGAGAGGCGTCATACCAACCTTGGAGATGAGATCGTCATGGTTTGCCAGATGGGCGCGACAGTGCACACAGCTGTAGCGGCGGTGGCACGAGTCCAGGTAGGCCTGGAACGTCTTGGCCTTCGTCAGCTTCACCATGTCTGAGGGAGAAGGAAGCAAGTTGAGAGTTGGCGTCTCCTAAGAACAACTGGTTTGTTCTCTCTATGCAAGTTCAACATCCTCACTCTGATTACATTTCTAGCTTTCAGTGAGGAAGTGAAAGATGTTCGACACGGACATGTTTCACATCAGCTTTTAACACATATGATAATTGCGATACAATGCTCAAGACTTTCACCCAACATAACCTGTAAATAAACCGTGACGCTGGAACTGATCAGACTACATTCAGTTTGACAATCAATTTGATTTGCTTTGGTTGCAGCTTTACAGATAGTTTGCCTGCTTTTGTATTTTTTATACAATTATGTGAAGCGGAACGCATATGACTAAAAGATATTATAAGACAAAACTCTGGGCCCAGCCCCCTACTGACTTAAACACTTTAGTGACCAAGTTAATAGACTAAAAACTCCAAAAAGGATGAAAAGTTAGGAAGCAATGACTCAAAGGTATTATTTGGACAGTTTTCCAATCAAAAATGTTAACATGTGAATTTATGAGGTTGTAATCTCATAATGTGTCTCATAATGTTTCATAACGAGTCCATGACTATTCCTATCAATCATCTGAAGATTTATTATTAATATGTTATATCTGCAGACAGCAGCAGACATTTCAATCTATTTGAATCAGAATCAGCTTCATTATTAAGTTGCTCAAAATGTAACTATGCACATTTCAAAGAACAATTTACAGGAATGTACAAGTCGAAACACATCTCAAAACAAAGACAACAAAGCTGAAGCCAGTTATTAAAAACTAACCTGTTATGCAAGATGGTGCAAAACAAAAACAATCGGTGTAACGTTAGATGAAAATAACTCAATTGCTCAAGTAAATAATGTCGCCCGTCTTCTTATGTTGTGTGCAGAGACACATAGTCGGACCAGCACTGGACAAAGCTTGCAGCTTCTAACAGAAGGAGAAAGATACCTGAGGAAGACACAGGTGAGGCAGCCTGCTTCCTGGTTGAAAATAGTCTGCACAGACAATCCTTGCCTCATGAGATGCAACCAGGCAGCTTAACCCTAAACGTAAGCCCCTGCAGCGCGTGCTGTGCGCCATGTATGCCCTGCTGCTGCTCGGCTGTCTGACACACACACACACACGCGCGCACACACACGGCTAAAGATACAAATCGGGCCACCTAGCTTGCTCGCGCGCGAGCTAGCTGGCTGGCTGGCTCCCTCGCGCATTACAGCAGCTCAGATGCGCAATGCAGGAAATCCTCGGGTTGTCCGTCGACTCACCTGAAGAAAGCTCCTCGCGCTCTACACGGCGGGCCGATATAAACGACAGCTGACAATCATCTAATAAAAAGCAGGTCGTGTGCTGCTCGGCTCCGTCCAACGGCTCGGCCACGCGCTTGACGGCTCGGGACAAAGACAACACGGGCAGCCCCGGTGGTTGTTGCAGCGGAGCCCCGTTTTTTTTCCCCGCGTGTCTTCTCCTTTGAACGTGGAGCCGCTTTTTCAGAGTCCCCCCGCGGGTAGAAAACAGGAGCCGGAGTCCGGACAATGCTGGCAGGCTGACAGGAGGACAGTGCAGCGGGAGGAAGAGGAAAATAAAATGTGGTTTGTTTATGAAAACGCGCAGAGGAGGAGGAAGTCTGAAGAGTGCAAAACAAATCCCTGTCGACCAATGGGAGGCGGCGGGTGACGTCGAGAATGTGGGTCAACCAATCAGATGCGACTTCACATGAGCCCTTTATGGCTATCAGTGTGATTGTTGTTATGCTATTAGTGGGTTATCGCATCCTGCTGGTGGGTTTGGGATAAAAGTCCTTCAGAGTGGGTCAAACTTACACAACGTGCGGAACAATTGTTTGCAGTTGTGTGATATGATTCAGGAAACCTTGGATTGCTATCGACAGGAGAGGTGCAGAGGTGATCTGCTTGTTGGGATCGCTTGATTTGTTTGCACGTCTCGAGGTCGTGTGTAAATGTGGAGCCTATATGTTGTATGCAGGCCAGCTACAAGGAGGCACACGTTCCCTCCGCACAGCACCATCAATTTTAAGCCATTTGTATTAACACCTACTGTTGCAAACGATTCTAACTACGCAAATGAAGACAGTCAATACCATTTTCATTTGTAGGAATAATTGTAATGATTTATTGATTATCACAATTGTTGCAGATGCATTTTCCTCACAATTTATTAATTGATTAATTGATCAAAGTTGATAAAATGTTGGGACTAAATATGTTGGAACTAAATACCTAAACATTGTGTTTTGTATATATGATAACACAAATATTACTGGTGAAATGCCATGTGTCTTAAACCGGAGCTGCAGATCTGGTTGTGTGTTCACAAGCATTATTTCTCTTCTGGGTCACTTATTTTAAACTGTTGCTCTTTGCATCGACAGTATTAAAGACTTCAGTCCACACTGATCCACTAATAATCCATTAACTCACTTGTCATACTGCAAAGCACAGCCAAGCAGGTCAGAAAAATGCAGCCTTTGTTTCCCCACTAGACTGGTTGTTTATTCTCACAGCGGTGTGGCCGGACTTTGACCGTAGCCTGGGAAAACAAGGACACAGGTGAAGCTAACTGCACGTATAAACCCTGTGTTTATGTTTGCCTGTACAGTAGAGGAGTGGCTGTATTAAACACCACATTGGTGACACTGTACTCACCTATATGGATATATTTGTAGAACCAATAAGTATACATTTCCTTTGCTTTCATTTTCAGCATGTTTGTGTTCTTTTCATCTTAATACCACAAAAAGGATGTAAAAGCATGAATCCAAGTGAAAACTCTTGTATTTCAAAAGTCCATCACTAACTCAAACCAATCAAATAATGTAACATCCAGCACAATTTAAACACAGTCACGTTTCCTCTGGTATCAGGATGTTAAGTTACATGGTGCAGCTGGTTAAATATTCACTTCAGCATCAAACTGATTAACTTAAATAAAACAAAACTCTGGACTCTTAACAAACATGAATGCCATCACAATCCCACTTCTTTTAAAACCTTACAAAGACCCGACTCTACCAGCCAGCTCCAGAGATACAAATCATAAACCTCTCAGTCACAGACTAGAAAAGGGGATTATTTCCAAAATAGCTGAAAGAAACCACTATAATGTTCCTTGATGCAGAAAAAGCTTTTGATAAGTTACCTATTTACCACATTGGCAAAATGTAGATGTGGAGGAGGGGGACATCCCCTAACCCAAGTTTAATTATGAATTTCTTCTCCTTCTTCTCATTATTGTTATATTCATATGTGTGCATGTGCACATATATGTTTGTTTTTTCGATTTTCCTTTAAAAAAAGAAAAATCTATTCTTACAATTTTTTGTTTATTTATTCCTCAATCTCCTCTCCACATGCACATTTGTCTAGTCGCTCTTCTTACACATACCTGAAAACACAACACACTTTCACACATGCACAGACACACATCATAAACATAATGATTGTATGATTGTCTAATTGTCTAGTTTGTCTCCCATGTGCACTAATAAAAGGGAACAATTCCTCCCGACAGCGGTACAGTTGACTCTGGGCCGTGTTTGGCACACTGAGCGTGCGAGGCCGCAGAGAAACGACCAGATCACTGTATCTGCTGAAGTGCTGGATGGAGTTGAACCAACAACTCCTCGATTGATCTTGTCATGGTGGAGGAAATGATTCTCACACTTCTTGTATTTACTTCTCTTTCACAGTCTTTTCTTTACACAATCCTCTTCAGAAAGCTGCTGAGCAATTGTTTGTTGTTGCGATGTGAGGCCATGTATGGGGTCAATCCTGACTTCGGTTTCTGCTGAGGTAGCGGGACAGAAGAGTCGGGTAGTCGCTCATCACCCCTGTGGCCCCGACTTCAAATGCAGCCTTTATGTCGTCGTCTTTATTGCACACAAACAAATGCACCTGCAGTTAAAGATAAACGAGTCAATCATAATGATCTGTTCGGGGTCATGCAGGCCTAACAGCTAAACGAAACATACGTAAAATAGTTGTTACCACCTTCTCAAATACATAGGGAGTAAAGCTGTTTTCAACAAAACAACAAGGGTGAAAGTGAAAATCAGATGGAGTCTAGTTCTCTGTCATCCGTCCTGCAGTTTTGAGCCACAGTACGTGACTTGAAAATCAATAAAACAAAAACCCTGCTGTCCTGAATCTGACGGGTAGCAGTTGTCTCAGCTGTGACAGACAAAATAAAGCAGACATCAGCTTAAAGTGAGACCTCGGCACATCACTGGTTCCCATGGCAGTGTGGACAAATAACTGACATCAATGCCGAGGTGGCAGCAGCATTGTGATCTTCTTTAGTGTTAGAAGTATACAGAGTACTTATACTTACATATCGTTTAGGCTTCTTTGTTACTATCGCTATCACAGATTTCGCATTTCTTAGTCGCCACCTCAAAATCCCTCGAGAGCGTTCAAATGCGATGAGGCCCTCAGCGGCTGAGAAGACTGTGACATATGACTTCAATTGTTTTCATGCTCAAACTAATACGTGATCTCTCATGATCGGACGACGGGCGTGACCTCATCCCAGTAGAGATGAGTCACATCAGGACAGAGATGATGCACCCGGAGGGGCTGTTAGAAATACTGACCTGTGATGTCCATTAAACAACAGTCCATGGAAAACTCAGATAATCATTTACCCATTGTGTGTTCGATTATTATCGAAACTTGTTAGAGTTTTAGGTTCTTGTCTTCTATTCATTCTTGATGCACCTAAACCTAGTCAACTGCGCTTATACGTATATACTTTCATACCTGAATTCCCCGAGCTGCGAGGTGGTTAAACAGACTTTTCCTCATTGTTACTCTGGAATGACAGCATAGATAAATACATACATACTTATATATTTACAACAATAGCAGTAAAACATTCTCCAGAACTGGCTGTAAAATAAACATTGTTGTACTCCAACATGTGATTCTGCATGAAACATCCCCCCTTCTGCGGAGGATTGTCTCAGTGGTGCTTTAATTTCTTTTCTCTGACGTGATTGGTAACACAAACACACAAAGTCTCGGGAAACTAAACTCACTTTTCTAACAAAGAGATGACCAGCTTGTTCCTCAGGATGTGTTTCTCAGGAATGAACGTCCTTCAGCACACACACAGACACACACACACAGACACACACACACACACACAGGGAGAGAAACAAAAGACACATTTGTACCGGGACACATTAATCTCTCATTAAACATCTTATTGAGGAAGAAGAATAAATACAGTAGGAACTAACAAAGCAAGTTTTCTGTAAGAAAACACACGCATGGAGCCACACCTGTTGATAATGCTCGGCAGGTAGAACTGCAGTAAACTCTCTCCCAGCGGCATGAAGGGCAGCAGGCCGCTGTAGAAGAGAAGCAGGAGCAGCACACCTCGGCTCTCTGAGAAGCTGTACGGCATGGAGCCGTTCTACCGAGAAGCAGAGAGACAGGCGGGGTGCTGACACCGATGCAAACACAGTTCTCTCTTTAACATATGAAATCACAATGTTATTATTTTTTTTAAAAACAGATGTTGACTGTAAATTGACTTTGTCTCCCCCTGGTGGTCTATGTACCGTACTGCGGCATTCCTTCATGATCCTGGTTTTCACAGAGGCCCAGACGGTGATCTCCTCTCTGTTGTAGCGCCGAACCAAGTCAGACACCTACGAACAGACAAGGGACGAGGGAATAGTGAGACACGACGGTGTGTCATGTATGTAAATGTGCTCACAAGCAGATGTGTTGACTTTAAGAGACCACTTTTACATGTTTGACTTTCTAAATTGCAGGAACTTTGGGCGTAAAAAGTCAAACATTGACTGCTAATTAAATCTCACCATCAGGGACTATCTTGACATTCGACTGGAAAGTTGCTGAGCGTCACAAGGGCATGGTTTCATATTATGGAGATTTTTTTTCATATCGTTGGGAAAGTGCTGAAACAGCTCCTTTTTTTTCGGTTTACTGCACCTTTTCTATCAGCTCGCTGTTGTTCTCTTTGATCTCCACGCTGACAGGCATGTCAGGGAACTTCCTGAACACGTCCTCCAGCAGAGCAAACTGCCTGTCGGTGCCGCTGCTGTAGCGACCTGGAGGAGGGACATGTGACAGCCAAGATCAACACACACACACACACACACACACACACACACACACACACACACTACTGTCGTACTTCTTCACTAAATGTATTTCCGTTACAATTGAGAATAAGAGAATGTCAGGAGGACCTCACCTTCATAAAAGGTCACCTCCAGTCTCTCTTTGTACAGAGGCAAATCCTAAAAGAGTTGAGAAACAGATGGAAAGAGAAAGTTGTATTATAACGTTGCACTGTTGTAACATCGATTGTGATTACCATGAACAACAAAAGGTTCATCCATCTTGAGGTGTTCCTTGCTTAATGTAGAGGAGCTGCAGCATGCGATATATAGATGCAAAGCCAAAGATTCACCTGAAGGTAATCCAGTAATGAAGTGAGTATTTAGAGGACTTACATGGTAATATACCTACACAGATCTTTTGTTTTGACAGGGCCTAAATGTCTCTTCAGAACAATCAAACTCGTCATTGTTGTCGACTTTGGTCTGGAGTAGGTTTTTGTGTGTTTTATTCTGGTACAACACGCGGTGGAGTTGTGTTTACGACATCATTTAAGGGGCCTGCGGCTCACAGAAGCATTAACAAAGGTAGTTTGCAAACTGCCCTGAAAACTCGAATGACGTTAAAGATGCAGTTCCAGTGCAGTAACCTTTTATAAATCATGCATGCTGTGTGAGACGTGGCTCCAAGGCATCGTAGGGGAGTTTAAAAGGAATCTTTGGCTTTGCATGCAGCTGTTTTGCACAGCTCTAACTTCAATTTATTTGACATGTAAATGCTAATAATTCATGAGAACTTCGTCTCGCTGCCACTTGCTGTGTGGCCTCAGCAGGAGCGTCGGTCTCAGCTTGACCTTGTGACCTTTGTCCTAACAACAGCCTCTCACCTGCAGGCTGAGAGAGGAGATGTTGAGGTCATGGCCGGTCTGCCTCAACAGATTCTCATCATGTGACACCACCACATGTCCATCACGGGTTAGGTGACAGTCCATCTCCAGCATCTGTGTGCCCTGCTCCACCGCACTGGAGAGGCACAGATGGAGGAATACATGCGTTTGTTACTCGTACTGTGAGGGAGCTTTTGCTCACTTCTACTCTTCCAGCTCTCTGTCAAGACTTGTCATCATAAACAAACAATACAGCAAGCAAAGGACTGTGTTGCACTTATTTTAGAAAGTACATCCTTAAATGCAGTCCTGACATCCAGCATCTTTGACATCTTAAATACTCTTATTCATATTCTAGCAATGAAGTATATTTATGCAGATATATTCCCCAAAAATCTGTTGATAAGCCTAAAATCTCTCAAGGGACAGTTTATTCGACAGCAAACAAGGCAGGTGGAAAGGTACTGCAGTTAAGTTCCCTTATCATTCTTCTGTAAGTCACTTTATGTGGCTGGATAATCGCTAGGTTTCTGCCTTTTTAGACCAAAAAGATAGAATCAGAGTAAATTATTAAAGCTGTTGTGTTATTATTGTTGTTGCTGTGTGTCTCAGGTAATTCAATATGTGCTATTGGCATAAATGTAGCAATGACAATATTGACAGAACGTCAAGTTCTCTCTCACTTTCCCTCTCCCTCTTTCGTCATAACCCAAGAAGAAACTGCTTCTGTCTCAAACCAACAAAGCATCAAAATTATTCAAATAGCCCTCCTGTTTTGCAGAGATACACCCTTTCTAGTTTGGGTATGCAATTTTCAAGTGACAGGGCCTAAAAATAGGTGAGTTTTCTTTAAGGCCAACTAGTGCCACTGCCTCTCTAGTGCGTCTCTCTGTGAGTTACAGAGGACCGTCTCGACCTGCCTGACATGAAAAGTGTGTTGCGTTTGGTACTCACTGTGTGAACGCCTCCATCGTGCTCTCTAGCCTCTCTCCACATCCTGATATCAAACAGAGGAGTTTGGGCTGAAGCTGGCAGCAAAGAAGCACCAGTCCCAAAAATCACAGTAAAAAAACACACTGACACACAAAACGTTTTGATCACAGCTGACTCTTTTCTGAGATTATATATCGCTGTCGCTACTGTAGGTAAAGAGAAGACACTCAGCAAAAATCAAAGTGATATCATCAAAACTATGCCAGATATTGCCTTCGCCAGTGTTATAAAGTTTGCAATCGGAGTGCACTTGAGCCTATTGCTGCATTGTTGATCACACTTTAAATAAGAACTAAACGCCTTAAAATACAGATTTGTTTGTAAAGTTAAGATTGATAGCATTCATTTCCCACCTTCATCAAACATGAGCGCTGTAGCCGACGGGGTGTGTGCAACAAGTGAGTGGAATGAGCCGTTACCTCCTCTGTGTGAGATGTGTGTGCAGTAGAAAGCTGTGCGTTTCTTCCTGTGGAGAATGTGCGGGTTCTTCAGCAGGTACACCGAGCTGAGGGTGTATCCACCCAGAACCGGCAGGATGAAGTACAGAAAACTGCTCATCCTTTCCCCGCAAACACGAGTCCAGGGAGTCTGCGCACGATCTCAGTCAGAATGTCGGACAGAAGCCAAAAGAGAATGAAGATCTGCAACAGTGTACAGATCCCAACGCTCGACTGAAGACAATCCGCTCTCTGTCCTTCTTGGAAGATAAGAAGAAGAGAAAAAAAACTGGACGGACTGGAAATGAACGAAGACTGTCACTCTTGCACAATGTCGAAACCCACAGAGCTGTAAAAATATGTTAATAAACCACCGGCTCTTAACCCAGAGCTCACCTCTCTCTCTCTGGACTCTCCCCTGCCTGTGGCTCTTTGTAAAGAATACCATTCTTTACTCTGGATTTGTTCAGCTGGGTTACTGGTGCATAGCTTTGTGTGTGTCACACCTGTGCACCTTGGACTTACTTTATTTTGTGTGACGTTGGGTATCAATGCTGCAATCACGACATTAACTGACACCTGCAACATAGCAGGATAAATAAGAAGCCGTGGGCGTCTAGTATTCGTCTTTTCCAGATTTAATGTGTTCATTTTAATTTTGTGCATTTACACGGATTGCAGCGGATAATTAGGAAACACAAAAGGCCACATCCTGCTTTGCAGCAGGTTTCTACACCTGTGTGTATTTGACAAAGGAGAGGTGGCGTGTGGACATATGTAAACTCAGACCCGCGGGGACAGAAATATATGAACACAATTACACGTCCACAAGCACGTGCTCTCACTATACATACAGCACAAAGTCAGCAGAGTGAAGTGCTGCATTGTCCGGGTTCAATAGCAAAGTTGGACAAACAATTGACCCCCACGCCTCTATGAATGTCACAACAAGCCTGGTTTTCACCAGAAGCGAGAAAAATATTCTCACAACAGTTCAGTGTGACTTTCCAGCATTCTCTCCTGTCTGCAGGCGTCAGACGACATACGAGCCCTGGTCAGATCAAGTCGTTTGGACAGGTCATGCTACACGTTTGCCTGCTTATACCACTAATAATGCTTTTATGACTTGCTTATATCACTTATATTAAGTTCTATTACTTATAATGCTTATATCACTTATTATGCTTATATTACTTATGTGTATATATGTCATATGCTTCTATTACTTATAATGCTTATGTTACTTATTATGCTTGTATTACTTATAATGCTTTTATTACTTCTAATGCTTATATGAGCAGACATTGCTGCCGCCATTTCAGCGGCGACTAAAGGTTTCGGGAATGTCAGGGTCGGATGGGTGAAGCCGTGCTCAGACACGTCGTGGAGGAAGGAGGGAAAGCTGCATAGCAAGTTGTCGGCACAGTGAGATGCAGCACAGATATTTATTCTCACAGCTCTCTTCACAGTCCAGAAGTTAATAATAATGCTAATAATACTTTTATACTTTTATTTAGCGTTTTTTGAAGCACTCAAGGACGCTTTTCAGTTGGGTTCTGGTCCGTAGTAGAGCGCTGTGAGATGAGTCTGATGTAAAGTGACACAAAAAACTAACAAATACTTTTTTTAAATTAAAAAAAAAAGTTAGGGGCCATATCTCCATGGTTATAATTTTCCATGGCAACACCAGCTGAATAACGTTTCCACGGCAACAATCAGTGACAACAGCTCCAGAGTTCCGCAAGTTTTCTTTTGTTTCACTTGTCACTGATTTTTTCTTTCTTTGTAACTGTTGAATCTTTTCAAGATGGACGCTGTAATGAACAGAGGTGGGTTTGTACACGTGTGTGTAGGGAGACCAGTGTTATAAAAGGTTTTATATATATATTTATGTTTATATATATGTTTATATATAAATATACAGTATATTCAATACATAGGTTGGGTTGGGCGTATTAAGTAAACATTCGTTGAAGACCCACAACTAGACATCCAGTCTTGGTAGGGCTGGAAGACGACAATGCATGGCGTCAAATGATATAAAAAAAAGTATATAGTTTACATTTTTCTAAATCGTTTAGCTCTTGATTTCAGCGGTAGAACGTTATTCCAACGACTATTTACATCCCTCGTCAATTGGAGCTTCAGGACAGTTGAGGCTACACAGAGATCATTATCACAATGTTAAGATTTAGGCCTAGATTTATGTTTTTTTTCTCTCTCTAATTTCTCTTGTAGTTGTCATTTATTGTTATAGGTCGTTTCCTCATCAAGATATTGTGAGCGAAGAATGTGACATCCCCTTATACCTCAAATTTAAATACACGTGTCACTTTCACATTACACTTAACCTTAAAGTACTGTTATCTGTTGGTCAGTGCACTTTATTTAAATTGTATATTCTATTGAAAATTTAAACATGCTCCCATTTCTTCCACTCCGTCCATTTAAAAAAAACGTATGCACCACCCGCAATGACAAATTCCTTGTATGTGAAAACATACGTGGCAATAAATGCTTCCGATTCTGACCATATCACTCAGCCTTAATTTTTTTTTCATGATTGTGAAGTCACTTCATTCAAAGGTTCTCATAGCAGAAAGCCGACTATCGAGCACCTTCCTATTGTGCGAGGGTGGCAGTTGCTTGACTCAGTCAGCCATGTTTTTTTTTACTTGGGCAAGAACCAGAATTTAAATTAGTCCTTAAGATAGTCGATATCTAGGAAACTTTGTGCCACATTTTATTTTAATCTTCTGAAGTTTGACCATTAGTTTGCAAAATGGAGTTCCATGAAAGGAAAAGAGAACAAAAGACCAAAGAAAAAAGCATCCACACAGTCGTAACAGTATCAGGAAATTTTATTTAATTATATGTATATAATTCTGTTTCTTTGTTAATCGTTTAATTCATAATACCCATAGAATATACAGACTATAACCCTCAATAACTCATATCTCTTTGACAATCTACGTATATCTCCTTTTAAAATAATTCCTTACAAGATCTTGGAGGGGGAAATCAAAGAAAAAAAAAAGTTTCAGAAAGATTGAACACTGCCAATAATAATCACGCCCAGAAGAGAAATAAGGAAGAAAAATTACAAACAAAAACATCCTAATTATTAAGAAAAAAATACAACTTTAACTCCCTTTAATGTAAAAAAAAAAAAAAAAAAAAAATACAACAACTCACCAATATAACAACAACAATAGCAATAATAAGAACAGCCATTTAAAAACAACAATATCTGGAAACAGGCCTCATGACGGCCGTTAGACTCGTCGTACTGTGTGAATGTATGTGGTGTGTTTAAGTGCAACTTCCACAAACACACTCCTCAGAAAGAGAGAGGAAGTGTCTGTGTGTGTACGTGTGTTTATATGTGTCAGGAGGATTGCAAAATGTGGTCCTCCTGGTTCGTTCTCATGGTTACCCAGTGAGATGTTTGGTCTGATGGCAGGTCGGTTGGAGAGAGAGGAAGAAGAAGAAAGACAAAAAAGAAAAGAAGGGAAAGCAAGCTGGGCCTGGTGGACTGGTGACCAAATATACATATGAAGCGCATACAAAATGTCTGTGCGACTGTTTTTATGTCGGTTGAAAAGTAAAATGTAAAAAAGCACAAGTGGCTGCAGGGACAGGGCCCGAAAAACACACACGCACACGCACACACACACGAGAGAAAGAGAAGAAAAGGTCTTGGCTTTATGTTACTGATGAGCAGATACACACAAACACTTGTACATAATTTACTGCAGACGATCAGTGAGCGCACACACACACACACACGCACGCACACACACACGAGAGAGCGTGGCTGGAAAGACAAAGTGCAGACGTGCTGATTGAGTTATGCGAGTTTCCTGCATGTGTGACCGTCCATGATCTGTGATCCAGGAGAGTCGGGGAGAGTGGGTGTGGGAGGGGGGGCAATGATTTTCTGGTGGAGGGGGGAGGGGAGAAAAGTGGGAGCAAAGTCAGTGATAAGGGGGAGGAGAAGTGGGGGGCAGCCCTTTGAGTAAAGCGTGGCGAGAGTCGGGGAGGTTGAACCAAAGTATGCGCATCACCACATGCACCAGAAAGCCTCACACCGATCCCAGAGTGCTGGCTATGGCTTCTGAGGAGAAACAGCCCCATGACGCGAGCCCGTAAAAACAAATTAATGATTTTTGCTGTAAGAGGGCGAAGCCGGTGAGCGCCCCCAAGATCTGGAGTCTATTAGCATCACAGGCCTGCCCTTGGAGAGAAAAAGAGAGAGCGGGAGAGAGAGAAGGAGAGGGGGAGGATCCAGTGCATGTGTTGGTCCATTTTAAGGGGGCTTCTCTACTGGTCCCAGTGCAACAGGCAGAAATTAGTGCAGACGGAGCTGGTGACGGAGCTGGACCCGAGCAGCCGTTAGCAGTCACATCCAGAACAGAGAGGAGGGAGCAGCCACTGACGAGAACATATGGACACGGACGAAATACACATGCACACAAAGAAACGTGTAAAAAAAAAAATCAAAAAAAAATCACCCACATTGCAGAATAAACATCCAGTATGCTCACAGGTAGCAAAAGAGACACACAGGCAGAGAGGGGAGAGGGTTTATAAACTGCACGACCAGGAGGTGGAGATGCCCCGAGCAGGAACAACTGTACAGCACTCCGACATTCCTGGTTTGACTATTATGGGATTTTTTTAAATGACGCTCACATCAATGACAAAGTCATAGTTACAACTGGGAAACAACTTTTCTGAATACTCTGATAAACAACAGTCTTAAAGATGCAAGTTGTTGAAATGTGAAGCTTTCCATCCCGTATGACCCTATTTTTTTGTGTTTTTTTTTAAATTCTTCGTAGTTGAAGAAGAGGAGCTGCTCTTGTATAAAAATGGCGAACACTAAGCTGCAGTGACAGACTCCAGTAACTCGGGCCGTTTACATTCAAACACTTGCGTCAATGAGCCAGAAAGATCATCATCAGAAAATGCTCGTTGGGAAAGTGCACTTCTCGAGACCGCATTTAAGGATGGCCACATTGAAAACATGAATGCGGTTAGATCCGGGCCGTCGGCGTCAGTCGGGTCCCGGCCTGTGTACACGTTTGACTCCGTACAGTCATTCTAAATCAAACGGTAGCAGATAGAAACGCAGTACAAAAGAAAAATACAGCGCGGTGGGATGGAAACGCCGACGTCAACCTGGCCCCATCTTCCAGAACAACGTATGTAGCGTGTTCGCGGCTCTGCAAACGAAGGATTCGCTGAAGTTTAGGATCGAGAGGAGCCGGGAAACGAGGGCCGCTCCGAGTAATTCACCGTGTGATGCATTTGTATCAGAAATGTAATTTAGTATGTAAAGGGGAACACTGACTCTGGATCAGCTATAAGAAATAAGGACCATACAGTCCTACAATAATGTTGAACAGCGTCTCACATCAGCACAGTTTCTGCATCCACCATAAAAAACAAACAACGTTCTGGAAAATGGGGCGCGTGCATCACTTCTCTAAATGAACGTATAATTTTAGAAACTATACGTAATGCCTTTTAATCTCTACTTTGGTCCAATCATTTAGCGCCTCCTGAATATAACCGTCTTTCCACACGTGAAGGGGGAATTCGGTTTGTCTGCCCTTAAAAAAAGGTTCACGGTCAAGAGATGCGTCTACGGTACGATTAAAAAACCCACAGATTATTCCTTCGTTGCTCCCCAGCCAAGTTTCCTGCATCTTTATGCCACTTTGGTTGATTTCAGGAATGCATGCATTCATATGATCATACACAGTTTGTTTTTAGAAGAAAAAAAAAAAAAAAAAGAGCGACGACAAAGAAATCTAGAAACCTGCCAACATGCCAGTAGAAACATTGAATATTCGCCTCAAAACCAAGTGTTCAAAAAAGAATAATTACTTGCAAATATAAACCCCAAAACATAGATACGACTCTGAACTGATCTGAAAACACTTTCACAACAGTGTACAAACAAAAACTGCGACGAGAACACTTTAAAGAAAACAAAAAAAAAAAGCTTTTATATATTTGTATGTACATACACACCCGATTAGCATCCCCGTTCTTTTAGCCCTCAATTTTTCCAGGTTGTAATTTACATGGAGCAAGACAAGAGAGAGTTATGGTGTTGGTTAATACAGTAGTTTATATGAGAGGCAGCGACAGAGAGAGCTCAGACTGACAGATCAGCAACAGGTGCAGGAGAGAAAGGTCCGGACGGGAGGGGAACAGAGAGTTACTGGAGATGGGACAGGATGAGGCAAGACTTTTAACAGGAAAACAAATGTGAGGTGAGAGGAGGGAGAGTCCAACATGGACAAAACTGAAACAGTATGAGTACAACAGACCCTACCACCCCACCCAACCACAGAAATCAAAGTTAAACTTAGCTCTCTTGCAGTAGAAAATGGAAAGATAAGCAGTTAAATGTTCATTTCTTGTTTTCTCTTGGTTTCTTGAAGATGCATTTTTTTCTTTTTGTTTTAGCATGTCGTTTGGGGGTCTTCTTGTTCAAAGCCTCTGTAGCTTTGTCACTCTTTAAAGCTAAAAGAAGATAAGAAAAAAAATGCACTTAGGTCCCACTTATAATAAATACTATGCCTCATTGTCCCATCATCCCATCACTTCCTACAAGAGCAGACCCCCACACTCACATTTGTTGAGAGATAAATGAAGCAGAATTAAAATGTGCGACCCAAATGTCCATTACAGTCACAATTAAACCTGCAGAATACTGCATCCAAAGGAGTTCAGACCAAGAAGTAAGTGTCTTTGCTAAATCTAACAGTCTTGAACGGTAGACGGTTAAAGTTAAGGCGAGGAAATTTCATTGTGTGTCGATGTTGGTGGTCCCTGCAGATAAAAGCGGCTGTGAAACCTATGATTCTGTTACAGCGACAGTCTGCCCCCTTGTGTTTAACGGTCAAATTTAAGACCCCAAGTAAGTCATTTGTTGAGAACGTTGAGGTTTTAAGACGATACTGCGATCATTACTCAAGTATTTGAAATAAAAAGTTTCATAATAAAGTGAAAAGAAATCTGATGCGTCTTTTTAAATTGAATGGAAACGCATTCCGCATTCACCGGCCCCTGACGACACACACTAAAGGAAAAGATAATAAGAGTCATTTTTAAATCATATGTAGCTGCTCCTGGACATGTTTTACATTTCCAGAGTCCACGTTCAGACCAATTCCCTCCCTTCATATGAACCAAAGATAATAAATCTTTGGTTCAGAGCCACATATTTATATTTACTATTGTCTTTTAACTAAATGAGAGTGAACAGTGAACATTAATGGCATTTGCTCCACTGACATCTAGTGGTCTACGATCACAACAAAGTCTCTTCAGGGCCCTTCCCGTTTTTGAGAAACAGAGTCGGACATGGGGTTACGGTTCTCTTCAACAGAACACAACGCTGATTCTCATCTATTTATTTTCCAGCTCACGTGTGTGTTCCCGTTTACTGAAAGATGTAAGGGGCGACATAATGTAGCCTCTTACCATTCAGTAAAACTTTAAACAATGAAAACCAGCTGGATTTGTAGCTGCATCCTCAGGTGAAGAACCTATAATACCTAGGAGATACACCTTCTAAAATATGTCTGCGATTTGCAACCGGTAACAGCAGAACCTCGTGACATGACCGTGTGTGTGTGTGTTTGTGTGTTTGAATGCAAAGTCAGCAGCCTTGTTCACGTACCTGTGTGTCTCAGGAGCCCTGGTAGGTTTCCTGGAAACGAGCAGTTTCCTCGTAGATCAGTTCCTTCAGCTTCTCTTTGGGAAGGTCGTCCAGTTCCATGGAGAAAGTGAAGGGCTCCTCTGCTACCGGCTACACACAAACACACACACATACACATTAAAAACATACACAAACACACCGTCCACTAAAGCCGGAGAGCCATTTCATTCAGTTTTAGCTTTTAAAAGAAAGTCTTGGTGGTAAAATCGAGAAAAGCATTGTTGCAACATGCTATATAGACGTCAACATACAAAGGGCAGATTTAATTTAAATCAAAATTAGGCTCTAAGACTAATGCTTCAAAGTGGGGATACAGGATACAAGAATAAAAACATGAAAGGAGACAATTTCTACAGGGCAGCAGAAGGATTCAGTCCACGCTGACGTAAACCGAGATGTGATTACGTTCTTTACCATCCGTCCCTCTCCCTCTCTCTCTCTCTCTCTCCCTCCCTCTCTCCCTCCCTCCCTCCCTCCCTCCCTCCCTCCAGCTGAACCCGGGAGAAAACGGGAGGCTAATTGCATTCCGAACAGAGCTAAGAGGCTTCCCAGCACAAGGCAGGAAAAGGCTCACAATTAAATCTTGGCTCATGATTGAAAACAATGACAAACATGTTTGAATGAAAAAAGGCCCGACTGCCTACGACATTTATGCAAATCTCATAAATAAATAAAAGGAGCAGCGTGTGGCATTGAGGTGGATCTATTGGCAGAAATGGAATATAATATTATTAAGTATGTTTTTCCTCTGTAGACAGCAGAATATATAATATTGACAGAATGAAAAGGCACCGTTCAGATTCACAGCTTTTCACCTCTTACAACATCTTTCTCAAAGCAACATGCAAGTCATTTTCACCGATTGTAGATTTTGCTGCAGGAATAGTGGAATAATTGATCAAATCGCCACGAGATAAGGGGCTCCATCCCTGCGTACCTCATCTGAGGGGTCGTAGTACTGCTCCAGGTAAGGATGAGCCAGGGCCTCCTCAACGCTGATGCGCTTTACAGGGTTAAAGGTCAACATGCGACCCAGCAGGTCCAGAGCTGTGTCAGATTCAACAAGAGCTTCAGTTAGTACAGTCATATACGTTAAAAATGAAGTTCTAATTATTTACTTAAGCCGACAAACTGCTGGGTTTCCAGTTAACATATTTCCTATTTTCTTTTCCCCCACCCACATCCTGCACAACTCTCCACTAATGTTGTGTAGAAAGAACAGACAATAGAAGACAAAAGGGTGCCACTTCTTGAAAAGTGATGACGAGATCCTCTCAGCTTTTTTTTTTTTTTTTTTTAATAAAATCGCTGGAAATTTTAATGTACAAATTAAAAGTTAGAGTTCTACTAAGTGGGATTTTATTGTCCCACAAAGCTAAATAACCATAACGAGTCGTTATCATTTCAATAGAATTTGAACACACATTTAATAATGTCATGAAAATGTTACAATGTGACATTATCACGTTACTGGATGTTCTTGTTTGAAGCACTAAACTTTCTCTCATTCATGCTTAAACAAAAACAAAAATCTTATGAAGCAGCTTTGTACAGATCATCTGACAAACAGATAATCACACATTACAAGCCTTCTTCAGGTTTATGAACCTGCTGCTGCATTCGACCTGTTCCAGCCACCAGTGTGTACGTTAGTGTGGATACACAGCTGACGATGGGCCACACAGAGCTCTATGGATATGTTGCTCCTGGTTATATATACGTTTTATTTCCTCCCCTCGCGTTCCTGGCTTACGAACAAATAATGTGGTGTGCTGCTATTACCCTTTGTGTCCGCCTTGTAGAGGGTTTCCCAGGGGATCCTGGGTTTATGAGGCAGGGACTGCAGGTAGTTCCTCGCCTTCATGTTGATGATGCAGTTCAGATCGTCCTGAGACGGAGAGCCGAGGACGCCTGCACACAGAGGAGAGCGAGGGTCGTTTTACAATAAGGCCACTGAACGCCCCATTTCCCCACCCAGCCACGCCTCACTCTAGTTACTTGAAGCTGGTTAAGTTCGCTTGTCAAAAGGTTGAGTTACTCGAGGGAAGAATTTTGAAAAGGTTGTAAGTACATGCTTTTAAATTACAACTAATTCAAACGGCACCACGGGGGCAAATAAACACAATCTGAGTAGATGCAAATGTGACTGACTGTCCCTTTAAATAAAAATACATGGTGCTTCAAATAGTTTTCACATTTTGTAGAAATGAGTAAAAACTCACCCAGTATGTGGTTGAGCTGGTCCAGGTAGTGTTTCCCGGGGAAGATGGGCCTGTTGGACAACATCTCAGCCAGGATGCAGCCCACTGACCAGATGTCAATAGACTTGGAGTAGCCCTAAGACACACATACACACAATGCAAATAGTCAACAAACTGAGACGCTGTCCGTTCCAAACCAGAATCCACACCGGCTTCTCACACACACCTTTGAGTTGAGCATGATTTCTGGAGCCCTGTACCAACGCGTGGCCACGTACTCGGTCAAGAAGCCGGTGTGGTCGTGCTCAGGGTCGGCTATCCGTGCCAGGCCAAAATCACAGATCTGAGGAAGACACAAAAGGGTCAGAGGTCAGAAACTTCATATTCATACAAGCAGGTCCAACACTCATAGACTTAAGCCACTGAGCCTGAGTAAGGACAACTTCCTTAAACCTTTAGATACAGCGCTACTAGTTCCCAGTTTTATGCGTCTCTCAAATGTTATTCCTCCTTCTTAATTATTATTATGTGTAGCTCAAGTATGCTATATCAATTTTAAGTATTACAATACATATATTAAACGGGAATATGAAATTGGCACATTATCAGTGGTACAAATACAATATGTAACATATAGCTGCTGTAATAAAGGTTTATATTGATATTTTGGGGGGTTTTTGCGGAGGGGAATGTGTCAGAAAGCAGCTGCAACATGTGCTGCCTTTGTTCTTCACTCCTCCCACATGATCAACTAATCCAGGGATTGGTGGTCGGCTGCTGAGAGTTCACAAGTGTTCGCTGGAGCTGTTCAACACGGCAAAGATAAAGCCTCATGGCTCCGATGAGAGTTCACAGCGCTGATTTCAGTTTTTGAAAAAGACAGCCAGGCACTCCGTAAATAAAAGCAAGGCTGAAATTAATCTCAGATTAAATTCACCACAAGGTCAGCATTTGATAATACCTCATTTGCATATCAAAATGTACAATTTCAGAAAAGTTGATACAGAAAACATAATTGTCTTTATGAAAGTAATCAACTGGGGAAGTTTTATGGTGAAATCTATTAGTAAAATGTTTTTCCCTCTTCAGCTGGAAAGGGAGACAGCTTGAAGTGGAATCGAGATGGGAAATGCCTCCAGAGAAATGGACGTCACAATCCGTCTGAGAGTAGTTTGATATAAAGTATCTGCAAGTTTCTGCATATAATACATTTGATTCAGCGTTCATATTTTATAATTCAACCGTTCCCCGATCAGTGAGGGGTCATGACAAGTCAGGAAGGGCTGAGGTCAAGCCGTCGCCCACATCCAACATTCCTGAGATTCTTTTTCAATCTTGTGGAGCGCTGTAATTTACAACTTGTACCAATGGTTCAATAAACAAAAAGCGTATTGTGTAAAAATGTTTTAGCTAAATAAAAATAAGCAGTCAACTTTAAATCCTCTTTTTAACTAACTTCTAAAACTGAAGTGTACCAGTTACTACGTATTGACTTTGAACCAGAGGGAATGTTTCACACCTAAACTACATTTAAAACCTACAAGTGCAGAATTTCCACTATTATGCAACTATGTTTGCTAAGTCAAATACCAAAAATGTGTCTTTTTTGTTGTTGTTGCAGGACAAAATTATAAAAAAGGATAGAGTAATATAGTTACCAGAAAAGATGGGTTGGGGGTGTGTGTGTCTGTGTGTGTACCTTGAGGTCACAGGTGGTGTTGATGAGCAGGTTGGAGGGCTTGAGATCACGGTGCAACACGTTGGCCGAGTGAATGTACTTGAGGCCTCGCAGGATCTGGTAGAGGAAATAGCAGACGTGGTCGTTGCTCAGCTTCTGGGTCTTCAGCAGCTTGTACAGGTCCGTCTCCATCAGGGTCTGCACGATGTAGCTGGAAGGACGCGCGGGTCAAGGCGGACAACCAAGAGGGCTGACAGCGTTTACTGACACCAGGAGAAACATAAGCACCGCTCTGAAATCAATTTCAAGTATTTAGCAATATATGTTTATGAAGACAAATAAAAGTATTCTAGACTTATATTTCACTTTAGTCAGATTGATCAACAATAGGCACATTCAATTTGTTCCTCCGGGTTTCTGAACAGCAGCCTAAGTTGTATTTTGTGTTTAGAGCCACATGGATACGAGCACACTAAACTAAGATGTACCACGGTAAACATTATAGCTGGGAAAAACGTCAGCTTTTCTCTAAAATGCTAATATGTAGCTGTAGACTCTTCGTCTTGTTGATGGAAGAAAGCCTAGCGTGCAATGCTGCCACCAGCTGAGCTCCAAACAGAATAAAACGTGAAAAGTGGGGCTGTTGCTGTCCCCTGGATTTGGTTACATCTGCTCATATCAGCAAACATCTCAAGTCATCAACAAAGTAGAGCAACTAAAAGAGACTAAACTTCAAAAACAATACGAGGACATCACACATTTCATTTAAAGTGGACAAAGCCTCTTTTCACAGAGAAACGGCCGTCGCGTGCAGCCGTTTGGCCAAACCTTCAGTCCACTGCTCTGAACATAACGACAATCACTGAGTCTGAGAGGACTGATCTGAATGTGGATCTAAACTAGTTCAAATACTCAAAAGGAGCAATTTGAGAAGATGCCAGACAAACATAATGTATGCCTAGACATCACATTATTTCTTATTTTTGTAATTGTAAATCAAGTTGAAATATTTGCATTTATGTTTACAATGCCATTCCAGAAAATCTCATAACACAAACTGTAATGTAAAATGATCAGTAACGCCCAGCAACTAAAAACTGTTTTAGAAACAAATACTCCATATTTAGCCCGAAAATGTAGTTTGTCCAGCCATGCCGGCCACAAGAAACATTATTGCCTCAAAGTTTTCCTCCTTATTACCCCATAACACTGAAGTGTTGAGGCTCGACAAGAAGGCACAGAGTAAACGGACTGAAAGCTGGATTAATAACTGCTTGTTTTTTGTTTGGTGTAGCCGCCGCAGAATTGTCAATTCTCTGACACAGTTCAAATGAAAAAGCAAAGCTGTTGCAATAAAGTACTCTTCAAAAGTTGTTTTGGTAGCCAGTTTTTGAATGCATTACAACCAGATATTTAAGTTAAAAACATTTGAGTGTTTAGAAAAGTTTGATTCAATCTATGCTTGCGGAACAAGTGACACAAATGCAGGACGACCTTCGCTGTAAAGCCTGTGAGGCCTCCTAGCCTTTGCAGAGTAAAGTACATGGGGAGGTTGTTGTGATTATCATATTCTTCAAACGATTAAATCTTTAGTTTGACATGCTGGGTGTATTCTTTGCCATGCCAGCGCCTGTGAAGTGGCCTGGAAGTATGTCACCAATAACATGCGCTGTGATATGTCGGTGACTTCTGTCAACAGAAAGCTACCTAGCTGCTAGCAGAACTTATTCGGTGTAAGAAGAGCTCAGGCTAAACCATAAGAGAAGTTATGACATGTTTAGTGTTTGGCTGAAGGAGCAGGAGAAACAGACTCAGTGGCGGCTTTACTTTACGTCTTTCTCAAGGAGGGTTATGGGCGTGTTTGGCAGTGATGATCCTCACTTGCCTCCATGAAGCGCACCCATAAACTGAACAACTACGTGATTGAACTGTTTGCTACCAAAGAGAGGTGGCTGGAGTTTGTTTTATTAAGTGAACTGCTTTTTCTGTTGTCTATTTTCACCCCGCTTGGCTCTCCGCCGGCACCCACCGAGGATGCCACCACGCTCACCCGAGGAAGTTCCAAACTGCTGCTAAATTTAGAATTGGAAAAATCCACAAATCAACTGCAAAAGTCAAAGTTGAGAAAAAAATTAAATAAACAAGTAGCTGCTTATAATCCAAATTTTACGGCTCCTTCTGTTCGTGGCTCATGCTCTTAAGTGTTTTAGTTCCACAATTTTGTTGGATTGTTGTGTCATGTTCTTACTAAATGTGACTGGTTGTTGATGTGGACTACATATCGTCCGTTAATGACACAGCATCCCGTCATGCGCGTATTTATGTATACGATATCACACAGCACACAAAGTCCAGGTCGATAATTCATGGCCCGCCACTTCTTAAAAGGATACACATCCCTCATGCTGTCAATGTGCCGTGCCCTGAGAATGTCGTTGATGCCGATGATATTCTCATGGTGGAAACGCAGCAGGATCTTGATTTCCCTCAGTGTGCGCTGGCAATATGTCTGGTGCTCAAATGGGCTGATTTTCTTGATGGCTACACGCGAGCTTGAGACGTTGTCCATGGCAGAGCTGGATAGGGTGGATGCGGAAAGAAGCACAAAACAAGTCTCATATTACACTTGGTTCAATCCACACACAATGACGTTATCAGACACTTGGGGCTAAAAAGGGCGTAGCAGACTTTCTCCACAGGCAAGATGCACGTGCGACTCGTCTTTCTGCTGAGATCTGTTGAGCGCTAATGTAGGTGTGTAGGTGCAGTGTCAGTGGGGTGTAGGTGGAGAGTACATGGAGGCTGAGAGCAGCTGGGAATAGTGCGTTTCTGGGACCCTTGAATTCTACGTCCCTTTGTGAGAAAAAAAATAAATATATACACTTTTTTTTAATGCAGACACTTCAACGGGAACACCAGTTATATCACATCTTCCCCATTGGTGAAGGCATGTTTTCCTATTGCACAACACACTGCGTAAACTGGGCAAGTTCACATGCTTGTAAAACCTTTGCTCAAATGCTGTGACACAAACACAGAGTAAAAAAAACATCCATTGATGGCACATCCGGAGACAAAGCATCTGTGTACCCTGGACAACGATATAGTGTGGATCCTAAGACCTAAACAGATTGTTGTGTTCTTTCACTGTACCAACCACTGGGTGTTGACAATGTGCTGACACATGTCTGTTTGAGAAGGACAGTGATCTTGTTGAGATGGACGTGTGCGCCTCGGTTCTAACGCTAAATATCCACCTTCACATCTGATCGCGCCCACAGCTTCACCCTCCTTTGCAATGACTTAGCATTAATGTCAAGTGCAACAGGGTTGCATACACATGACCACACAAGGCTGTGAATCTCGCAACACGCGAGGAAAGGCCTCGCGACTACTGACAAAAAAATACACACTGCATCCTCTGCAGCAGGTTTTTTTTCTGCAGCTTTAACGTTTAACAAATCAGAATTCAAATAGAGATGAATGAAGTCTGCAGGCTGGTGCCGGAAGTGTTAGATAACTAAGGCGATAACTAACTAAAATGTGCGGTTTTAATGCAGTCTGCAAACAGATTTCTCATCAGATAGCGACCTCCGTCCTGCGCAATCACTCCCGATCTTGTTTCCTGTAAAGCTCATAGCCACGCCTGTAGCTAGCGAGCTAACCCGCTAACCACAACACGAGCTGTCTTCGGGTTCAACAGCGTCTGAATACCGGGCAGCAGGTTGAAACACACACGTCGACACCGCGCTCAAGTTCACTAAACGCCGCATGTTGACTCCTGCGGTTAGGATTAGCTGGCTCGCGGTATTTGCAAACAAACGGCTTACGTTAGCTAGCACTTTTTTTTTTATCATATAACGTTGGACACTACGGTGGCCCTGCGGAGAAGACGAGCACAACTCACCAGACCATTCCGTACGCCCCTTCCCCGATGTAAGACAGGTTCGTGTAGCGGGGGCCTACGTCAAAAATCTGGCCCTTCACGGACTCGGCCTTGGGTCCCGCAGCTGCGGGCGCTCCATCCTGCGCCACCGTGCCAGCCGCCCCGGCAGCGGCAACGGCAGCAGCGGCGACGCTGTTGGAGCCTGCGGCCCCGACCGTCGCGGTGCTGCCTGGGCATGAATCCGCCATTCTTCCTCTCCAAACCGCTCCCTCTCTGTCAATGTGTTTCTTTGAGGAACCGCCGCTGCTCTCAGATCGGTTTTAATGTCTGCACGGCGCTTCGAGCGAACGGATTGTTTCACTGACGGCGCACAGAGACTCGACCGGGGCCCTCTCTACTACCGGAGTGTAAATGGATTTCGTGCGCGAGCCCGGATTTGGTCTCAGCGCCGAGCGTAAATGCGCGTGCCAAACTACGGTAATACAGGTGCGTTAGATGTGTTCGTGAGGGTGGCTCGTCTGGGCGGAGTCGCCTCCGTCGGCTAGAGGCACCGCCCGTGCAGCTCCGCTGATGAAACGAAACAAGCGCAATCTGCAAAATAAACACGCAGCAGCAGCTACGAGTGGGCGTGCCGAGATATGTTGCATGCTGCTTGTTGTGACAAGAAAAACAGACTTCATGACCAAATAGTCATTTTATCGATTTCTACGTAGTTATCCACCCCTGTACGCCACCCACCACCGTCATGTTTTAGTACGGTTTGTTTGCCTGTCCAAGGACTTCTTTGTATGTTGCGATTTATGTCATAAAAACAGGATGCTTTGATTATATTTGACAGTAAATATATGATATATTATTATTAATATTATAATAATGTATATGTGTTTATGTGAGATGTACTTATATAGGAAAACAGTTTTTTCAAGTCCCAATTTGTATTGACAAATAATGGTTAAAATGGATATTGCAAATATAAAATAGATTAAATGAGATTATATGTGTTATTTGATATGGTTAGTTTGAGTAATTAAATACGTCTGTAGAGCAACTTTTACAAATGATTGACATTGTCCAATAATAGTATTAACATGTTCTTATTTATTCCATGTTGTTAATCCTCGTGCTTTTCTTGACAAGGACTCACAGCTTTGAATTGTCATCTTTTAACCTAGTAAACAACTGATGTTTGTAAATACTGTTAATAATTTACACTCATTTACAACGGAATGTTTTACAAATTATAAATGAAGCATAAGCACAAAAAGGTGCAACACAATTATGTTTTTTTAAAGTCTATAATTTATAAGTCTATAATAACGTTTTAGATATAAAATATAGGGCATCGGTTTCAATACGTATGTTTCTCCACTTTTTTTGTATTCCTCTGTGAGAGACGTAAATAATAATCGTATCACCATGGAAACGAGTGACCACACCCCTTTGCAGACGACACAGCGTCGCGCGGTGCACTTCCTGGTTACTCGGCGCTGCATGCCTGTTGTGTGATTTAGGACTATTGATTTTCTTTTTCTCAAGGAATGGTACATTTCGTCCTACGACGACATTGGATCGGCCGGATTCGTCTCGCGTTCACTCTCCTCGGACTTCCGTATACAGTCTGCACCAACGGAGTCAGGTATGTACAGTATAACGATCGTTAAGGTTCAACTAGAAGCGTTGACTATTTGACATTATGGGACAATTTTGACTGTAATCGAAAGTAGACATAGTCATGTTCTTTAGTTGCTGATTCTGTCCTTAAACACTGCCAGGGGATATGTAATTCAATGTTACAGTAGACACCATTTGTTGTTTTTATATCGATGTACAATATATATATATATTTTGATACCATTACTTTAGGCAACAGATGTGTATGCAGTATGTCATGATATTATTACACTGATGAATTTAAATGTCAGTTTATACCAGAATATTTATAATAATAATGAATGAATGAAAAGTGAACTAAAAAGTACTTTATTAATCCCCAAGGAGAATTTTTTTTTGCCGTATTAGCAGCATCCCACACTTGCAGACATCATAATAATGCTTCAATCTGAAATAGCGCTTTTCTTAGTACCCAAAGACGCTTGTCTGCTCTAATCACTTGAGGAACAATGTGTGTATGAGGAGTGCATGTGGAGCGGTGCTGGCCCTGGGCTGCTGCAGGGAAGGCAGATGTGGGCTTACTTACTGGATTTTTACGTTTCATATTTCTTCCTTTGCAGGCCGGCCATCTGCTGCTCATCTTCTCCTTCTTTCAGGACCAGTCAAACCATCAGACCCATCAGCAGCAGTTGCGTTAACCTCTACACGGCCAGTGCCTGGACAATGCCATCCTCGGCAGCGCTTCATGTCAAGTCCAGATGCCCCCAGTATCCAGGGTCCAAGATCAAGCGCTTCCTCGTGCCTGATGACAAGTTGGGCTGGAATCAGAACTGGCCGCAGTATAATCCTGTCAGCCACACCGACCCTTCAGTAGAAAAGAAACCAGTATGGGCGGATCCTGATATTGGGTGAGTTCCACATCTTAGTACTTAAGTAAGTGGAATGAATTGTAGATTTAGTTATTTTCTTGGCTGCTCTGCTGTGAGACCTTCTGATTGTTGAACATGCTCTTAGTTTTCAAAGATCAGCGGGAGTTTATTCATGACGAGGACTTTTTCTTCTTTCACAGCTCTTTCTCTGCAAAGTTCAACACTGTCGATGGTGGTGTGGACAGGACGAGCTTTGACGGCGGCTACAAAATTGAAAAGGGAAAGCCACTGTAAGTTATTGCACACCAAGAGAAATGGTTCTAACACTCATTCAGTTTGATTAGTTCAGCAAAAAAAAAACAATCACGTCTACAATCACTGGTTTTCAAGCCTTGACAGGTTAAAATGAGTCCAAAAGAATGTCCCAGTAATGAGAGTTTGTGGATCAGTTTATCACTTTGTCTTTGCAACAACACCACTTGGGAAAAGTGCTTGTTTCCACTGGAACATGTTTAAAAAACATATCAAGAAGAGGGTTAATTGTAAGGTCTGTAATGCTCCATCTGCTCTTTACTAAATAGTTTTTCTTCTTCTTTACTGCTTATACATGTACTTGCAAATTTGCTTTTCACTGGTGAAGGAATCCTCATGGACGCACAGGGGTGACTGGGAGAGGTTTGCTCGGCCGATGGGGACCCAATCACGCAGCAGATCCCATTGTCACCAGGTAACCCTTCCTCTACTTTACCCATCAGTATTATCCAGGTACTTGCTCACCAAACCAAAGTCCATTACTGGAGTGAGCATCTCATTACCACCGTGCAATTTCAGCTTCTTCTAAACGTGATATCAGTGAAACGGAACAGTTTCCTGACGTGTAAAAAAGAAGCACAATTGACAAAAGGAAATTTGCAGTTTTTTTTTTTTTCATAAACACCCGATGGACAGATGTATGTTTTGTCACTGTCTGGCAGGTGGAAAGTAGATGCCAAAAAAGCAAAGATATCTCATTCTGTCTCCAAGCGGCCTATCCTGCAGTTTGTGTCCATCAAGAGGAAAGACTGTGGGGAGTGGGCCATTCCTGGGGTTTGTGGCTTCTATATTTCTCTTTCAAACCAAAATAAATTCACAGCCAAGACGTGTGCGGGTTTGAGTGGTTTTGTGTTTGTGAGATGTCACGTTCCCGTGATTTGCTTGCTCATTGGTGTGGGTGTGATTGTTCTGTAGGGGATGGTCGATCCAGGAGAGCAGGTCTCTCTCACGCTGCAGCGGGAGTTCTCGGAAGAAGCCTTGAATTCGTTGGCGGTCCCTGCACCAGAGAGGGCAAAGATCAGTGAGCGCATCAGCAAACTCTTCAAAACGCCAGGGTTTCAGGTCCGCTGCTGACGGCCACTCACTAGTTTCCTACCAATTTAGTTATGAGGAAAACTAGAATATGTTTTTTTTTTTTCTTCTTCAGGTCTATAAAGGCTACGTGGATGATCCTAGGAACACAGACAATGCTTGGATGGAGACGGTTGCTGTAAACTTCCACGATGAATCAGGTATCAATAATTTTATTGTGATTTTAAAAAAAAAAAATTTTATGGACCCCAAAAAATCTTTAGAAATACATAATTTAATTGATGCGACAACAGCTCCAGCAATTTGCAAACCATTAAAAAAAAAAAAAAAAAAGTGTTCGTGAGACAATTTCTCTCTGGTGACCACAAACACATCTTTTGTAGGGCGATGACATATTTGTGTTGTTACCGTAGGCAACAGCGTGAGCGAGCTGCCGCTGCAAGCTGGCGATGACGCAGGACAAGTCCAGTGGGTTGATGTTGACTCGTCCTTCCCGCTGTATGCCAACCATTCCCATTTACTGGAGCTGGTTGCCAAAGAGAGGAAAGCTCACTGGTAAACGAAGAAGACCGACTCTGACACGACGACGATGAAGGAAACATGGAGGGCCTTGTTGTTCTCTGTGTGCTTGGGGTGCATGACGCCTACACTTATCTCACTTTAAACATAATAATCAAAGTTAGTGAAAGCTTAATATGTATCTCATTAGGTTCACATGTATGCTCACTGTTTAATGCATGGCAGGTTTAGATTACTATAGCATAATGTATGAAAGCTTGGCTGCAGTCGCCTCAGAGGACATGTCAGAGCTGCTGTTTGATTTTTGTCACGATGAAGAAAGAAAAAAAAAAGAGATGAGATGTAAATTTTCACAAAAAATGTTTTAAAAAATCAATTTACTGCTCGGAAGAAGCTTAACGCGAGACTGTGACATGCAAGGTGCTGCTGCGTAACACGTCACATTATCTCTATTGGCACTAATTATGCTAATGAATTCAATGTTATCGAGGATCACATTAATCCAGTGTGATATTGGAAGAACAAACACAATGAGCTGCTGAACATAACACATACTACATTAATTTAAGTGTGATATTATAAGGAGGGCGATCCAAATGAAAAGGTGCAGCCGGACTTTGATCTCCGGATGTGAATGGAGGAAGAAGACGTGCTGGAGCTGCACACACAGCCAAGCAGTGCACCAGTGCAGAACACAGACAGGCTGAAGCTAGAGGACGAGCGTGTCGTCAAGTGGTAACAGACGGTGGAAGCAAAGGCCATTTCACACTCGACAGCCTGCCTTTCCCCAAAATGTTCACATCGGAAGGTGTCATCTCACTGCCGGGCGTACTTTGCGATGAGGCAAGATGGGAGGGGGGGAATTACGCATGAAACGGCTTGTATCTGTAAGGATTCACGATACAGACGCCAACACGTGGACGCTGCTTTCATCAAGAGGCAGTCAACAACAGACTGCCAAGTATTTGCAATGTGACATGTTTGTTTTCTGGTTGAACTTACAGATTTTACTAGGTGTGATTTGAAAATTCTGTCCGCTATGTAACTAGTGAGCACAATAACGAGACGCTAAAGGGAAAGGGAGATGATTGTGGCTGCAAGAGAACCTCTTCAAGGAAAAACTGCTTCAAACTGTGTCCACAGCAGAAGTGCCACAGATCATATAAGTCTTTTTGCTGTGCAGGCCTCAAAATGTGTCTGCAGGACATGATATTCAATTACATTAAGGTATGATACCAGCAGCTGTGCGTGGAAAGGTTTTGCTGTTCAAACCCGTTTCTAAAAGCATAATCTTAAAAATGATCACACTTATGCAGACTACAGCTCTTATAGACTCCCAGTACACTCAGGCCACTTACTGGCAGGTTACAGATGCATCCCCGCTGATGCATTCACAGTCAGAGCTCTGGCAGTGTTTGATGTTGCAAAAAGGGAGAGTACTTCCCATCAAGATGTCCCCAGATGTATCTGTAATCTGCCAGTCACACAATGCTGTGACCCTTCACTTCAAAAAGTTTTGATTGTATAATGTGTTTCTGCTGGGCTGGTGGTTAGTACAAGAAAAACATAAATAAATTAATGTCAGGATGATCGGTAAAATTATTGGAATTTTGATTAGTTTCATTATAATGGCCTATGTTACACATCAGACTTTGCTGAATGGATTGTCTGCTTTGCTGTAATGTTAAAATACACACAGAGGTGTCTACTTAATAAACTTGCACTGAAAAGAATTGACACCAACCGATCTGATCTTGTATTTTTTCTTATTAATCCTGACTTCCTCATACCATCTAAGTCTTTATTATACATGGTGTATTGTATTTGTTGTCTCACAGTACTTGTAACAGCAGCTGTCATGTTTCAGCCTACAGTTGCATTAGGAGACCTCATGCATTATGAAGTGCACTTGTTTTTTTGTTTGAGCTCAAGAGATCTACTACGTCGATCTCTGACATGTCTCGTTTTCTAATTGTGAAAAGGAAAAAATAAAAGCTATGGAAAAATACATTTTATTGTGAATATTTGTTCATTACTTTATTGAGTTTGTCTTAAACTGTGAAGTTGTGTGCTTTTTGTGTGCCAAATGTAGACCCAAACACTAATTCTGTATACTGGGATCACCCTAGTCATTTACTGAATTGAGTGTAATGCTTTCCTGAGTGGCTTTGAACCGCACAGATATTCTCCCCACTTAAACAGCAGCCGGATATACTGCCTTATTACTGCAGTTGTATTTTCCATATGTATGGTCAACTCTGTTGGAAAGGAAATGGTGTGCAAAAGAGTCTTAAAGTCTGAGATAATTTAAATTGAATGCTGTATTTGCATGGTGTTGTCAAGCCGGGCACAGTGATACACTTAACAACCCTTTCCATGTGTAGTTCTAGAGTGTGCAGACTCCTATACATTTACTGCAGACACAGTTGTATTACTGCAGCGGACAATCTTGTCGATTCTTCAAATTTAGGTATTACTTTTGAACAAGATATGAATCTTTATCAGTACACAATATCAAGCGTTAAACTTATTTTGTATTTTTTTTATTACTTTTACTAAATTGAAAATGTGTCACTTTCATCCCCTATCCCACTTTGTGATGGGGATTGTTCATCAAACCCTTTTTTTCTTTCCCTTATTTTAATTCCCTTCTTAGCCAAAACATTGTGTTCTTGAAACGGAGAAGGAAGAGCCTTTTGTTTTCCTAATCTGTCCATTTATAGCAAACATTTTAAACATGCACTTATTATTGTTGTTCTCCTGCTACTTGAGTGGCTGCTGGTGGATTTCAGTCTGATTAAACGGATGACGCGAAATTAATTCAATAAAAAACTACATTACCCAGAATCCTGTGCGACAAAAAAGCCGCTTTAGCTGACGACGTGGCCGAGGTACGTCTCAGCCCCGTGCTTCAGCAGACCGGGGCGATTCAAACAGGGCAAACAGGCTTTGTTCATAGCTAGGTTAGTTCAGATAGCATCCTAGTTTTAACAAACCTCTCTCGAAGTTAGACATCATCACCGTCTCGCAATGTCTGGCAAAACCAAGAGCCGAAGTGCTGCAAACGCGGACTCTATAACCGGCGGTGTGTCCTGCGATGAGCGCATCTTGCGGGATTGTCATCAACTGTACACGGATCCCGACAGTGGTGAGTTGGCTGACATGTTCTGCTGGACTCAAACACTCACTGCAAACCACTTCAACCCTCATAGGCGACAGCTAACGCTAGGTTTTTGGCCCTGGGGTTCGCCGGTCAGCTAGCGAGTTGACCGTTAACCGCTAACTCGCTGGCCGTGGGACTGTGATTCGGATGACGTTGCGCTAGCTAGCGGTAATGCTAGTTGTATTAGCCATGCCCAGCTGCCAATGACTGACCTATAGGTCGGCTACGTCACAACGTTGATGCAATGTATGCTAGCTCGTGATATAACTCTAAAGTTTGTGTAATGTTTTTAGAGTCCGTTTACGAGATAGACAGATGCGTCGTTAAGGATTCATCAGAAAATGAATGAATGGACGACAGTATTTTTTTTGTGGTAGTCTGGCTCGTCTGCCCTGAGCCCTACAGGTGCCACACCACCTCCAGTTCTACTTAAGACGCACCCTTGATTGACACACCCTTGATTGACGCATCCTCGATAGACTCCTCATCAATGTACACATCCTCGATAGACTCCTCCTCAACGTACACATCCTCGCTAGACTCATCCTCGATAGACACAACCTTGATGGAGTTGTCCTTGATGTTTGATCTTGTTCTGTCCAGGGTTGATCTCAGTTGCCGAATCTGTTAATGTGAAGTTGCTGCCACCCAGAAAAAAGATCACTGTGATGCTGATGGGCAACCACTCTGCTGGGAAAAGCTCCTTCATCAACTGGTAAACGTACTTTATAGATTTTAAGTCCAGCATAGAGTATGTACCAGTCTCTATCAAGCCTGATTTTGCAGGACATATACTTTTCAATTGATTTTGTTTTGGCAGATGATAAAACTGACACAAAATTATATGTTCATCCTCCATTTGTGCGTTACTAAATAGTTTTTTGACCCTTTCCCTTTTTTTTTTTTTTGGTCAGGTACGTTGAAGAGCACATCCAGCGCACTGGAGTGGCCATTGAGACCCAAGGCTTCAACTTCATTACAAGTGGGCGCAAGAGAGAATCTCTCACAGTAAGTGTGACTGTGCAAACACAACAAGGTGCCTTTTTATTGTTTAAAAAAAAAGAAAAAAGGATTCGTTACAGGAAGAAGCAACACATTGTGAATTGTATTCCTCATGTCGCAAGATTGACTGTTTGATGGACATTTATGTAACTCCTCATGATAATGAATAGTTTAACATTTAGTTCCTCTCTGGTGTTTTCAGTTCTCCGTGACATCCTGATAGCCTCTGTTCTGTTTTTTTTTTTTTTTAGGGAAATGCAACCCTTCATCTATATCCACACTTCAAGCCTCTGCAGGAGTTCAAAGGTTAGATTCAGCTTAAATCACAAATCCTCCCCGATTCTATCCTAACGAGTTTATTCACATGTTACTCAAACAAGCATTCAAGTTAATGAGCTGCAGATTTGTTGAAGCAAAATAGAAGAACTTATTTTACAATGCTACTATAATCATAAAACATGTTTTCTTTCATTGTCAAGTGATCATGTCTGATCTTTGATGTTCTTGAACTGATTTCAAGGTGTTTCGGAGTACTTGAGCACCGAGATCTGCACGTCGCGACAGAAACGGTTCAGCCTGGTGACATTCGTGGATTCCCCAGGTTTGGTGGACGGTGATATGAAGTATCCCTTTGACGTGGATGAAGTTATCATGTGGCTGGGTGAGTTGCTGCTAACAGACCTTTCCTGTTGTGGTACTGTAGTTATCAACTCCCCCTCAGACGTCTTTTAAATTATATTGTACAAGTTATACAACTAAAGAGAAGTGACATTTGTTGAATGTGTTCTGTTTTGTATACTTGCATCTGGCTTTAAAAGTACCAGGCCATTGTTCTTTCTGTCTCAGTGTTTGTGTTGCATTAGTGACCTTTTTCCAGGTGAACGGCTTCTCTAGCCATTTCCTTTGATCGCCTCATAGCAAACTATTGATAGTTTTGAAGAAACTGTGACATGATACTAAATTCTGCAATAATAAAAAAAATGAAATCACTCAATATATAAAAGTTTAAATAATGTGACTCAAATGTTCTGTTAGTTCAATTATGCATAGCATTATTTTTTTTTAAACTTTAGCTTTCTCAATATTGATCTTTAAAAAAAATGTGTTAAACTGGTCCCTCCCACTGTCACACTCAGGCGATCTCTGTGACCTGGTGCTGGTGTTCTTTGACCCCATGGGCCAGGCTCTGTGCAAGCGCTCCCTCAACATCGTGGAGCGCATGAACGAGAAACACGGGGATCGGCTGCGGTTTTACCTGAGCAAGGCAGACGAGGCCGGCGGGGAGTCTGACAGACAGGTTGGCACAGCAACAGCATTATTTACAAGCTTGTGCTTTAAGACACAATCTCCTTTGTTCATTCAGTTGAATAAATGTTCTAATGAACAGTTTCAACATGTATAAGAATTACCGAAATGCAGTGATATATCTCTGGTAAGGCCCCTCCAGGAGGAATGTCGACCTAAAATAGAACACGTCCTCTTCATGTGGACGTGTGTGGGTAGTTTAAAGCTGCTGTCAAGAGTCTTTTTCAGTGCAAGTTTTAATGTATGCATGAGCACAGAACACACATTCACTTCCCTCTGACTTATTTCTTTGTCTTTATGCGACTGTCTGTCTCAGAGAGTAATGATGCAGATTGTCCAGGAGCTCTGCAAGCGACCAGGACTCAACAAATGTGGTTTTGACATGCCCACCATCTACATTCCTAATCCAAATAAAGTAAGAGTTGCCCTTTCCTTGAGCCCCAGGTGATTGTTCACCTGTAAATGTTAATGTCTCTGCTTCCTTAAATCAGTTATTGGCATATAATTGCAATGAGTTTAAAGATGGTGATTATAACTTTACTGCCGGGTGCACGTTGTAATTCGTTGTCTTCGTTCCCGTTCTCAGCCAAGTCGCTGCGTAAACCAGATTGAGGAGGTTTGTCGCACCATCGAGAAAACCATCAACCAAACGGTCCAGAACACGCTCAACTCCCTTGAGAAGGACTGCGAGCTCATCAGCGAGGCCATCACCGACACGCTGTGTGACGACAGGTAACTCACAGAAGCACTTTGTGCTCCACAATATGGTTTGATTATTTTCTAAATGGCAGTAGGAAGTATGCCGCGTTGAAGGTGATCCCTTCAGAGAATAAGCTCGGCCCTCTGCTCTCACAGGCAGACCAGTGCGATGAACCGGCGGGCGCGCTGTAAGAGCTGCCTCCTGACTCTGCTGGGCTTCACCGTCCCGCTGGCCCTGATGGCTTTACTGGTGCTGGGCATTCTGTCCAAAGAGCTGCTGGAGGTGGCTCTGGGCCGCGAGGGCACGGAGACGCTCTCCCTCTACCTGGTGAGTGTCCAACTACCGCTCGCTGTGGTTGTTGCCAAGTCTCCCATGCAAAGCAGTGAAGTTTGATTTGAGCTGTTCCTGTAATCCACAGACGCCGATGGTCAAAGTGTTTGACTCCCTCTCTGTGGAGCAGCAGCTGTACAGCTGTGGAGGAATGGTGCTGCTCTCCTTCCTCCTGCTCATCATCGCACGTTTCTCCTTCAAGTAAGACCTTTATTCCTCCATCACATTGCTTAAAAATCGGGCCTGTAGTTTTTCTGTAATTTTCTGACGAACAAACTGAACCAAAAACCGAACATCCTTGGTGGAGTTAATAAATTAATCATTGAAGTTATTTGTCAAACAATACGTGCCAATATTCCTAGTTCCAGTCCAGAGGATTTGCTGCTTGGTCTTTATGTGTTATAATCAATACAATATAATTTAGACGTTTGGAGTTAGTCGCACAAAAATGGTGATCAAATGTGTTTTTGATTGATTGCTAGAAAAATTATGCGATTTAATTGAGAATATTTGTTGGATGCAGCCGGGTTTTGTAAACTTTGTAAACTACATGTATTTAGTATCTGATGTTTGTGCATATGTTTCCCTTTTTAATATTGTACTGTATTTTCTTCAATCTGTGACACTTTTATTTCCCTTGTGGAATCAAGAACATAATCTGTGTTAAGCAGACGCATGTGAATTTTGATTCCCTTAGATTTGCAGCTTTGCACTTGACAAATGATTAAAAATACCATCGTTGGCTTATATGTTGACAAGAAATCTCATCAAATTCTCTTCAATCCTTTGCAGGACTCAACCGACTCTTTCAGGCAAACAGAAAAGGCAACTGCATGAGAAGCTGGAGTACGTTCAGGAGGTGGTCAAGGCCAAGAAGGTATGCCGTCTGCCTGTGTGTGACTGAAGTAAAACTGCAATATAATAGTCCGTATAGTGTTGAACCGTCTACTCTGTCCATCTAGAAAAAGCTGTATGAAGAATACCTTCGCCAGAGTGTCAGCGACCAGGACATGGACTTGTAGAGACGCATTCTCACACCGACGCCGGACCAAATGAAACAAAAGCTTCGCAAAGTGTCTTGCGGTGCGGATGTAAAGGATAAGCACATGGTACACTCGTAGAAACCCATCTGAGATCGGGCGCACTGGATACCGTAAAGCCCTGTTTACTGTTAAGAGGCTGTTTCCTCTGTGAACGCTCTAAAAACACACTACCTGCAGATTATTGGTTTGGAAATTAGCTCTTGTTACTGATTATATAATTGTTGTGAGCATTAATATACATGTATTTTGTGCCTCTGCTTCAGTCAAAATAATTCAGGCTCATACCACTATAATATATGTTGACATTTGCAAACTATTTATAGTATTCCTTTATCAAAGATATTTCATTTTGGTAAAAGAGCCTGCAGCATTGGTTTACATGATTTTTTGAAGACTTTCACCAGCATTTTTTACCGAACTTTGACTGCCTGGTATTACAAAGTTACATATTTGTTACTAAATCAAATCATGAACGTCTATGTTTGCTAATATGTAGAATATTCTGTTACTCACACACCTGTAAATTAAGTAAATATCCAGCAAACATTTTTCCAGTGACAACTTTTTCTATTTTCCTCTTTACATCGTGACCAAGTTTTATTTACAGAATACTTCAATAAAAAAGTGTTTCCTATATCGTTTCTTTCTTGAGAAACGGTATCTACGCCAAATGCCTGCTCTTCTTCTGGTAGACAAGCACCCAGATGAAAGGAATCTACTTAATATCTTGCTTTCCATTAGTCGGAGGCTGCATTAGTTTCTTTGTTGCCACACCCTGTTTGACTGCAGATGGGGAAAGCAAAGACAGGATGCCTGTCTTCCTGCTGGAGAGATTGTATTTCTAGATGAAAATCGAAGAGAGGCCTGCAAGAGTATCGGGGCTTGAATAGGATCGGTTCTATGAATAGATGCACAGTTATGTGGTAATGTTCTGCTGTTATCACTGCTTGAACGTGTGTGTGTGGCTCCCAGTTTGCTGAGAGAACACAGTCATTTGGTTTGTGGATAATTTGTTTAAATCGAAAAGCAAACAGGAAACTATAAACCTTGAATAGTCAGGCCTTTGTCAAGCAAAGGAAGCAGGTGCAAAAGGACCCCTGCCAAGAAAATACAGCTTCCAGCTTAATATCAAGGTTGCTTTTTGACTTATTTCACCTGTTATTGTTCTAATAACTAGTGTTATTAATCACTTAAATAGGATTTACTGCAACATGAAACGCTACCAAATCCCACTGAACGTGTACGGTATCGTGATTGCACAATCTTTCCTCTGTAACGTACGACAGAGGACTTTACATCATATCAGCACGCAGTATGGAAAGTGACCGCCTTGCCAAAAGCTGATAACACACAGCAGCTGAAGAGCATTTTGCACTTTGCACTTCCAACTACCTTTGTGGAAACGGACAGACTTTTCTGCAAAACAGATATTTGTTTTGCTTGAACGGAGGGAATTGGATAGTTCAGGTGGTGAAAAGCTCACTGAGTCATGACAGAGCGACATCCTTCCTGATAAGAGGCCGAGTCACACCGTGACGGATCAGCAAGTTGCTTCATCTACTTAGAGCTCCTCCATCCAAGTTAAACATTGAGGATCCAGCACAACAACCTTCAAGATAAAGAATCCACAAATGAACGGGTTCAGGTGCAGGATATTCTGCACAATGTGTAGAGTAGAGTGCACTGACCTCTGACTGTCCCTTTTAGAGGAATCTACAGTTAAATCTAAAACATTTGTTTTCATTAATTCATTCCTCATTTATTTTGAAAATGATTTTTTATAACTTGCACAGAGTAATATTGTCAGATGTTTATTATACACCAAGTTTTTCTTCCATCAAATGGAAAATGATCATATTAATTATCGATATCTAAAATTGCTGCCAAAGAACCTTTTGTAAAAGAAAAAACTTTTTTTTTAACCATTGAAGTATCTCAAAGTCCAATTCGTAAAGGAAACAAGCAATGAAGACTTCCTTAATAAATCAATGATGCCAAAGTAGTATTAACATGTTATAATGCGGCTCAGTGACCTCCAGTGGTCACCACTCGTGATGTCCGGGGTGTGGCAGCGACAAGAAGAAAACACGTTTTCACTCCTGTAAGTGTTCAAACACAATAATAAAAACAAACCAAAAAAATGCAGTGACATTAAAAGTCAAAGCAAACAGGGAAAGAGGGTTCAGAACAGGAAGCTGGTTGACGTGATTTCCGCAGGCTCAAACCGGGGAAAGTTGTTTCCTGAAGTTGACGTTTCCACAGCAGAGTCCTGCTGCTCGGGCAGAATGACTCCGACAAGTCTCTCGTACTCTTGAGACTCTTCGTTTGTGTGTGTTTTTTGTTGTGTTATATTTTATTTTTGGCGAGAAGATGAGCTCCAAGACTGAAGACGCAGGTAATAAAACATACATTTGACAACGTTTAACTTCAGCCGGCTTTACTCTTCACGTGACGGCTTGTGAAGGGATTCATTCTGACGCTTAAAAAAAAGAAGGAAAAACGTGAACGTGTTGCTGTGTAAGTGAAACCTGTTGCTCCGGTCAGTTCACTGACGCACGGCCCGTTAGCATCGCTGACCGCCATAGGAACGAACGGGCGCTGCTAGCCGCGAGCTAACTGCCGTCCAACCGGTGGTCTACGGTGTAACGGTTTAACAGGCGACCCTGCTAACTGGCGACCTTAACAGCCGAACGCGTCCGTTGTTGTGGTAATTACGACAGCCGTGTCCAAAAATAGGAGAGAGAACACGTATAACTAGCTGTCCTCGTAAAAGCCGCTTTGTTGAATTGTTTAATACAATGTCAAACCCTCTCATGTACATAATAATATAGCATATACAAATTAAACAATGCAGCATTTACGAAGGCAGCTAGTTCTCTTCCTATTTTCAACAGCTGTCTGTAACTACGACAACAACGGACGCGCTCGGATGAAAGTCTCCATTTAACACGATCGCTTATTAAACCGTAACACCGGCGGATCTCTTTTAAACCATCTTACCCCAACGCGGGGGCTCGGTGTCACGCCTTGAATGTGCTTTTTTATTTTTACGCCTCCAATGTGCAGCTATTTGACGACTGCATCGAGTCATAACAAATTAATCTGTAATTATGGGGCCTAATTAGACTAATACTTGTTGCAGGTGGATCAGATTGTCATGCTAAACGTTTGCTCTTCAAACTGGAACTACAGGTGTTGCTGTGAAGTTGTTCAACATCAGAAGAGAGACATCCTCAGCCGTGCTCACTAACAATAGTCAGAGAAATATAGCACATTGTGCACGTGTGTGTGTTTCTTCACAGCAGAAAACAATCAATAATTATCTTTTATTTGGCACCTGTAATCATATAAGGTAATAATGATGTAATAATCTTATTAATAATGATAATAATAATAATGTTGTGTTTTAGGGTCTTGGAGATCCAAGACCCCGACAGCTGAAAAACATACTCAGTATTATATTCTTACTTGGTGCAATAGAAATGCTTCATGGTTATTTCAGTACTGCCACCATCATCAAATGTGTCAGCTTGGTTTGTGGTAAACAGAAGGTTGAACGCTTTAATACGTTTCTACAAGTTTGGTTTTAGTAGAAGGTCAGAAGTAAAGACAATATAAGTTAATTTTGAGGGAGAAAGTGGTTGATGTTATTGCTATTTGTACATCAAGCATAGTGGAGTCAGTTGGCTCATTCTCCTCATCTCCCAGTGTACTAAGCAATGAGAACATTTTATTATGTTCCCTGCCATACCGTCAGGTTGGGTCATTCATGGCATAATCCTTTTTCATGAAAATATTTATCAAAATACACAAACACAATATTACGCAACTGGATGACCTGTATTTACAGGATTTGGGTGCATTCGTCAGACAGCTCTGTCGACCTACTATATGCATACCTAACACGAATGACATGCTTTGTAGCTTTGAAAAACTAAATAACGCAAATAGTTTAGAGCTGCATGCTATAAAGGCCGCAAGCACATTGACTAATTACATAGCGTGAGCTTTCTTCTGATCCTATAGTGACGCATTTACAGGTCTTGCTGTTTCCCATATGCGTGTGCATCCACGTTTTGAATCTATTTAAAACGACGTAATGAAGCTGAAATACCTTCCTGTCATTTTCAGAGGCCAGCCTGCAGGCCCAGCTCGCCGAGTTCCGAGCTCAGGCCGAACACTGGCAGGGCGTGGCGACGATCTGTGAGCTGAGCAAACAGGAGGAACTGGCAGAGCTGCAAAAACAATGTGATCAAGAGATCCAGTCCCTGCAGGAGGCTCTCCGAGGTCAGTGTGTGTTTATGTTTGCGTGATAAGCACGGTGTGTTTCTGAAGGTCCTTGTGTGCACACTCTGAACTGAAGTATTTTTCTTCCCTTTCTACCCCCCCTTACTTTCAATCAATAGTATGTTAAACCTTTGATTTAAAGCTCTTAATTCAAAGCCGACTAAAACGTTGGCATGTAGTTGCAGTATTCTATAAGGAACCAGGAGAGGACATGGAAACGGTTACGTGTCGATGAAGTTATACTTAAAACAACGTGTTTATTGTTGTAACTTGAAAGTCTTGCTAATGAAACAAAATCTCAAATGCAACTACCAGTTTACTTTTTTTAAAGAATCGTGAGTTTATTAATCTTTTTATATTTTTTTTATGGATCTCAACCAGTCATTCATGTGACTGGAGGATTTAATAATCATTTTACGATTCTGTTGTCTCCTCAGAGACGGCAGCGCAGTATGAGGCCAGGATATCTGTCCTTCAGTCTCAGCCTGCGGAGTGGAGGAGAGCCGGTGCACAGAACGTGGTCCGTGTTTGACTTTGTCTTTTTTTTTTCGTCTCTCAAATTGTTTCCAAACGTCCTGGACGTAAGCTCAGGCGTTATTTGTTTTTCTCTACCTGTTAGATCAGTGGAAGGAGAGGCAGGATGGATGCAGAAGCCTCCAGTAATGAAGCTCCCACGTTGTCCACCAGCAGCCTGACGGAGGCGGAGGCCATGCTGTCGATGGACAGGAGGAACAACCAATTAGCAGAGCTCGAGGCGGTGGCGGAGGGAGAAGGCACTCCTCTTGCATCGGAGGCGTATTTTTCACTGCGGCACTGCGACTCGGCCTCGTTGTCGTCCTTCTCGTTAGACACGCCCTCTCTGCCCAGAAAACTCCACGCTCAGGAGGATACCGACTCTCTGGTCTCCACGGGAACTTTGGTGCCTGAAGCCATCTACCTGCCACCGGCCGGACACCGGCTGGTCACGCACGGCGACTGGGATGCACTCAGTGCTCAGGTACAGTTTCTATCAGATAGAAAGTCACACAAAGTTTTCAGTCCGACCAAAAACATGTGAGGAGGCGGTGTAATGAGGCTGTGGTGTGTCGGGCAGGTGTCAGAGCTGCGAGGGGAGGTGAACCGGCTGCAGGCTGAGAAGGAGGAGCTGGAGAGAGAGCTGGACACACAGACCAACCACACACACAAACAGGTGAGCGGCACCGCTCTGAGTCTGCACCAGTGAGGGAGAAAGTGCAGACATACACATGTTAAATTGTTTGTTTTTGTTTGTGTGTGTTCAGGTAACAATGCTCCAGTGTCAGGTCCACACTTCAGAGGCCCTCCTCCAGGAGTTGCAGAAATCTTTCAGCCAATCACAGCATGCCGTCCAGAGTCGGCTGGTAAGTGACACGATGTCGAGCCTACAGATTGTTTGTGACTGTCGGGGATTTTAGTCAAAGTTGTACAGATTACACAAACAGTGTTTAATTAGTGACCTTCACAGGTATCTGAGTTTGGACAAAGCCAGGCCTGCTGTTAACCTCTTTTTCCAGTTTTTATGCTCGACTAAGCTAACTGGCTGCTGGCTCCAGCTGCATATTTACCACACAGACATAAAAGTGGAGATGATCTTTTCTTCCAACTCTGGAATAAAGAAAATACACAGATTTTCCCGAACATTTAAAATTGTATGTGGTTAGTTGCATTTTAATTATCTTATCAGAAATTAAATTGCGGCTCTTGAAGTGGGTTTTTACCATAAATACGAAACCCAAGTGCATCATGACTCACTCATCTATCACACGGAGATTAAGCCAGCAGTAGCCACTTGATCTCGACATGACGTTCCACATGAAGTAAGATGACCTCATTCATTAGACGTAGGTGTTAACATCTGCTTTTGTGTGTCCAGGCAGAGCTATCTTTTTCCCAGAGGAAGGTGTGCACTGAGCTGTCCAGACTGAAAGGAGAGGAGGTGGAGGATGAGGAACCAGAATCCAGCTCATCATTCCCAGCAACACTGCAGGTAAAATGACTGCTCTCGGGTTTCGGTTGCAGTTTATCTGCTCCGGTAAAGTTATGGCAAGGAACCACAAGGAAACTCATGCAAACATGCATCGTAAAATATTGTCCATGACATAATTCACTCTTGGTTTATTGAGAATAATAGTTAGTAGTAGGAACAGAAACCAGTGGGGAGCTTTTTTTAATCAAACTTCCTTTTAGCTAGTTGCTGCTTTTCTTCGCTTCAGATAGTTGTTGAGATGACTGTTGATCAGTTTAACATGTTTATTTGGTGTCTTTAATTTGAGGATCAGATTGTGTTTGTTCTTGAAAAACCTTCATAGCAGAAGGTTACTGTTTATGTGTTTGCTGCGTGTGCTCACTGTTGACTCTACCCTCCAGGGGGCGCACTGTGAGGAGCGTCTTCGCATCGAGATTGTCAACCTGAGGGAGCAGCTGAACGCCCGCACAGAAGAGGACGGTCTGTGGATTATATTATTGTTTAGGGCAGGTTTGCATTACTGACTGTCTTGACACTGTTTTAATTTCCCTCCCCCCCTCTCCCTCTCTCTCTCTCTTTCCCTGCCTGCTCCCACTCGCAACTACTGTCATCAGAAGTTTTGGAAGGTGAGTCTGGAGCTTTATTATTAGTCTGGTAAGCGACTAACAAGAAGTGTATTCAACCGTGAGTACAAGCTCAGAACAAGAATCAAAAAAGTACAATTTCTTCAAGAAAGCAAAACTACAAAGTGCTAGAGAGACTTTCTGAGGATCCAGGAGAGCAAACAGTCGTGACTTTGTTGAGTGTTTACCTCGCAGTGATGGAGCTACAAGCCGATTGGCAGAAGCCAACTTGTAATAAGCTGTAATGTTTCTGTCATTCCTTGTGCGTGCAGTGCAACTTTCCAGTCTGAAGACGGAGACGGAGAGGATCCAGAGTCAGAAGGACCAGTTGCAGGCCGACCTGCTGGCCTGCCGCACTGAACTAGACGCCCTGCGGGTGGCACTGTCTCATGTGCAGCGCACCAACAAGACCCTCAGTACCGACAAAGTAAATCCAACCTGCTTCTTTTAACTGCACACTGAGTGTTACTGCTGATGCTTCAACGCCCACTGCTGCGCCTCGGTGAAGTCTGTAGTGAGGATTATTTGTACTGCTGCTGAATACTGGCGGTAGTGAGCTGCTCTCATTCTCAGGAATACTGATCCTGATTATTTAAACAAATTCTTAAGCGTTAGTAATCATACTTATCGATAAAAAAGAGAAGATCTTAACACAACTTCCTGTTTGTTTCTGTTGAAGGACTCCACCAATCTCGCCCAAATACTGCACAACGACATGTTATTACATACTTAAGTCTCGCAATGACAACTAAGTATTTCCATCCTCTGAGGAAGGCAAAGCTTTGCAAACAACACGTAAATTGGACCTTGTGTTGGGAATGCTTTTGCTCAGCTGGTGTGAGGAATTATTAATCATGATTGTTGGTCTCAGTTTCAGGAAATTAAGAAAGAAATGTAGTGTGAGCCTGCTTTACAATATGAACATAATGAGAAACGAGTGTGACGCATAGCAGTGGGCCATGAATCCATATGACTGAAACCCGACTCGTGAATTCTGACGCTTACATTGCGAGCATTAAAAATAGTGACGTGCGTTCTTTTGTTGATAACACTGCGAGCTGCCAAAGTAATACATTTTCTAATCCGACAATTTCTCCGTGGCTGCCAGGCGTCTCTGCACCAACAGTGTCTGGAGCTGCGGAGCCAACTGATCAGCCTGCGCTCTCAGGTCGACACCAGCCAGACGGTCCAGATGGACTTTGTCCAGCTGTCCCAGTCGCTGCAGGTAAGAAGCAACATACAGTTGTAGGAGTTTGCTTGAGGGGAGGTAAACAAAAAATGGTAAAATGTCTTCTTTTAGAAATTTATACAATCCTTTTCATATATTTCACTGATCCCCGTCTGTCCCTTCAGGTGAAGCTGGAGGTAATCCGACAGGCTGAGAGTCTTGAACAAGTCAGAGAAATCCTGGAGGAGGGAGTCAGTGAAGCTAGTTCCATGCCTGCAGACGCTTCGTGAGTTTTATATCTATATATACACTGTATACTGGAACCAAAGAGCACAGACCAAGATGAACTTCTCCAATAAGGACCAACCGGCCACCAGAAATACTGTCGTGACCACTGGGATGACCACAGCTGGTGCTGCTTGCCCTTCCAACATTGGATGTTCCTAAAGAGACATTGTTTTCTGGGATTGAGGTGACGGTTCTGTGTCGATGACTGAAACTGTTGCTTTGCTACCGAAGCGATGATGAACCTTAAATGCTTTGGGTTAAAAAAAAACTCTTCACATTCCCTTTTTGTTCCATCCGGTAACATGTTCATTCCTCGACTAATACACATGTAAATGTAGTCTGTTGAAACTGACACGATTCCAGCACTCCAACACTCGCTCTGTCACTAATTGATATGCAATCATTTCCTTGTATCTTCTTTGTAAAACAACGGATCACAGTGCAATAATGAATAACGGTGACACAAAGTAGAAGCTCTCCTCAAAGAACTGCATCACAGGTGGGATTTTTATCATATGCATTAATTTGTTGTCTTTTTATTCCAGCTCAGCATTGTTAACTAATCTTGTTCGCGCCAGTTGCTTTTTAACTCCGAGCTGATTCTTGATGTGTGGATTTGAACAGAAGTGAACTCTATGAAGAAATGTGAATGTGTTACATCTCGTCAGTTTTGTTGTGTGTTAATACATATTGGAAAGGAAATATAGGCTGTCACAATCTTTTCTTCTCCCTTTGAGTTCATATTCGAACATCATGATACGGTTGCTCAACCCTGGGCTCATAGCTCCATGAAGAGCCGCCTATTATGCAAAAAGGGTCAAAGGAAATGAAAAAGACTGACGTGCATAATATATTTCTCTATTTGGAAATACATGATCTTGAAAATAATACAAAGTACAGCTGCTGCAAAACCCCTGAATATTATAAAGAGTTACCTCAACAGAGATGACAGTTTAGTCTTAAAGTATTATTACAGAATTATACATCAATTTGTAACTTAATTATGATAATATCTGCAACTGTTATAAACCAAACTACATTCATAAATGTGTTTCTTTTCATGTTAATGCAACACATCTGTGGTTGTTTTGTTTTTAGTTACACCATGTTTGCTAATTATTATAATTCCTGTTCTCTGTTGCATGATAGAACCATAATTAATGTCAGGAAATGGTGCTCAACACATTTTAACGACAATATTTCAAACAATAATGACATCCAAGACTTTCTTTAATACATCTTTATTCTTTAAGAATAGAATCAACACAATATCTTTTATAACTCTCACCTATATATTAACTTCAGTACATACACAGAAAAAAATATTTTGCAGCTTTCTTTTGGTGTTTTTTTTTTTTCAGATGGCGTACGTGTTTTCTTTTTGTATTCGTGCCGCTCGATGTTTCGATCGCGGCAAGCGGCTGTTGGGAGGCGCTCCTTCAGTGGCAGCGCTCGGCCTCTTCCTCTCCATCCTCTGCGCTCTCTCTCTCACTCTCTCTCTATCTCTCCCTCTATCTCTCTCTCTTTCTCTCTCTGCTTCAGCCGCACTGTCGCACTTTGCCTCTAGACTTTCCCTGCAGAGGAAAACAAGCGGGTCAGCTGAGCGGTGACAGTAGTGTGCTGAGGTCAAGTCGTAAAGTGCTTTGAGTGAAGAGTCCGTTTGTTTTGGGAAATACGCTCATTTGATTTGTTGCCTCTGGTTCGCCGGATGATGAGCTGAAACCTGTCCCTCCCTCCCAGCTAGTTGAGCTTAGCATAACCAAACTGATAACATGTAAAGGAAACAGAAAAGGTCATCCAGCGCCTCCAAACCTCACTACTACATATTTTTTTATTTACACACAATATTTGTGTGTAAAAGTGTAACAAAAAAGATTTTTTTTCATGATATTTTTCCCATGGATGGATTTTATATGCAAGAAAACAAACAAGCATATTTCCCAAAGTCAAATCCTCGTCTATGCATTTCTAGTAATTGAGCCGAACACCAGTTTCACATAGTGAGGAAAAATAATGCATATTAGCTTTAAATACAGTCAAATGTATTTTTTTTTTACACAGTTAAACTGTGTAATAAAAAAAGTTGAGCAAAGTTCTAGAAAGTTTATTTTACATAATCACAACAGAAACAGAGCATAACTAGTATGTTTGGGAAGTAATCCAGCAACATTTTGACTTTTTTTTAATCAAAATGTACAGTATTAGTATGACTAACGCAGAGTCAAAGTTAGCTAATGTTGCTGTTTCTACTTTTAGAGGATCTACAAGCTACTGGAAGCCATAAGCTGAAGTATCATTTTCAAACTTCAAATAATAAACACAGACTACGCATGATGCTGAGACCAACAGTTAGATTTCTACTGACAACTCAAGAAAGATGTAAAGCCAGACGAACTGATCCCTGCTACGCTCAGTATCCAAATGTATCAGTCCAGAAAGATTAGCAAGACAGACACAAACTCAACAACAGATCTGTGCACAATGCAGAGTGAGCCTTTAGCCTTTAGCCTTTAGCTTGAGTCAGGGGAATACCTTTTGTTACGGGGTGTGGAGGAGGGGGATATGTTTAGACTGTCAGAGAGGGAATGGTGAAAAAGAGCATCCAAGGTTAGATACATGTCATCAGAGTAAACAGAGATTAGAGGAAAGAGGGTGGGAAATCATTAAAACTGTGAGGAAGAAGAAAAGAGGTGAAAATAACACATTTAACTCAAAGGTAAATGATTCCATAACATTCCACTCAACAATATGTTTGTTACAAATCAATACAAAACGAGACATCCGTGGCGCAGGTTCAGGACAAAATGTTAAAGTAGGAGGATGAAGTCATGTTTAATGTAAAAAAAACATATGTATATTTTAAAAGTATGTATACAGAATGAAGGAAACATGCTGTACACGGCTCATGAGTGCTCATAGCTTACCCTCCAGATATGTGCGAGCCACAAACTTGAGGACCTCGTCGATGAGGATGACTGGGAAGGAGAGCTTCAGCACCATCAACCACTGCTCCACATTCAAGTGAGTGAGCTTGAAGATCATCTGTGGACGAGAGCAACGCCGCTTTAAAGCTGCCAAACGAGATGCTCAACTACGAGTAAGAAACCAGCGGTAAAATAATACCAACGTCATATTATTCCCTCTGAGGAATGTGTTGTCTTATCTGTGAATTTGTAACTTCACACTATTGTCGGTTAGGATAGAAATTTGGATTACAAAAAAAAGAGAAAATAATCAGACCATTTTAGGAGCTCACAAAGCTGAGCAGCTGGTTTGATTGTGTGCCACCGTAAAGCCCATCTGTGTTAGTAATTTGGGCAGCTGAGCGGTTCCTCATCTGTTAAGTATTTAAGCAATGGCAACATGGCGGTTGGAGTGTGTGTGTGTGTGTGTGTGTGTTTGTGTGTGTATATATGTGTGAGGGAGGAGTCGAGGGAGATGGATGTTTGTTTTTGGAGAAAGAGGACGTGGTGCAGGAGGCCAGACTCACGGGCAGGGGGTCGACGTAGATGATCATGAAGTGAAGGGACATGGAGAGGCTCATGGCGCCCACCAGCCAGCCGTTGCTCCAGGGGGGCATGCGCACCAGGGACTGGTTCTCAGACAAGCTGGGAGAGGGAGGGAGGAAGAGGAGGAGCAGGAGGAGGAAGGTGGGATTGGATGGGGGAGGCGGAGGTGAACGTTAATGCAGACTGAAAAATGTTTGAGGGCACGTGAAAGTGTGTTTGTGTGTTCAGGTGAATGTAGGAAAATAAATTCCTACAATGTGCGTGTCACACATGTATATGTTGTGTATTGTCTCTTTATCATAATCATAGTGACTTGAACTGAAATTCTGCGTGCATGTATATGATGGTGGCCACTGTTTTATAAGTTAGGGTAAGTGAGTAGAAGTGCTCACTCCTGTGTTGATATATGTTGTATAATATGCATTTTTATTACTGTTGCCTTTGCTTTTTACTGTTGTCATTGTTGTTCGATTGTTAGTCAGTGAAGGTAGAAGTACTTAGGTAAAAGCACAAATACAGCAGTGTTTAAGTCTTGCATTCTAATGCCCCACATAGGTACAAGTACAGGAGTATTATCAGATAGTTGGACTTAAAATATCAAAAGTAAAAGTTATTTTTCTGACAAAAAATAGTGCTACTGACTTTTGGCCAAATAGACTACTTTAGAAATACCCAAGTACTTTAAATGCGTACTACGGTCCAGTACTTGAGTGAATGTACTTGTGTTCATCGTGCCGTCAGACCTGTTCAGAGCGTTGCACATCTCGATGGTGACCAGCACAGACAGAGCCATGGTCATTGGGGGCGCGGCCTCAAACACCTCGCAGTGGATCCCCGTGAAGTCCTCGTTGTCCTCGCTGCACTGCATGAAGTGAGACTGAGGGGGAAGACAGAGACACGACATCTTACTGAAGTCTGGCATGGCGTCTGCTAAGCTCCGTCCTGTGAAGTGTGGTTTGAAGCGAGTAGTTTACAAGAAAGGTTCCTAGTTACAGCAGCCGGATGGCGAACGCTGCGTGACCTGCCACAGTATGTAGGAAAAGTACACAAATAATAGTGTTAAATACTAACCAGCTGGTGGAAGGAAACCTCTGGGCCTTCATCACAGTACAGGAACCACCAGGCAGCTGCTGCCACAGTTGCAGCACCAACATAACCTGGAGGAGATAAAAAATAAAGTCTTAATTTATCTGACTATTCATCAAACAGTACAAATCCACAGTCTTCAATAAACATGTGGACAATACTTGTGTAATCCCCGCCAGAGAGTTTTCGATCAACATAATTTAGATGAACATGCGGCCTTTTAAATTGCCACAACACACTGACGCCTCGACGGCCAGGGGAAGAGGGATCTTTCTGCGAGAACGTCACACGTTTTACCTCCGATGGCCATATATCTGAAGAAGAGCCAGCCAGAGATGAGGGGCTCTTTGGGGGAACGGGGGGCTCTGCCCATGATGTCGAGGTCCGGTGGGTTGAAGCCCAGCGCGGTGGCGGGCAGACCGTCCGTCACAAGGTTGACCCACAGCAGCTGGACGGGGATCAGAGCCTCGGGCAGACCCAACGCAGCCGTCAGGAAGATACTGAGTGTCGGAGAGAGGAAGTAGATTTCATTAGTTTTGACTCTCTTGTAGAAGTTATTATCGCATCCCACCTCCGTCAACACGAGGGTGTACTCACCAGACGACCTCGCCGACGTTGGAGGAGATGAGGTAGCGGATGAACTGCTTCATGTTGTTGTAAATGGCTCGGCCCTCCTCAACGGCGGACACGATGGAGGAGAAGTTGTCGTCAGCCAGGACCATCTCAGAGGCAGACTTGGCAACGGCAGTGCCAGAGCCCATGGCGATGCCAATCTCCGCCTTCTTCAAGGCGGGGGCATCGTTTACTCCATCACCAGTCTTGGCGAAGCGTAGAGAGAGAGATAAAAGACTTTAAGGTAATTGTTTCATTCCATTTTCAGCACGAGAAACAACCCAGTTTGCGCTCTCCATCTTTTCGGCTCACCATGGCGGTAATCTCATCGAAGCCCTGCAGGAACTCAACGATCTTAGACTTGTGGGACGGTTCAACTCTGGCGAAGCAGCCGGCCTTTCGAACAGCGATCTTCTGATCGTACAGATCGAGGTCATCGAACTCCCGGCCGGTGAAGGCCTTGCCAGTGACATCCTCATCCTCGGAGAAGATGCCAATACGACGGCAGATGGCCACAGCTGTACCTTTGTTGTCTCCTGGGAGGACAGAATAGAAGATTTTGTCGTTTCTGTGAGGAGATTGTTTGTTTTCTTACATGATGAGATTCAAATACCGTGTGTGTGTGTTGAGTCTACTGACCAGTGATCATGATGACCTTGATGCCAGCAGCCCTGCACAGCTCAATGGAGCCCACCACTTCCTTACGGGGAGGGTCGAGCATGCCAACACAGCCGACGAAGGTCATGTCAGTCTGGAGAAAAAAGGACGACAAAATATTTCGCGTCCTTTGTCAAGCAGGAGAATAAACTACAGCAACATTCCAACAATAGTTTCTCATCTGTGACTGTGGATATCAGGAAAACAGTCTCCTTGTACAACTGTGTCTTTAATTTCTGCCTGAACGTTTCTTCATCAGTCCTCTACCTCATAGTTGATGAACTTGGTGGAGTCCTCCAGGTTCATCTCCTCCCTGCTTACAGGTGTGTCGCAGGTGGCCAGTGCCAGACAGCGGAGGGTGTCGCGCCCGGTGCCCCACTCCTTGATGACCGACAGGATGTGGTCTTTGACCGGGCCAGTCAGAGGAACGCGGCTGGTGCCCACACGAACGTACGAGCAGCGGTCAATGACACCTTCTGGAGCCCCCTGTAGACAGTTAACATGACGTTCAACAACATCCATCAACATCGGGTGTTTGACTAATATATGATTTCATTCATTGAACTTTCATCATGATATCATCGTTTCTGATTTGGGGCTTTTTTAGTGCTGCAGGTTTGAGTCCTAAAACAGACAGTTGGCAAGTTAGCGTGCTAAAGAACAATTAGCGTTGGGTCTAAAGGTCCCTCCACCTCACTTCACACTGCCCTGCAACAATCAAAATGTACTTTTGTACTGATCAAATGACCACGAAAAAAAGTGTAGTGTCCGTTCTGCTCCTGTTCTATACGCCCAAAGCGCTGCTGTGACTATCAGGACTTCCTCACAGAGACCCTTTGTGTACTTCATGTCTTGTGTCACACTCACTTTGACGAACATCTTGTTTCCGACGGGGGCTTTGGCCGACTTGGCAGGAGCGCAGTAGACCGACATGGACTTTCTGTCTCTGGAGAACTCCAGGGTGAACTCCTTCTTCATCAGCTGCTTGATCACCTGTTAGAAAATGAGGAAGGAGATGGTCAACTGGAGGAAAATGATCTAAAATCAAGGTTGAATCTACCCCATCTATTATGACGCTGTTTATTTTTACATTTTTCCTACTAATTAAACCTGAAAATATATATAGCAAACTTGTAATAATTCTCCACTGTTAGCCTAAAATGTATTTGTACCCAGGATAACATGCTACATGCTTTATGAAATATTTCGCTTCGACTTACAGAACAGCACGCGTTTGCCCGCTCCACCTTGGACAGGCCTCGCACTTCAGTGTTGAACACGTTCATCTTCTCCACCAAACAGGACAGCGCTGTTTCTGTGGCCTCGCCCACTTTCTCATAAATGCCCTTGGACTGCATCATGGAGCAAAAAGACGGAACAAACGTACATTTAAAGTTGGCCGTGTATCACAATTAACCATAAATGTCACAGACACAAATACTCCTGAATGCTCTGCAGACCTCGTTGTAGTCCAGAGAAGAGTCGTTGCACAGAGCGCAGATGGTAGCCAGCTCAACCAGTCCGTCGTACTGGCCGCACTTTACCGACATGCCGCCCTTTGTACTGGCAAAAAAAAAGATTGTCAAAAATATTTAGTAAAAAAAACAACAACACAGGTTTAACAATGGGTTATGGTGTGTGCAAGGGTCTTATATGATGCACTTTGAACTCTTTTGACACTTACACTTCTCCCTCGGGGGTGTATTTTGAGCCTGAGATGTCAAACTGTCCGAGGGAAACATTGTCTGTATCGACTTTGTCAATGACGAACATCTGCATGGAAACCAAAAAAACCCACACGTTTCATTAGATCTGCTCTTATTTCCCGTCATCTATCTGGATTGAAAATGATGCTGGTGTGGTGAGTGTGAACCGACCTTTGTGACACACATCTGGTTGGTGGTGAGGGTCCCGGTCTTGTCGGAGCAGATGACTGAGGTGCAGCCCAGGGTCTCCACAGAGGGCAGGCTCCTGACGATGGCGTTCTTCTTGGCCATGCGGCGTGTTCCCAGAGCCAGGCAGGTGGTGATGACGGCGGGCAGACCTGCGGCGGACGAAGCGAAAAAATCAAGCAGGGTGGTACTGAGGGAAATAATTGGTTGAAATCATTGGTGGAAGATGGGGAAAAAAACATTTAGAAGAACTAAATTAAAGAAAGAATGATCTGACATAACTGCTCGAAACCACCTGCCACTGGGTTGCTGACAACAGTTGTGGCCCCTAAACCCATCGGCTGGAGGACACCCAGACTGGGGTATTCCTGTGGGAGGGGGCCGCTGCAAGCCCTCCAGTCTGATCTGTGTTCAGATTCTTGGCAAAAATCTACTCTGACACTGGTGTGAAGAAGAACTGGAGAGTGTCCAGTTTAGTGACATTATGGCGGCATCTGTCTTTGCAGATGATGATGTCCTTTTGGCATCCTCGCACCGTGGCGTGTGATGAGCATCGCCACAGTGTGCAGCTGACTCCGATGTGACGGGGAAGAATGTGACCTCCTCTAAATCACCGGTCCCAATCAGGCGGCAAAAAGGTTTGTGATTCAAGTGTTTATGGCAAACCGGTTAGATGTAAATGCAGAGCTGAGTAGCTATATAAGCGCTTGATTTACTGACCAAATGTTTTCCAAGTGTCATCTATTGTTGGAGTTGGGCTTCCTGTCTGTGACAAACAGAGTGGCAAGAGCCAGATAAGCTGCCTCAGTCACTTATCAGAGTTATCAGAAGAAAAAAAGACTTGGGCGTGGATCCCTGGCCAGACCAGGACACATGGAAGTTAACACTGCAAGGTTAAGGTGAAGATATCTTGGCTGTTCTTCCTGTCATCAAAACAACCCAAACAATTGAAGGTGGATTTACTTAGTTGTACTCTTCTAGGTAGTTCATACTTTGAGGAAATCAACAAACTCCAAGATGCTCCTCTTATAAAAACACAATATCAATAAAGCAGAGATATGTGGTCATTTTTATTCCACACATTCTTCTTCCTTATCAACACCTGGCACATATAGAGTAGGATATTCCTCCTCAAGACCTGTGAGCAGACTTTGACGAGCAAAATCAATGGAGTTCTTCCTCAATGTACAACAGTGTAATTATCGATCAGTCAGTGGTCTTTATGGAGCGTTCCACTAGGAGAGCGACACGAGACAAACCTTAGACTGTCCTAGACTTTACCTTCAGGGATGGCAGCCACAGCCAGAGCCACAGCAATCTTGAAATAGTAGACAGCCCCGCGGATCCACGAGCCTCCGTGGACGGGATCGTTGAAGTGGCCGATGTTGATCATCCACACGGCCACACAGATGAGGGAGATGACCTGGAGGAGAGTGTGAGATATTTGTTTTATATGCACATTTCCATCTCATTTTAAACTGTGTTAGTCCTCGTTTCTTACTAAATTACAAAATAGATAACTGGTGATCCACCTTGGAGAGCTGCTCTCCGAACTCGTCAAGTTTCTGCTGCAGAGGGGTCCTCTCCTGCTCAGTGGCGGCCATCTGGTCACGGATCTTTCCGATCTCAGTGGAGACGCCAGTTGCAACAGCGATACCCGTGGCTTTTCCTGAAGCAATGTTGGTTCCCTGATCACAGTTTGAGAAAAAAACATTTGAAAGTTAGTCGGTCAATCTGGACCAAATTCCTTATCCATAGAGGATAAATCCTACTGACGCTGTTGATCGCCTGACTTTTCCTCCAGCGCCATCATCAGGTCTAAATAAGATTCCTCCAATACTTTAGTTTATAAAGAAATAACCGCAAAACTAATGACATTCAGCCTCAGGTGTTCTTTCTGTTTGGTCCAAATTAGCAAATGCTAGCAGGCTAACTAATATGTTAATCGTCCAATATGTTTATTCAATTGATTTTATGGTTTCATCTATTCAACTGTATTGTGTGTTTAAATTGTACTTTCTTAGTTTGTCTTTCTTTTGTTAGGTCTCACTGCTCTGGCCTTGATTTTGCTTTACGTTGTCTCTTTAAAAGTATTTTGTAAACTCTGTTTTTATAGGTCTAATATAAATACAGATATTATTGACATGCTAAATATAACAATATATCTGCTTAAAAGCGTTGCAGGAAAGATTGTTGGCATGTGTCCATTAGCTTTTAGCCTAAAGCTCAGTGATACTTTGGCTGCAGCTTGTTAACCTAACCAAGCTGTGAGCTAGTTGTGAGCTGATTACACAGTGGAGCATGTGTGTGTGTGTGGATTTAGCCTGAAGTGGGCAGGGGTCATCATTTTGACAAAACATGGACAACAGGAGCTTTATTGAGTGTGTAACATAATGGTGTAAAGGGAGAAGTTCTCATAAAAAAAGACTCACAGAGAACAGCATGTTCTTCTTGTCCTGGTTGACGGCTCGGGGGTCTGGGACAGAGTCGGTGTGTTTGATCACGCTGACGGACTCACCTACGGGAGACACACAGGTGTGAGGGTGAGCCGGTCGGGTTAGGAAGCGGACATCAAAAAACACATCGTGTCCGTCTTTCCCCCTGCTGACCTACCGGTGAGAATGGACTGGTCCACACGCAGGGTTGTGGATTTGATGGAGATGAGCCTGATGTCAGCTGGCACTTTGTCACCAACTGGTGTCCACACACACAGACACACACACACACACACACACATAGGGAAACACACAAAAAAAGTTCATCAGACCATTTTGATTTGCTGAGCGGCTTTTCTGGCAGCACGACAGCACAAACAGCTTCATATCAATGTGACTGCTGCAGGATGAGGGAGGAGGAGGAGGAGGAGGGGTCGGGGGTTGATTGACTGGTTTTAGCACCCTGGGTGGATAGTGTTGTTGTTGAAAACTGATACCACAGTCCGAGACAGAGGGAGAGGGAGACCTTGGGGAGATCATTAAATGAAAAGAACAGGTGTACAGCAAACAGAGGGAGAGGGAGAGACAGAGGAGGGAGCCGGTCGTCGATATTAAGTGTATTTATACTCAAGCTTGTTATTTTTTCTTCCCGCAGCAAGTTCCTTCAGTTCCCCTCCACCCCTTTTTTATGCGATTGCCTTAAAAGGGCCCGTGTTCATTCTCAAGGACATCAGGAGACATGTGCTCTCTCACACACACACACACACACACACACACACACACACACACTCACACACACACACACGCACACGTACGTGATTCTTTTGAAGTATATGAGCGAATGTGCGTAGAAGCTTATTTTTTTCTTTATGTTAAACCAGGAGTTAAATGAATAAGAGTTTCTAGGTCAAAGGTCATCTGTTTTAAAGGTTTTCAGCTCAAGCTCGCAGTCGATTATCATCGCTCACGTCAGTTCGTAAACCACTTGCTTTCTCGATCCGAGGTTGAAAAGTCCTGAATAAGCTGCGAAGATGAGCTTTGGCTTAATTTATAGGACGTGCTACATACTTTAAGTGTGTTCTGAATATCAGGAAAGTTATTTTTAGTATAAAGAGTCCACTATATCATGATTCGAATTTCCCAATGTCAGCAGCTGCTGCTTCTTTTTCTTGCCCATCTCCCGACTAAAAAAGACAATTCCCACAGACCAGTGCTCCATACAGCTGCGTTGCATTCACAGTCGTATCTTTTACATTTGACCTCTGCATCCCAGGAGGCCACATTGCACAAGACTTCGGACTCTACAATTGAGCAGGATGAAGAATTGGTCAGATGCTTCCCTCCCTCTCCTGTATTTCACAACTCAAGTCCTATTCTGAAGGGTTAGCTTCAGGAAGGTGGGCTCGACCTTTAACCCTGTGTGGCTAAAGCCAGCTTATTAGTTGATTGCCTTGAGTCCCTTTGTAACACTGAAGTTACAGGATCTCCCGCGCTACTTTGTACACCAAGTATAGATATTCTGTGAGCCTGAGGATTCACTGCTGCTGCACCTATTTTAACACTTGACTGTTCCTGCAGCGTTTTTAGTAGCTGAACGGACTCTGAGGCAAAGCAGTGAAAAGAGAGGGCTTCTTTGGTTTTGGCAATCTTACCAGAAACCTCCACCACATCACCAGGAACGATCATCCTGGCCTTGATTCTCTGCACGCTCTTCCTGTCCGACCGGTAAACTTTCCCCATCTCAGGCTCGTACTCCTTCAGAGCCTCAATGGCACTCTCTGCATTGCGCTCCTGTTGCAAAAACATACAACGTATTACTATCAATTATAATACCACAACACTAAAAAATGCAGATTGCCTGATTACTTATGGCGATACTCCTCTTAATGCCAGGTGCGGTTAGCCATCCATTCAGGGAAACAATTCAAGTATGTCAAGGAAATCCTTCAAAGGACAGCAGTAGCATAATTCACCATTTTGGGTAATGGGATGCTAATTTACTGTTAAAGTTTGACATTGAACACGTCTTGAGTGACCACCGTGTGTGTTTGCGGTGCGGTGAGTCTGTCAGCTGAACAACAGGTTGATGAAGTCCATCGGATGATGTTGGGTTCAGTGGTTTCCTCCAAGGCTGCCCTCAACGTGTAAAGCCTTCTATATGTCAGCCGCCCTCCCTCTCTCCATTCTCCCCCGTACCCACCATGTGTGAATCCTCGTGCATAGTTTCCAAATGACTGCCGCAGGATTCATATGAAACCCCCTCCGACCACACACACACACACACACTCACACACTCCCCAGGCCCGTGGTAACCCAATCGTCGCTCTGTATTTTTACTGTGGATTGTAACAAAGCAGACTGCAGTTTGAGCCTTCAAGTGTCCCGGTCCGCCTCCCTCCTCTCCCCCTCGCCACCACGTTGGCTTAACCTCTGGCCTCTTCACCTCCGGCTGCCGTCATGCCTCTCATTCTGGACTCCCTCGAACTCCAGAGCTCCCGTGTGCGTGTGCTCGCTGTAAAGGACACGGGCTGCGACCTGATTGTGTGCGACTGTTGCTAAGTATAAGAGTCTATTTAGGTGTGTGTAAAAGACAGCATTCAGGGGCAAGTATGTGTCCTTGTGATTGTTCCCTTCGCTCTCTCTCTCTTTCTCTCTCTCTGCGTGTTCACTGACCTGCCAAACTCCAACGATAGCGTTTGCAATGAGGATGAGGAGGATGACCAAGGGCTCGACGAAGGCAGTGACAGTCTCCTCGCTGTCCTCAAACAGAGCCAGCACCTGAAGGAGACGGAGAGAGGACGAGCATGTCAGAACGCACATTTGAATGAGCATATATTTCACTTCATGCTGACTTCTGTGAAGTGAGGCTTTAGATAGCGTGTTGTGTTCGACTGACGGTCCAAAATCCAAAGATATCCAACTAACGATCAAATGAAAACAGAAAAGCAGCAAATCTTTACATTTAGTTAAGAAACACAATTTTTTTTTAGCATTTTCACTTCAAAAATGACTAAAATGTCTTTCAGTGTTGATCCATTGAGTAAGTCACTTGTAAAATGTGGTTAAAGATGAACTTTTTACACAAAATATGAACCTGCATGTCCCAACACTTCCTCAAGCTGAAAGATTTAGCATTGAAACCGTTAATTAATCAACAGAAAATAACAAGTATGATCAATTCATTGTTTATCAAAGCCAAACACTCTCTGATTTGCACTTCTAGGATCTTACTTTCTTCCTTTTTTTGATCAGTACTGTTGGTGGAATAAATCGTCATTGACGTAAAGTTGAAAAATGAAATGATCGGACATCGATAATTCGGGAAAAGCCCCACTGAGGTTCTGGTTTTATTTTTTCATCACGCCATTTGATCGCCGAGGCTTTCGGCATCTCTTCACACTTCTCAAAAGCCTTTTCCGTATGTGTTATCTCTAAAGGTCAGCGGGTTTGCACGTCTTTGTAATGAAGGATCAAGTATCAAGGATCTGTTGGGTGGTTGAAGATGTTAATCAGATAATCACACGGATTTCATCTTGAGTGATTGATATACTTTAATAACTGCTGGGGGATACTTTGTTGTGCCCCTGTTGCTCGAGGCGACGGTATCATCTTTTACGGCTGGTCAGCATTAAACAGAAGAGAGAACAGAGTGTCTATTTCTGACAGTTATGAACTATCGCCGGATCAAATGCCGTGTGTCATTGTTGTCTCTTATGTCACCCGATGTGTGAAGTCTTTCCTCTACATGTGACTCTCCCGTCCGACACGTGTCGGCCCCTGGTGAGCGGGAGTGGGAGTCTGTTTCGGAAAGCCTCCGTGTTGACATTGACACAGATTAGTTGCAGGCCGGCGGAGCGGAGAGAGGCCCGTCCTCCTCCACGGCAAACGTTCTGCTCCTCCTCGTCATAATCTGCTTCTTTCCCCCCCCCCCCCCCCATCATTTGCCTGCTCTTCATCTTTTCTCACCCTTTTCCAAAAATAGTCGCTCGCGCTCTCCGGCCTGTCTTCGCCCCGGCCTCCCTTCAAAAGACACAATCGATCTCCACAACGAGCGTCAGAGGTTGTCAGCGCACCGCGGCGGCCGGACATTCCTGTGTGTATGAATAGGACGGCCGTGTATCTGCAGCATTTGGTGTTCTCGCTTTTAGAAACCGTACACGACTCCGACTCTATTGCTCTCGTTTGTCACACAAACAATGCCATTGTGCAACCCAATCCTCGACCCCCCCTCACCTCCCACCTCCCTCTCCCTCGCTCTCCTCCCTGTCTCTCACTCTCTCCTGCTGCTGCAAGCCATCCCTCGTTCCTTCCATCCCTGACCTTTGTCTAAGGATACAGTTTCTCATCCTGGCTTGAGACTTTCTTAAAATAAAGCTCCTGCTATGCATATGTGCGCACACTCTCTCTTTCTCTTTATCTTGCTCTCTCTATTTCACACACACACACACACACACACACACACACACACACACACACACACACACACACACACACACACACACACACAGCCGTCAGGCCTTCTAAGGCCATAGTGACAGCTGTGCAGGGAGGCCGGAGGGCAGAGATCGAGGATTAAGACAATGTGTCTCTCCTCCACGAAACTGTTTTGGAGAGAGCAACAGCGGAGGGAGAGAGAGGGAGAAAGAGAGAGAGAGGGAGAGAGAGGGAGAGAGAGAGAGAGAGAGAGAGAGAGAGAGAGAGAGAGAGAGAGAGGGATTCCTGGTGTAAATGAGAGTGAGGACATGGGTCCAAATGTAATTTAATAACTCAGCGACGTACACAGTGTGTTTGTCGGCCAGAGTGTGTGTCGTGACAGACAAAACTGTCGAGGGGTCAGAAAAGAAGCGGCTCACAGTTTGCCCTCCTCACGTCACCGCCGGGTTCTTTATTGAGCCCCAACGAACACTTCTGTCTTTTACTTTATGAGACTTCAGTTCTGTCTGTGCGGCGCGAGACATCGTCTCCTTATTCGCAACAACTTTGAGCGAGCAGCTAATATTTTGCTCTCTCTGATTTGGTAACTACGACTGAAACATAATCATTTCATTGGTGGAGCTTGTCATGGGCGAGTGGGCGCAAGGTCATGCAAGTGCTTTTTATGGATATTAATTATTGATACCACTGACTGATTGGTCGGCTTCAACATGCACACGTTTTAAGGGGTGCAGATCTTGCAGAATTTTGCTAGAATATATTATGCAGATTGACAAAATAAATGTAGACTTCTCAGATTTCTAGTAATAATCTTCTGTATGATAATATAACCGTGTCATCTCATCCAAAAATCCTATTTTCTGGCAAACTATAAGAAACTGTTAAGCGACAGGTCTGAACTTTAACTTTTAAGGAAGTAAGCTCTCTTTTTTTGGGATTTTTGTTTTTACATTGTATTCTAATGAGGGATGTTTGTTCAATCTGTTGTTTGGACTCTTTTGAATAAAAGTGAAGTAGGAAAAGAACGGCATCTGGATCTAATATGGAGCACCTTCATCCAAATTACATCAAACATCTGTCTTTTCACCGTTAGCTCCTTAAATACACAATGACCATGTTGTAAAAGCTGCATGTGGGTACTGAACAATGAGGATACAGTCACACCGCGTCATGTAAAAAGAGAAAAGTGAGCAAACTCACAAAAGAGATGCAGGCGGCCAGCAGTAAGATTCTGACCAACAAGTCCTCAAACTGTTCCACCACCAACTCCCAGATGGTCTTTCCTGTTAAACATATCAAATCAAATCAAACACAGCATTCAAGTGTGTGTTCAATTGTGTATGCACCTATATATTCACATCGTAGAAGTCAACATAATCTCAATAAAACACATGCAAAGGTTAAGTAGATTGTGATATAAACACATAAATGATCTGCATGGTGTTCAAACTTGTGTGGATATCACTACTTTCTATATTCTTTGGGCGAAGTTATGATAGTTGAACTATCGTGGCAGTTAGTTTGGGTTAAAAAGGACCACAACTGTCGAAGCCATACATCCAACATCTGATCAGCTGATTTCTTGAGTTGCGTGCGTGGCGTGAACGTATTATTAGAACTCAGTGTCACAATAACTAGCGGCACCACGAGAAGCAGCCAATGGCAGGTGTCGGATAAACGGGTGTGTGACTCGTCATCACAGGAAGTGAGAGGAACAGGTGTGTCCGGGCGGCACAAAGTTAAAAGGAAGTGTGATTCAAACTGAAATAGTTGAAAAGCAGGTGTTTGAGGCTTGAAAGTGGACTCACCCTCCTCCGCTGGCAGCTCTGTGGGTGAAGAGAGACAAACAATATCAATAAAACACAGATGCACGCCACATTTACTGCATCGCTTTGAATCAAAACCACCTGACAGAAACTATTATCTACGGCACTATTGATAGGACTCTAAGTGGGTTTAATTAACGTGAGGAAGCAGCTGGTTCGTTCAGGCCTCCTTGAAACTCGGCCAGTTTATGACACAAATAAAGTGACTTTAATAACTGACCTTTATGGTTACCTTCATTACTTAGTTACTCTGTCAACATACGTGTCTCTGCTGTGATGCCCCTCTAACCTTCACTGCAGCCTGTTGACCACGGTTTAGTGCAACGAGAGGGCGGAAAAATCCGCCGTGTTGCTCGTTAAATAGGCATTTTAAACAGCGGACATAATCATACAATCTGACTAATAAACAACATTAATTGTTCTGTTCCATTTAATCCAGGCGTCCCCGCTCATGCACACTGTTAGATGCAACAAAGAGGTCAATAATGCTATTAATTATAACTGTGCATCCCTGCTGTGACGCGTTTAAATTGCCTGTACAATGCAGGTGATTTCTCAAATACCAAATTTGACTCAGTTTGACAAAACTTTGTCTTCACTCAAAGTCCTCTGACACACATTTTTTAAAGGGCATTCAGCTGCATCGCCTGGCCTTCCTCAGCGGATGGAGGTCGCTCAAACTCCATCCTACTGAGGGAGGCGGTTGGTCGACGAGTAAGCGGGTTGACCTTGAGTTGAACCAGCGGTCATGGTTTAATTCACCAATAAATAAAGAATCTTCAATCAAAAATAAAGCCGGTAGCGACTGTCCGAAACCTGAAACTCTGATGCACCTGCTCCACAAACATCACCGCCCCTCCCGCAGTTACGACTTCATCAAAAACATCACACACAGTGCCAGTTCATCACTACTCCTCGTCCTCCTCTTTCTTCTCCCCTTTAGTGGGTTTGAACCATTTTATCTTGCGAAAACCTCTCAGGTGCTCTGTGTTTCTGCCTCTGTGGCGTTCGCTCTCTCTTCCAGTCTACATCCAAAGATACATGTGTGTTCCTCCATCCTAAGACTGATTTATCACTCAATTCTCCACTACTACTTTCTTCAGACCTTCCAATGCTCCATCCATCCATCCATCCATCCATCCATCCATCTCCCTCACCGTTGAAGCCATATCTTTCCAGGTTCTTCTTGAACTGCTCAGGCGAAAGGCCGGTTTCTTCAGTGACGCCGAAGTAAGACAGAACGTCCGGCGACTCTTTCATGTATGCGTTCTCCATCCTCGCTGAAACGGAGAGGCTTCGGGAACAGAAGGGATAGAAAACACAGAAACATTCACATGAAGTCTGAGGCCTGGCCTGACACCGACAGTTAAAACAAGTGAAGCTCGAAATGTTCACCCACCACTTTCTTGAAGTGTGGAATTTGGGATGAAAAACTGGCAACCCCCCCCTGCAATCACACTGGCTCTCTCTCTCTCGACCCCCTCTCTCTCTCTCTCTCTCTCTCTCTCTCTCTCTCTCTCTCTCTCTCTCTCTCTCTGGGCTGTTGCTCTCCTCTCGGAGCCCTGGACTGACAGAAAGTGCAACCCGGCAAACTGTCCTGAAAAGTTTTATACAGATGAAAAAGTGGCCTCATTGGTGCTTGCTCACCAGGCACTGGCCTCCCATTGGCTGAGAACGACACAAATAGGTGGGTAGGGATGGCCCTGTGCGAGAGAGTATGCAGGGGGGCGGGGGTGGGGGGCAACAACTGCAGAGGGGTCGACTGCCCGGCAAGCTGGAAATAAGATGTGCACCAGAGAACATGCATGCTCAGGGGCAACAACGGCTTTCTGAATGAGACGTAGGGGACACGGACGAGCCCGTAACACAACACCACTTTGTGGATGTTTGTGGACACTCGCACACTCAAGAGAAATGTCAAGAAACTTAAAGGTTTTGAAAGGTCACTTTAGCTGAACTTGAATAAAGTAAATTCATTCATATGTTGACACAATATCCCTCAATGCATCTCTAATGTTCTTAAAAAAGCTTTTCCACTGGTGGAAAGTAATTAAAAACATTTACTTAATACCGCTTGATAAGTACACGTGTCAGGTACTTCGCTTGAGTCGTGTGCTAGTTATTTTACAAATGAAGGATTCGTATCAAAAACACATTTGATTATTTTATAGTATATATTGCATTTGTTTCCTCTTCCATTCCTCGACTCCTTAGATTCATTTTGAGACCGTTTGGAGGGGCCTGAGCCCTATGTTTGAACCCACTGGACCAAACCTCCAGACAGGTGAATACTACTTAAATGTTGTATTCGCAATCTATCAAAATATTATACAATCATATGAATAAGAGGTCATTTCAATGCAGAATCAGTAAGCTGATACTTTTACTTGATAATTATAATTACACAGATGCAAAGAAAGCAGGAGCAGAGAAAAGGACAGAGGAGATATGTCTTGTTGTCGGATCTTTTTATTGCTGTAAAGAAAACACTCCGTGTGACAGAACTACAGATATGAAATGAGTCTTCATGATGAAAATCATAACACAAATGCAAACTCTGTATCTCTGAATCAGTTTTCCCTCGTCTATCGGCTCCGTCTTTCAACCTGCACTAATAGCATAACAATGTTTTTTAGCCACTTGGGGGCAACACAAGTTGTAAACACGAGATGGATATATCACAGCCTTTTAAAGTGAAATGGGAAACGTACGCAGGTGAAAGTGAAGCAATAAAGTTGCTGAATAGTGAACTGAAAGACACTAAAACGCTCTGTGGAGTTGAGAGGAACTGTAAAGCTGAGTGATAATAAAGAATGAAATGACAGAAATGAACTGAATGAAAATGAACTGATTCATCAATTAGTTGTCAACTATTGAATAAATCATCAACTTTTCATAACTGATTAATTGGTTTTAGTAATAATAACAAAAAGAAGTCCTCATTCTCTTATTCCAGCTTCTAAAATGTGTATTTCCTGGTCCTTTAATACTCCTCAATGACAGGAAATAAAATACTGTTGAGTTGTGGACAAAACAAGACATTTAAGAATGTGATCTTAAAATACTGAATGACATTTGACACCATTTTCTGAGAGGTCAAACAACTATTAGCAGATTGATCAACAAATTAATATAATCGTTAGTTGCTAATAATACTCAATGATCACAGCTCTTTGTTCTTCCTTAGACAGTGTTATGTGTCCTGTCTATCAAAGAACAGAGAGCTGTCAACCAACACCAGACCTGCACGGCCTTTTCCGAGCAGTAACTTAAGACCAGAAGGCTACGACAGATACTTTGACATGAACACAACCTTCAGCAGGAGTGGAGTGGCTTTGACACGGCCACGGACGGAGGGAAAGGAAAACGGTATTAAAACGCCTCATCAATCAGCAGCTCTGCCAGGTCCTGAGATGATGTTGAACTGTTGCATGTGTTGGCTGAAAAAAGGTGACAAGTCAGCCCCTCGAATGTGTTCTCTGGCACATCGGGTCTCATTCAGAATGATTGAATTGGAGACCTTTTTCAAGACTGTTGAGGGACTTGCAGGAATTGTTTGTAAGTCGACCAAATCCACATATTTTCCGGCTGAAGTTGTGAGTTGCCGCATCCCAAGAGCATCATCCATCAGGTGGATCTCCAATTCCAGGTTGGCCCAAAGTATCCTCCAACACCTACCGGATCTACGCCAAGTCTTCCACTAAATGACGGTCTTGATCTCACGTCAGGGAACTAAAACGGTTAAATAAGGAGACCCTCCGCCATAAAGCTATCAGAAATGACAGGAAAAGAATATCCTATAATGTAATCCACATATCCCATATTCTTTGATCTGATTTGGTGGGATTATACTGTCCACACACAGCTGCTGCTTTCTAACGAACAAAACGTTTGAAGCTGGTCTTAACTATCACTTCTACATCTGTGGATCCAGTTTGAAAGCCAGAAAGACCTGCAGCTAGCACAATGCCACGGTTCACCCTCGGTTGATATTTACATTCAAAAAGGAGACTTCAAACGTCCCCTCGCTAAGATGTCTCTCTCTCTTTTTCTTTATCCTGGAGCGCCGTCGCCAGACGGCCGTTTTCTACAGGTGTGCTGACTCCAAGGGCCTTTTCTCTCTGTCGTGGCATCAGTGTCGTATGTCTGCTTCGCTCATGTGAACTAGATTTTAGACTTTGATAGCTCCCACGGCAGATTTCACTCCACCTTACTGCACAGAAGCTGTTTAGAGTGCTTTGCCAGGTGTATGTAGACGCGAAACCTTACAAGTGTGCAGTTGAGCTCAAAATGAAGGTCGGAGGTCGGTCTGATCCGAACCAGGTGCTGGAAGTAGAGGAGTAGGACGTCCCGCTTTATGTCCCTCATTATGCATCTTGACTGGTGTCTCTTAGTTGATCTGTGTTTTAACACCAGTCTGTATGTTTTGGTTAGTGGACTCTGAACACAATGAAACCACAGTGAAACGGACCAGTCGCTGTCATCAGCATCATTCAGTCAATTCAGTCGTTTCTCATTCCTCATCTTCCCTCCCTGCAGGTTCACCTCTTTCTTTCTTTCATTCATCTGCCCCCAAGCGGTTCTCCTCTCTCCCCCTCTGACCCGCGGGGCTGTTGTGGGCCGGCTGTAGCCGAGCAGAGCTCAAGGTGGCTCACTGACATTTAGCTCAATCTCCCTTCGGGATCGGGTTACTGCGGCTCATCCTAAGCACTGTGCTCTAATGCTAATAAAACACAGCAGCGATAATGCTGCACCACCCGGGCACACACACACACGCACACACACACACACATATCAACGGTCTTAAATGGCGCGGAGGCAATTCCTGAAACGTTAGTTTGTGATCATTACTTGGAAAGAGTGATTTTGCACATCAAGTCATTCGAGTTGAGCTTCAACTTGAGGATTGAATGATTTCACCTTAACATCCCGGTGTTTTATTGGACTCGCGTTATCCTTCCGTCATTAAAATAGCTTTGCTTGGCTAAAGTGGGCCTGTGAGGCGAAGTCGATGTGTTCAAGGTGCCGTCGCTCACAGCGTGTTGACTTGGTGTCATGTTTGCTGTTGTGATTGTTGATTTAAGGATATTTAAGTACGGGGGTATCATGACACGAGAGAGAGGACACAGACGTCCTAAAACAGGACGTCCTCTGCCGTGGACCCCTTAGTCCTCTGTAGTCCATTTAAAATGATCATATCAACACAGACTCAGTCTTAAAGATTGGCAAATGCATTATTATGCTAATGGGATAATCAGTTAATCTTACCAAGAGGCAAAAAGAAGTCAGATTGAATGAAAGTCAAAGATTGTTTAAAGATGATTTAGGGTGTCTTGTGATTGACAGGTTGCTCCCACGGCGTTGTCCTGTCTGGAAGTTGACCGTGTTGTAGTCCTTCAACTTTAACCCTCTTACAGTTTGTTTTCAGTTCAGGAAGGTTAACTTTAACTGCTTTGACTTGACCGCCTAAAAATGTCTTATGCCACACAAAAAAAAAGTTTCTAAAAAGCATTTAATCCCCTTTGGAAGTTTTTGTGTTTTTATTATATCGCAAAGTCAAACTGATGTCGCTTCATCTGCAGAAAAAGACCAAATAATGTCAACGTGACGTCGCTAGTGATATATTACTAAAGAATAAATATTGTAAAACACGAATGCTCTGTGTGTCTGACACGTTGTGTCTTATTATTATTTGTTTGCTTGCTTTAGTTGTGACAGCAGACTTCCACATTGTCCTTCCCTCTGGAATGATTATGCGCATAATGATTTGGAGCTGGGTCGGGGACAGGCTCAGTCGTGATGTAACAGGCTCGCATGTGTGAGAGCTCGTTGGCAGGCGGCTCGGTGTGGGAGGTGGGCACCTCGGGACTGCCTGCCTGTGGCGGCTCATCGCTGTGAGAGACACAGGAAGCACTTTGAGGGAGGATGATGAGGGCCAAAAGTAGCAGCAGAGCAAGCAGTGGTGCATTTGTGTGTGTGTGTATGTGTGTGTGTAGGTAGTGCGTACACCGCATCGTATTATTAGCTGAAGCAGGGCAGCTGGGGTTTGAAGTGCCCCACTGTAACTGTACCTATAGCAGCAGTTGTGCTCCTCTGGTATAAATAGTGCACGGGGCATGCGAGCAGGCAGTTATGACACAATGGCAGAATTTCTGTGTTCTTTCAGGGCGGTTTGAGAATGTGACACCCTGCAGGCGAGGAGGACCCCCCTAGATGCTGCACGGAGGCTTGAAGGTTACCTCAAGGTGGGGACGAGTGTGCAGGGCGCTGACCAGATTATTCTCCTGTTTGACTGAGTAAAAAGCACAGTTTCCTCTTTTAGGGAGAAATTATTCATTTGAGCACACTTTAAAGGAATAGTTGGAAAATGTGTCCGGATCACTCGTATTAATTTTCTCGTTTCTGCAAGAAATCAAATATTCCAAAATGTCTAAGTATTCTTTTAACACAGCTGATGAAACCTAGTAACACATCCAGGTTTGCATCATTCAATTATTTCATAAACCAAAAAGGAATAAGAGTTTTCTGTTTTACATGTTTTAACGTTTGCTTGGTAAAATGAGGGAGTGAAATAAGTGAGTGAAGAGGGGGAAAGATGCTTTGAGATGTTTCCACTGGGAGAGAAATATAGAGGATCAGCTGACCATCTTCTTAACTTCAGTTACCAAAGGGGAGAAGTAAGTAGTCGAAAAGCGATGACTGACCAAAAAACATGCTGTAGTTTTAATACTTTTCATTATCCGTTGAGATCAAACAAATCTGGTGGGGTTTCCTCCATCCGATGGGTTTTAAACATGGTGGCCGAGTCACAAACTTTATCATTTTACTGCTGAACAGAACATTCAAATGATGTTTCTAAAAGAATTTGAGGCTAGAAATAGTCAACACAGTAACATAATCTAGATTAATATTGGATCAGCCAGCCTAGTTTGACTGTTTGGTTTCATGAGCTTCTTGAAGGACGGACCTCATCAGAGGTTCAGTATGGTTATGATTATGCAAATTCAGTATACGGCAAATGGTCCGTCTGCTCGCTAAACTGCATCCGTTATGCAGCGTGCGGCGGGTCTCCTGCTCTCCATCACGTCTACACTCCAGGTGTTTCCTCTCTATGCTGATGACTAAGGGTAATATTTGTATGTTTTTACGTGCATGTTTAAGGATTCAGTGAGGAACAGTAGTCATGATGTCACACTGTCCTCCATTAGCATTATTCACTATTGCTGAGATTATTAATTTAAATAAAAGGTGATTTAATTGGTTTGAAAATCACTTTTTGGCCCAAACAATAGTGCAATAGTATATATTGTGTTTAAGTTACTCACACCTTTTTTTTTTGTCATTGTACCTAAACTAAAAACGTAAAACTCTGCTTTTGTGGCTTTTATTAAGGAAACTATTTTGTTTCAGTTTATAGGTGTGAATTAGGAGTGTCATCTTATCAACTATAGTTATAAATATACTTATTTTAAAAATAAGTATATTTATATCATATTAGAATACTGTGTAAATAATTCAACGCTTTTTAAATCACACTTTTGCATAGTATTGGTTAGATACCCTTGTATTGTATTTTGAGTGTAATTAATTTGCCAAGTTAAAAAAAACAAAAAACGATGATATCATAATCACAAATTCCTTCGACCAAGATAATTGTGTGGTGAAAATGTGACACTGTGACAGCCTCTGTGTGAATACGCTCCCGTCTCCTGCCATCCCAACAATCTCTTGGCTGAAATCAGCCTGTTCTCCGTTTCAGCTTTCAGCTTCTTGTCCTCTCCTGCACCCACTTCCTCACTTTGCTGCCACGTGCCCCGAAAGCTGTCCCTGGAAGTAAACCAAGGCCAGGCGCGCCTCTTAAGTAAGTGTGTCGCTGAGAACATAAAGTGAGGAGGCACTCCAGGCTCTCGTGTTGCCTATGTCAACACATCTCAGCCCCCCTTCTTCTCCTTCTTCTTCTTCTTCTTCTTCTTCTTCTTCTTCTTCTTCTTCTTCTTCTTCTTCTTCTTCTTCTTCTTCTTCTTCTTCTTCTCCTCCTCTCAGGTCAAAAGAGAGAGTAGAAACCGTTAAAGAGACACTTTCTCCTCAGAAGATTTGTTTGGGCTTTGTACTGAAGAGCCAACACGTTTGATAAACAAAGGCCTGTCCAGTCCTACAAGACATATGGTATCAATAAGATACCTCGATACCAGCTACTGTTTGTATTGCATATTTAAATCTCTTTGATTTATAACTTGTTGACGTGTGGAAGTGTGTCTGAGTTTGCTGTGAGATGTCAAGATATACAGGAGCCAAATCAAGTTAGACCGAGCTGCAGTGTGCTCGCTAACGTGTTTCATAATGGGCTGTGAGATAATAACAAAACTTAACTTGATTCTTCTTAACATATTCATGTTTTTTTTCCCTTCAAAAAAATATTTATTGATGTATTTCATCATTTTTTTGTAACATTAGAAGCACTACTGCTTTTGTCCACAGGGGCGGCTAAAATCCATACAAAATGAAAGTTCCTTAACTTCAAATGAACGTTAAAACACATTAATTAAATGACCTCTTTTAGACCCACAGATTATATGGATGTTACAGTAAGAGGTAGCTCATGTCATTTTTCGGAATATTTTCCGGAAAATTCACACTCTCCGACGTATCTGGGCTGTAAGCTTATTCCAGTATTGTTTGATACAATATGTAGAAATTATACCTTTTTAAGTTCTGATGAAATAGTTAAATTCATCAATGAATCAAGAAAAAAATCTAAACGCTAAAACATAGATTTCTGATCCCAATTTTCTGGGGGTTGGGGCTAATAATGACCTCATTATGTCTTAAATCCTGTCCACGACCCTACAAAGATAGCAAATATATAGCTTCTTTAAAAAAAATAAAATAAAAAAAACAGTTTATGTGCATTTGTTGATGATAAAGCTTTCTAACTATGTGTGAAGTAATATTACCAACATTGGAATTTAGGTTTACATTTTCCCCCAAAAAATCTTTACTAAGCTAAACCATACTAGCTAAGGTTTAGCTAGCTTAAATCTGCACCTTCTTCTGTTTGTTATCATGGTCATATTTGATTTGACTTGAATCAACGTGTTTAAATCTATAAGTTTCCCTCTCAGTTCATACTGTGTGTTCAGATGTCTGAGTGGAGCCGCGGGGGCTGTGAAGAGTTTTAACATTCCTGAATGCGCCTCATAGATGTTACTTCGCTTCATAAGAATGGTCGCAGAAAATGCTTATGCTAATGAGACAATGAGCACATGTGCCCATTGTGTGTGTTAGCTAACCTCTGGCAGGTTTGCTGGAGGAGTTTTGAATTCTCGGAGCTTCGGAGTATATTTAACCCTGTGGCTCCCCTGCCGGATGGCCCCGCCATATACGGGCCTGAGCGCGGCAGGCCGGGAATGACTGGATGCACATGGGCTGGAGAAACGCCAGCGGTAACAGGATGATGGATCAGTGTCGAGCAAGATGGAGGGAGTACGCTGAGAAGAAGATGAGAGAGAGTTGTGGAAGTTGCGAAGGACGAGTGTCTGTCGTCCTCTTTGCTCGCTCGTTTGCAGCTGTGGCCTTGTGGGTAGTTTAGAGGAAGACAACAGAGGAGGAGGAGCAGGACCAGAAGATGCTGCAGCTGCAGGTTCAAGTGTATTTGATTGGTTGCTTTTATATCAACTGATGTATCTTTTGAGAAAACATAAAGTGGCGCACACAACCCCGGCCCAACCCCCCCAATAAATTATGTGAGAACAGAAGCCGCTGGCAGTTTGGATGAAGGCTGCAATCAGAGCAACAAGCATGTGAGAGGATATATCAATTTGACCTTGCAGACACAAGTGTCAACATTTCTGAGCATGTCACAATGTGTTCAAGTGTGAGTGTGAGACAGACAGAGAGACAGACAGACAGAGTGCATGGCATGCATCCGACAGGTGTGTGTGTGTGTGTGTGTGTGTGTGTGTGTGTGTGCGCATGCTCATCCAAGTGTGAGTGTAAATGCAAGGGTGTCTGTCTGTGTGTGTGTCTGTGTGTGTGACAGGTGTTTAGCTGGAATGGTGCTAAGCTTTAAGTGCTGTTTCAAACCAAGCCCTATTCCTGGGGTATACACACACAAATACACACAAACATGCACACACTCTCACACACCATAACGGTAATCATCAATAGGAGGGTACATTAATTGCCCCTGTCGAGAAGTTGAATACTTATTGGTAGAGTGATATCATTTTTTCAGTAACGATTACCCAAGGTAAATACCATTCACACACACACACACACACACGCACACACACACACACACACACACACACACACACACACACACACACACACAGACAGGATACACACACCATGTTTTGTTTCCCAGAGGGTCATTTCAAATAAGACATGAGTGCTGTAGAGGTGACGTCTGTTTGGAGGCCAACCAGAGAGAAGCGCTGGCTCCCTCAACAACAAGCTAACGGTACTTTTCCGTTGTATTTTGGATGATTGCACAAATGAAGCTCTGTGGTAAATACATGTTTCTGATACTAACACGCTTTGTTCCACAAGATAATGTTGACAAATTAAAGCAGGTTTACGATGTTCAAAGCATAAAGGCGATGACCAGAAGTAAAAAGCTTACCTGATGCTACTACCGACCAAGACCACGGTCACGCGACTTTACATGTTCACCACTATGCTAAAAGTCTCATTTAGCCCCTTGTTAGCAAAAGCTTTTCTAAGACATGCAAAAGCTTCCAAAGTCCCAAGAGAGGTATTTACTTTGTAATCTATGTCGTAGAACAAAAAGCTTGTGTGAAAAAAACTCAGAACACAATGGCTTTGAGGTGAGGACACCAGAAGTGCAGCGACGCCGACTCATTTCAGGGTTTAGAGTTCATTCCTGCAGCAGCGAGTGTCCAATCATGGCTGAGCAACCGTAACTAGGCATAGCAGGTATGTCTTTGGGTTAACCACACAGTGTTTAAGGGGCTGTAGTGTAAAATATATTCTGTATATCAAAGGTTTGGAGGGTGGTAACATGTGATGCAAGTGTCAGATCCCCTGAAAAGAGACGTCAACCCGGTCTGCGTTGAATGGTTCTAATGAACGGCGGACATGCTCCACCAGAAACATCAAAATGCACAGCAAGGTGCAGAATTCTAGCATCTTAGATCTGAGAGTAGGTTAAGTTAATTAAAAATTTCTTAATATTGACATGCAGGAAAAAACAATCATCAACCTATATTTGTACATTACATTTAGCTGACGCTTTGATCAAAAGCAACTTACATTTTTGCTCTATACACCGTAGACAAATCAACAGGGAGCAATTCAGGGTATTGTCTTACTCAAGGACACAAAGACAGTGACTAGCAGAGGATGGGCTCAAACCACCGATCCTCTGATTGAAAGACGGGCATGCTAACCATTAAGCCACAGTCGCCACCTTCGCAGTATAATCCTATCCTCAATCGGCACCTTCCTATGGCTTCAGGCTTTATTTACAAGGACGACATTGTTTCTTTATCTCCATGTCTTGCATGTGGATCCTCAACTGGTGATGCTAACTGTTAGCCCGTTAACCTATTAACTTTAGCATCAGTTTACTTTAGCTCAATACCTCCCGAACAATTTCGCTAACACCCAATGAAGAATCTCCCTTGTGTCACGAACCACAGTAGCGTCTCCCGGTGTTCAAACACGACTCCAAGACACTGGATGTAGACGTCGGTCCGTGCGGTCAGAATGAAGCGGTCGGGGCACCGCTCAGGGCAAGGCTGCAGGACGGCGACCCCGCGGCCCATAAATCAGCTGCAGTATGCGCGGAGCTCGATTACCGCTCCGGAGCTGGAACCAAAAGAGCCCAGTGATGAAAGAGGAGCCAAGTAAATAATACAACAGTGAGTCCATCACTGCTGCTCTCAACTCTCTATGAGCCTATGATGGGCACTCAGAGCAGAAAACAATGGCCAAGGCCCTTTTCGGAAAGTAAGATGTGAGCAGATTGAATGATTTAATGATAGAGTAAGACGTTGTATTTGTTCATAAATGCAGGCGAAGACACACTTTTGTTAATGGTTATTTCTTGATATTCTTTGACACATTAAGAATTCAATTGAATATAGAGATATTTCCCTGTGTCATATGAATAAAACCAGCTTTAATTGTCTTTAATAGTCGGGAAAATGAGTGTAATTGACAGTGTAAGTGAGGGGTCAGGGCTACAAAGGGCCGCAAAAATAGTTAGCTGAACAGAAGGTCTCATTTCTCCAGAGCCAGTTGACAACACTTCCTATTAATAGTGAGGATTGTCCTTGGGTATTTTTATAAAAGGAGATGGGGTGTGAGTGTGCAAGTGTGTGCATGAGGAAAGTAAGGCAGGAGGGGATGAGGATTTCTCAGAGAAGACGGACAGAGGGACGCTCGTATTACAGCAGACTTACGCACCGCTCGGTTAATGCGTCACACTTCACCCATTGGCTTGTCGCCCCTTCCCCAAGGCTCCTCCATCCTCCTCGGTACACTCAATGTCACTTATTCCATGTATTTCTGTTTTTGTCTGTCATTTTCTCCACAGTGCTTTCTACACACACACACGCCGCACGCACACACACTCTCACACACACACACACGCTTGCACACACGCTTGCACACACGCTCACACGCTCCCGGTCTATTTTTAGCGTGCTGAGGGGTTTGAAGGTAGAGTTGTGTCGACCCCTCTTCTCACCCCGGCTCCAGCCCTTACAAGGACCCCCCGGCCGACACCGTTGCCCAGCAACCAGCTGTGTTTGCACCTAAGCTGTGAAGGTCCAGCGCACGACCTGCACCTGCCCTTCATCATCTTAATTATCCACGTCATCCCATCCCCCCGTCCTCCTTCATATCATCGCCATTTTGATCCTATAGTTCACTTTGCTAACGCAGCCAAAAGAAGTGAAGTTGTGCCAACGGTGTGTTCAGTTGTTGAGGAGTTGTTTGTTATCTGTGTGTGCGTGTGTGTGTGTGTGTGTGTGTGTGTGTGTGTGTTGACTGACTGAGTTCTCAATATAATGACATGCCAGCTGTGAAAATGTAAGAAATATGCACAATCGCATTTTTTTTTTTTGAAAACCTGTAGAAGTTCAAGCTTTAAGAGGGCAATGAGTTGCTTGAAGAAGCTCAGTAAACAATTGCTTTTTAGGAAATTTGATTATTTATGTTTCATATTCATGTATGAAAAAAAAAGTATATATATTTTTCTTTGTTCTTTGCATTCCTTGTCTGAACGTGGCGCCTACGTGACCAACAATGGGACTCGACCGCTGACTGGAGTATAAAAAACAATCATCAAGAAGTTCACAGGTTTATGAAGTGTAACTTATTTGGTGAGGCGATGAGCAGCAAGGCTTGTGCTGCATGTTCTCCTGCAGGCTTTATTAGTTGGAAAGCTCCAGCAGTCCAACGATTGTTCTCTGAATCTTTATTCCTCTCTTCTTTCTTCTATTTCTTCCGTACGTATTTTGAACATCTGCTCCTTCATATTTTCAGCTACAGAAACCGTTCAGCTAATAAAATATTCAGCTCCTTCAGGAGAGGGGTGATATGATATTTCATATTTCTAACTTTTCAACTTTTTTCATTATTAAGCTTTTTCTTGTTTTCATTTTTTTATGGGATCCTCTGGAGAAAATCTTCAAATCCGCTTGAACTTCTTCAACTTTAAAAGCTTACAAGTTCTGCGTAAGTTCAGCTACAGACACCACTTGAACTTTAACATGTTGACAACAACTTTAACTGTATTACTGTATAATTTGAATCGGATTCATAGCCTACTTTTTGATCTGTCACCGTTTATGTTTTATGCTTTTTTCAGACCGTTTCTGACATTACAATGCACAGCTCAGAGCACGTGATGTCATCGCGAGAGCACAAAGCAGCTTGAGACTATTGTGAAAAAAAAAAATGTATTCTACCATTAATTCTACGATTTTCACTCTACAGGCATTATTTATAGATCGAAATGTAGAAAATCTTGTGTTTTGTCGTAGACGTAGGTCGATGGAATCCACAGATTCACACATTTGACTGAAGCCGCCTGAACGTGAGAGGAAGTGCACGTCCCTGCTTTATAGAGCGCCATGTTCGTTCTGTTTCAAAAAGATCTCCCACAGACAATCGTACCTGATTTCTACATTGCCAATAAAGACACATTTTTTTTTACAGTATCTGTTTATCAAGTCATCTGTCCTCTCAAGGAATAACATCGAAGCAATAGGAGCTACGGATATCTGAGTTTAAGATAGTCCGATAGGTGTTCCTCAGCTTCAACTCCACATTAAGCCAAAGGGACTGTCCCTTTGAATTTATCACAACCTTGGAGGTTGGCAGCACACAGCTGATTGATATGACCTCACTAGTGTAGTTTTTCACACAGACACACACACAAGCAGGCAGACAGATACACACAGCTAGAGTGGAGAGCCAATTGCCGGAGTGAGAGGAAGCAACAGTGACTTGTTAAAACAATAATCTTAATTTTCTGCTCCATTTGACTAAATCGGAGCACAATTTTCCCTCATAAAGCAAATCAGAGCACTTTCTAAACCTCACAAACATTGAAGAACATGGAAATGTTCAGAAAAGTCACCTGATTCCGATATTTTCGCGACCTTAAAAAGGTAAAAAGCTCTCACTAGAGCTCACGGTTGGTTTGTCTCTTCTGGGCGACGAGGCCCACCTCTCTACAGCGTGTAGACATGAATCCTAAGCTAACGAGGACACACCAATTCTTAGTTAAAGCTGATTATACACTAATGAAATTATATATGAATGATATAATTCCACGTCTGCTAATGCAATCCCCAAAATGCTCCACGCTGGCCCTTTAATTCAATGATGGATGTCAGTTATTATTAACTCTCTCACCTTTGAACATCAGCCATACCGCTATAATCATAATCACAAGCATCTCTTAAGAGCCAATTATAACAACCATCATCATTATCTTTCCATGCCGAGTCACCATTTAGCCCTCATGTCGGTCAATGTCGTCAGGTTCAATTATGATAATTACCCCGCGGAGACGCAGAGTGTGACAGAGAGCCGTGATGGGGATGGCGTGGCCAGAAGGAGCGAGCAGGAGCAGAAAGGTCGAGGCCATTAGGAGGAGACAGCTGCTGGAGACGGAGTGCCGTGTTGGAGGGCAGACAATCAACCGCAGGCATGAGTCCGGTGAAAAAAAAAGAGACAGCCTGAAGGCATAAAATGTGACGGTTACACAAAATGTGTCAGTAAATTAATGGTCTGAATGCGTGGTTCAAACTACTTTAGTTAAAGGAGCTGTGTGAGGAGACGAATACAATATGAAATATTCAACATATTTTACTTTAATGGGGTCAGATTTGTGAAATGAGAACTTAATTAAATTGAGGTCTCCAATTATTGCTGGTTCCCGAGAGAACAAATTCAGCTTTAAACTCAAAGAATTTATTGTTGATTTTGGTCCTTCACTTTTAAAAAAAAAACAACCTTCAAAGAGCAGAAAATAGTGTTGTTGCCGAAACTGCAGCTGTGTTGTTTTCTATGCATCTTTGATCCTGGATTACTTTTGTTGTACTTTGACGGATGAGTCAAAAGGTCAACGTTGAGACTTTAAACCTGCAATAATGAAAATATTTGGCCACTTGGGGGCAGCGGAAAACAAGCCGTGAACACAACATTATGCGATTCTCTGGTTTCAGAAGTCATGTGATCTGTTGCTGACACATATTGAACCAGCTTTAATCTGCACAAACATGCAGACTTGTGGCTCTGGGCTTTTTTGTAAATGTTTGGATTAATGAAAGACAAAACGGTCCTGAAGCGATGTTATAACTGGAAATACACGATGCTGTGTGGTCATTAATAATTGATAAAAGAAGTTATGATATAAAAACATCAGGGTAAGATGAACTGTGTAGAACCGCGTTCATATGGATCATTCAGATTATCACCTTTTGAATTATTGAGTTAAAGTCGTTTATCTTTTCCGCATCAACCCTTTAGCGGGACGTCAAACAAACAAACACACACGCACACACACACACACACACACACACACACACACACACACGCATGTTGGCCTACGTTTCTGTAGAACACCAGAGATTTTGTATATTTCCTCACATAACTGAATAAAAAACAATCTCGTGTTGTGATGACGGATTTATTTCAGTAAAGAAATCGCTTACTTCTTACACAAGCTACAAAAAAAATAATTAAATCATTCATTTTGAAAAATCATCAGCATTCTCATTACAAACGACATGAACAAAAGCGTAAAATCTAGTGAAGCATGGACGTTCTTCTAGAAATACATCATCTCAAAGTTACATCATTATGGTTTTTTTAAGACATTGATAGAAATGTGTAAAAATCTAATTTCTCACGAGAGCAATAAAAATATTCCAGACGCTCAAAATGTGAACTGAACGTTCACAGAAGACATGACGGCAAAGAGAGGACGCTATAAGTTACTCAGAATAAACGGTAGTTCACATTTGATGAAAGAGGATATTGTGTATTCAGACATTTCACTATGGAGTAGAATTCATGTCAAAAACGTAAAATATGCACTACGTATTATATATACTGTATACATATAGATATATCTATGTGTATGGATATATACATACAGACAATATAAGAGAATTCTCTTTAAAACACAGTTCTTTCCAGTTTAAAGTTATCAGTTCATGTTAGGAATTCATATTTTATGAGGGAAGAAATTATGTTTACCTTTTTTTTTTTTTTTAATATATCACAAAAAAGGGTGTTAACATGTAAAATGTATTCTACTCAAATGAAACCTCTACTGTTCAGTCAGATGTCAACCCTACAAACTAACGAGGAGGTAAACTATCTTCATGAAAAACTGATTGTCGGGCTGCTTTAACTCCTGCTGATGTTTTAAAAGTTAGTAAAAACTTTTAAAAGACGGATAAGCAGACGGAGGAAGAGGAAGAAGAGGAAGAGGAGGTGGAGGAGGAAGAGGACGGTCATGACACAAAACATAACAATCAACTCCTCGTTGTGTTCACAGGCACCAGACTCTGGCCAGCAGGGACTGTCAGGGTCTACACACGCACACGCACGCGCACACGCACACGCACACACACACACACACACAGACACACACACACACACACACACACACACACACACTATGGTCCAGTTCTCTTTCATTGGCATTTGCATCTCTCATTGTTAGTATCACATTAAACATATTATTATATATATATTGAATATCTGGATTATATAATAGCATGAAGAGTAATAAGAAGAAGAATACTATATTTTACAGAACGCCTTGATTTGTCTGATGCCAAAAAGTTATAATCTGCTCTTTTAATGTCATGATGATGCAAAACAAATGTCTTTCTCTTTGTAAGAATCTCTATAAAATCTGTGTGTGAGTTGGGCGGAGTCGCCCTATAGGTTACTGAAGAGTTCATTTTTCTTGGTCCAGTCCATGGCCGGGGCTCTCTTGTTGGAGCGCTTCTGGTGGGCGAGCTCTTTGACCTGCTGCAGGGACAAGTTGAGCGCTGGGATGACGTCCGCGACAAAACCCTGAATGGATGCAACAAAACAGGGGGAAAGTAGATGTAAGACATTCGGTCCACTTCACATTAATCGTGAGAGGTGGTCGTGCTTTCGGGATATTTCCTGGGACGTACCTCAGGTGGGGTGTTCGTGGTCGTGAGCGAGGTGTTGGACGAGGCGTTGGAAGGAGAAGGGCTCACTGACAGCGTCGAGTCCCTCTCTTTGGCCCCTCGACCATTCACCTGGGAACACAAACACTCATCATCAACATCATTACCAACAAATCAGACGTTTATGGATATTATCGACATTTACATTTCAACAAGTGTGACTTGGAAACTGTTTCTCTTTTGTGTGGTGCAGTACCCGTCCTCGCCACAGGGAGGCAACCTTGTATTTGAGTTGTTTTCTTCTGCTGAGTGTAAGTTCATTAGAAGCAACTGAGGAGTCTTTAACATTTCTGCTAATTTTGTGATGAACAAGGGAATCTTTTGACTTTCCTTGGATTATATTCGGGGGGAAGGCAACACTTTAAATGTAGTTTTGTAAGAGTTGTGAGATTTGAGAAACTCTTCCTGCTTCTCTTCCTGGTTGAATTCCAGTGTATTTCCTGCCCTCCGTGTTTTGCAGCAGTTTGAATGAGCAGCAAAGCTTACAGGATGAGGCATTTACGTGTCTGCAGCCTCAGTATAATTATCAGCATGTCACACATTTTTGACCCACTCCAACCCCTTTAAAGACGCCGTCTTTTACCTCACAGACTACTTGTCCCTGACCTCTGACCCCACCCCTCCCTCTCCGACCTGCAACCCTATAACAAGTGTCTGTTATGCAACAATACGAGGAACAATTAACTTCACTGCAGCACTTCTGGTCCCTGAGTAACGGGAAGCCCGGCCCAGGCTTCCCTTCGCGAGCGGAAAGGCAGCCATGGGTCAGCACAGGAGCTTCTTTCAGTTTGTGTTCTGCGGTCTTCACACAAGTGTCTATCTTATCGACACTGATTCACGCACTAAGTCTAGTGTGTCCACCTGGGAACAAGACACTCTGGTAACCCGAGAGGTCGTCAAAAAAGCATTCTTGTGGGCTTAGAAAAGCAACCACACGCACAGAGTTTGGGTTTAATGGAATAGATACACGCTAAAAGCAAAAGTTTTTGACATTTTAGTAGAGTGCTTATTCTCTTTATGGTGGAGAATTGAATGAGACGGGTGTTATCACCTGTATATCTGCACTGTAAATAAGCTACTTAGCTTAGCTTAGCATTAAGACTGGAAACTGGGTAAAATCAGTTTTTTGTGCGGCTGTTTAAATTTAACAAAATCTCCTCTAAAATTCACTAATTAACTGAGAATAGGTTGTTTGTGGTACCGGCAAAAAAAACAAAGTACACAAAGAACAGTTTATGTTTTTAGAGACGGCGTTATGAACAACCAATTATTTTGTTTTGCCCCAAACAGCTACAGACGTTAGCTGTGACGTTAAGCTAGAAACGGATGACGGTGTGTTGTGTCGGCTATTTCCCTCTGCTCGTTCTGTTTTTATTTTCGCTCTTTATCTCGTCCCCATATGTTTCTGAATCATGACAATGAAGCTCCTGGATCGAGGTCAAAAGGTTTTTATATCGAGCAGACGCAGCCTGGCGTTAGTTCACATCATCTAACAGCGAGTTGAGCTACTGCTGAATTTTGCATTTTGTTCTGTCTGAACACACCGTTAAAGTTTTTTTTTTTCAATCCGTCCTTTCAAATAATTCAAAGTCAATGGCGTAGCTGGGTGGGGTTTACCGTCCAGAGAACGCCAGAACGTTTAGACAATCACAGGAAAGTCCGTTCAGGACACGTCTCTGTGATGAATAACTAACTTCAGCGGCGCCTCGGTTCTCTGATGTGGCAAAACCAAAATGCTGCGTGTCACTTTGAAGCCCTGACCGGCCTGCCGGACTGTCACAGAGCCGCAGATTATTCAAAGCACATCTGTTACTGTCAGGAAGGAGCGGCTCCATCGGGGAGGATGGGAAGGGGCCACAGTGGCAGACCGACAGCTCTTCGCACACTTCAAAGCTCAAATCCCACTTTTAGCTTCGCTCTAAAGTAAATCTCCAAAAAACCAGATGATAGCATTCAATCGTCATTCTGTCATTATATATATATATATATATATATATATATATATATATATATATATATATATATATATTTGCTGGTGTGAACTTTACCTTCTCATCCGTTCCTCCATTGATGACCGGCTCAGGCAGCGGACCTGCAGACATGAAAACGACACAAGAATCAGTCATCGCACTCCAAAAAACCCCACAACTTTTCTCCCGTCTGTCAGAGCTAACGCCGCTTCATGAGACCTGCACCGTCAGCCTCCGCGCCGCCAGGTCAAGAGTCTCTCTGCAGCTCACCTTTCATCCCACCAACACTTACTCTGTTACACGGGGCAGGTATGAGCTGATCATCTATTATTCACACAGGGTTCATCCGCTGTGAGGTGCTGCTCATCCTGGTCCTCTATGGCCCCCCCAACAGACCTTCTACATATCCTCTTTAAAATAGACCGCCGTGTCGCCATGTTGGAAATCAACCCTCCCTTTTGAGAGGCAGACGCGGTCACAGATGTCATACCTTCCATCCCTCTGATCCTCTGCCCGCGCGCCGTTATCGCTAATGATGGCGCTTCAGCGTTAATCTGAGATTGGAGTCCTGCTCGTTTTGTGACTCTGTGACGGGAGCCTCTCCGAGTCCCAATGCAGCTCTGGCTCCGGGGCTGAGAGGCCACTTGGAGCGAGCGCCTTGGAAACCAGACAAAGCTGCCAGCCGGCCGAGTGGAGAGTCGCTGGAGGCAGCAGGTGAAGTGCAGGCAGTTACCTGGGAAACACCTCACTGGGCGTCGCTATTTTTAATTCTGGACTGAAACGCCGGAGGGTTTAAGAGTCCAGGAAACACTCGTCCTCTCGTTCTGCCTCTTCATGAGGGTCATCGCACCAAAGTACACAGCACAGGGCAAAAGTCCCCGCCGTGCTTCAATATGTATCTAATGTATTACTCATCCACTGGGAACATTCATGAACCATTAACACACATAGAAAGTGAAATAAATCCATCTCCTCGGTCCAGAAAGCAGAGGGCGGCATCCTGAGCCCTCGCTCACAGTCGGTTGCCATGCCAACAGCTGGCAGCAGCATGTTTACACAGGGGGTCTCATGATGCACACACACACTTATGCACACACACACACACACACTTATGCACACACACACACACACTTATGCACACACACACACTTATGCACACACACGCACACACGCTTATGCACACACACACACGCACACACTCATGCACACTCTCTTACTCACATGCACGCACACACACACACACACACACACATACACACACACACTCTCTCTTACTCACTCACACACACTCACACACACATTCAGAGTCACACTGTCAGACTTACACACACACGCACACACACACACACTCCCTAACTTACAGTCACACACACACACACACACACACACACACACACGCACACACACACACACACACACACACACCGCCTGCCTGAGGGTCGGTGCTCGAACACAGAAACCCGTCACACACTGTACTGCGGCTCCCCCTGGGGGCCGTGGCAGGTACAGCAGGACCCGTGTCGAGTCGAGGTGCCTTTGAGCAAGGCACCGACTCTCCTTCTGCCCCTGGGATTGACCACATGTGACCTTTTAGTGGAGAAGAAGGTCACGAAAGGATTTAATCCCTTAAATCAGTCGTGTGTTCATTTATTGCCCTTTGAAATCGCAGTTTGACAAACCGGCCCGGACAAAGCTTCTCTTATTGGAACTTTTCTGGAGCTGTCGGCCGGATCCCGAGGCCTCGCAGGACAAGCTCCATCTGCTGATGAAGGCCACAGGATGCAGTCGAAAGATCCAGAAAACAAAAACAAAAACAAAAAAGTGTATTTTTGTTTGGAGTGTTGCAATGTGATTATTAAACTTCTGCGAGGAGAGAGATCTGCATTCAAGCCTTCACATCACACAAACAACACTGTCACCGTGTGACATCCCACTCTGATCTGTCTGATCGGATCTATTTGTGTCTGAAAGATTAACTTTCTCCTCAGGGCATCAACATGAGGGGGGGGCAGGAAGTGGCTCAGCGTCTCCGTCTCTTGGCAGAGAGAGAAAGAAAAGGAAGAAAAAAAAGCCACACAAGATAGAGCGAGACACAGAGGGACAGAAAGAATCAAAGGAGGAGAGAAGAGCCGACTTCTAATCTGTGGGAGAAGAGCGTGATGAACCTGGAGCGCCGCATCGCTCCGCCCTGCGGCTCAGCTCTCGCCGCCGCTTGGCGGTGTGGACGTTGTTGTGTGTGCGTGTCCTCTCACCAGAGAGGTGGTCCGGGCCGGGCGCCACTCGGCACCTCTTGAAGAAGGCGTCCGTGTCGGGGTCCACCACCAGCAGGCGGGCCTCTCTCCCGCCGGCTTTAATGGCGGCCACCACGTCTGAATGCGTCTTCCCTTCTACCGACAGACCGTTCACCTGAGGAGAGACACGTTTTTTTTAAAATATTTCTTTGGATAGAAATCCTTCAAACTTAAACAAAAAAAAAAATTGTTGTTCCTTTTTGTCTTTGTTCCCACAGACAAGTGAACAAACTGTTTTATCACTGTCAAGGATTTCTTTCTCAATATTATCACTTTGTCTGCCAGAGGCTCCGGGGCAGGAAATCCTGTGTGTCCACACACACACACGCACACACACACACACACACACACACACACACACACACACACACACACACACACACACACACACATTCCTTCAACTTACAAAACAGTCCCTCCAATGCTCAATAACAAAAATCCTGATTTATTTTCTTTGAATTTGTTCCTTAAATCCACTGCGCATCCTGCCGCTACTCGCCGGTGTGACACTTGAACGAGTACAGGAACGTGTCAGGGGGCTCAGTCCCACGTCAGCTGAGCGTTCTGGGATTAAATCACCATGGGAAAGCATGTGAGAAATGTCTCAGAGGGCGTATGTGTGTGTGTGTGTGTGTCTGTGTGTGTTTAGGTCACAGGGTGGACCTGCACGTCTAAGCCAGCCCCACAGAGGAAGCTGGACAATAGCTGCTTGGCCAGTAACAGCAGAAACAATGGCTGTCCGCTCCCCACAAAGCGCCGCTCCTCAGTGGGTGGTGAGGCCGTCTGGGGCCCTCTGGGGGACTGGAGACCACTCGCAAGACTCTCACACAGACCCCTCTAATCCCTCTGTCCTCCTTCTCCTCTGAATCTTCCTTCTCCTTTCCCTCTAGTTAGGAAGTGAAGGGCAGTGAACATGCCGCCGCTTTAATTTGGTGAGAATAAAGTGCGCCAGTGAATGAGTCACGTTGAGTCATGAGTGAGTCGTGTTGCTTGTGCTTCTTCTGTCTAAATATTAAGTGAAAGTACTGTTTGGTTGTATGATGTTACAAGCACAAGGTTTTATGGTTGAAATATATTTTAGAGCAAAGGTTCACAAACGTTTCCATGTCACGGTTCCCCAAAGAGCAGAAAGTTCATGACGGGGCTGTGAAGAGATCTGGATGCAGCATCGGAGCATCGGATCATTCTCATGAAAAGAAGTTTGGCTTCTGTGCCTGAAAGTCAGAGGAATTTAACAGGATCTGTGTGTGTGTGTCTGTGTTTTTGTGGTGGATGTAAAAATCAATCAGATTTGTTTTCTGTTTTAAAATAAAGCTTTTTGTACAGATGCACTTTTTTTTTATCTTCCATCTAAAATAGGTATGACATGTCCTATGACATAATCTATATTTTAAGACCTGATATTGTGCATCATCCATTAATGGCAAATATGCATCTCCAAAGAGTGTACATGTGTAAAAGGCAGCATTTGGGTACATTTTCACACTATTTAATCAATTAATTAGTGGAGCACTAGAAACAAATAATAAAATAATACTTTATGAGGTCAACAGGCTTCCCATCTCATAACTTTTTAATATGGCGGTGATGTCTGACTACACATTACACCCGTAAGTGTAAAGTGTAGTATTTTTGTGCAACTCTCTTTCGTTACTTCCTATAAAGATGACTCTGTTAAGGACACATTATTAAGGTAACTTACTTTAATCTGCCATGAACTTACATTAACGTGTCTCGAGTTTCTGAACAAGAAAATCTTGTAGAACGATAATAAAAATGTCTCATTGCCCCGTACGGCGTTCCTGCCCTGCGTGGGGTCACAGTGTTCGGCCTCAGCCCTAAAGTACCTGTACTATCCTGTCCTTGGACAGCAGGCCGGCCCTCTCTGCTGGAGAGTCTTCATCCACCGCTCTGATGTACTGGCCCGGCCGCGCCCGCTCGCTGTGCAGGTTGAAGCCATATCCGCTCGGCCCTCGCTGGATCACACAGAGACGAGGCCGCGGCCCAGTGCACAACACCTCCTGGGAGAGACCAGAGGAGAGGAAACAGAGGCCGCGTGCGTTAATACACCGGTGAGCGACACGCACCCACAGAGCAGAGCAGCAGCTTATTTAAAAAGCATAAATACCTCCACCGTGGGTTCAGGAAGAACAAGAGGCACAAAGATTACGGAGAGCTCCAGTGAGTCGTTAACCATGAATATAAAGCCGAGGTTGAACATACAGGTGGCCGCTGCTGTGTTGTGAAGTGTGTTTTTAACAATCTTAGTGCAAACTGAAGCCGCCGTTGGACTCCACGTGACTCCAGACGTAGGAAGGAAGAGGGCCTTGGAGGCAGGCGATTGGAGGCCCGCTGGGAAGGTTTGCGGGGAATTTGGGGAGGGGGGAGGCGCTGCTCTGGCCTTGAGGAAGGGACCGGCCCGCTCCCCGCTCGCTCCGGGCTCCGAGCAGGACAATGGGCGCCGGGCGCTGACCCCTGACCGCCGCCCCTCGCCCCGTCCCGTCCCACTCAGGGATGGCAGGAAGAAGTAAGAGCCATTTTGTCATCCAGGAAAAAACTCCGGCTCCACACTCCAGAACCTCCCTTCCGCTGAGTGGAAGGAGCCGGTTCTTTATTTAGAAAAGGGGTCTTTAATGGCTCGGCCATCAAAATAGGTCAAAATAAGAAATGATGGAAACGCAGCGCTGGTCAGGATAATCTCTGTCAGTGTGACCACATCTGACCTGACACTCCCTCCACATCAGAGCGGCCGTGAGCGCACGCCTTCTGTCAACTGTACACGCCAAGACAATGAAGTCCCAACTATAAATAAGTCTGACTCAATGTCTACAGAAAACTCTGGCAGAAGGTAGATTGATGAAAGACACTTTATAAATGAACTGCGGACATTATTACAACCGTCTCGACGTTTTCTCTTGTGTACAACTTGGCACGAGCGACGAGTGATTGTCACTTCTCTGCGTTATGTAAGACAATCGTTCCGAGCTAACGCCCAAAACCACCGGCCGCCAAGAATGAGCCGCTCTCTTTTTTGGGCTCAGTAAAACACCTTGAGAAGAAAAACATGCTTCGTAAACTTTGCGGCGGCTCCGAAAGAGAGTAAGTGGTGCTTTTGGGAACTGAGAACCTTCATCAAAAGTCATGTGATGTGACAACAGCGAGCGGCACACGCCACTCTCTCTGCAGCTTGTTTTGGCCTCATGTGTTCACTCTGCATCAGGGTTGGGTTGAACTTTCCCTCACAGGCTGCATTTTACTGAGAACGTGCAGCCTTCAAAGGACGGTTAGACATTTTGAGAACATTTTCTTGCCAAGAGTGAGATCAGAAGATGAGTCCATCAAACCTCTGTGCCTTTACTACAGGCTTTCCCATCACGTGTGAATGTCCGCAACAAAAACATCATGGGTAATACGACACACACAAACACACACACACACACGCTACACGCGACAAGAGTAACGAGACGGCCAGGCCCATTGTTGCTCGTACTTTGGGAAGATTGGATGGTAGAGGGTGAAAGGAAAAGAGCGCTGACAAAAGCTGGGTCGAGGTCAACTTGGATTTGTGGCGCGTCAGCGTCGGTTTCGAGCGCCATGTCACCTGCCTCCATTGAAACGCAAGCACAAAGTGTCCGTGCCCGTCACGAGCCTGCTGAGCGACATGTGCTGCTGATAAGAGCCCTGCAGCTTCATCATAATGGTCACTGATTAGACAGACATCTTTAGACATCTTCCTTTATGGCCCTTTAAATGTGAACGATGCAATCCAAAGTACAGACCGAACACTTTAGTTTAGCTTAATGATGTTTGTTTCTTATTACTGACCTTCGCTCTCGTGGAAGCCTACCATGACCCGTCTTCTACAACAGCGTGGAAGCAAACAACGGGATTCACGCGAGCCCTTCGAGAGCTCTCGACCCGTGCCACAGTGGAGCGCTCTCGGCGATCCACAATTATGTGTTGGACAAATGAAAGCAGATGAAACGCTGAGTGGCGTCAGCACACATCGGTTGCTCTGGCTGGCGCTGGGCGTCCATGTGCAGGAGGGGAGAGAGAGAGAGAGAGAGAGAGAGAGAGAGAGAGAGAGAGGCTCTGGCGGCGGCAACAGAGGAGAGTTTGTGTCGGAGCGAAGTGGAGGGACGAAGAATCTCCACGCGGATCAGAAATCTGTGGAATCTGCTGAACGCACACAAGCCAGGGCCACTTGTCAAAATGTGTGCTTGTGTGCGTGCGTTTCGTTTTGTTAACGACAGCGACAATGAGATGTCTCCGTGACGTTACGGTAGAAATCTGATGAACTCAGCTGAACATCGGGGAAACAGGCGCGGAGCGTTCAGGGGACGTTCTGTCGCCGAGATATCGTAAACCTCCTCCACGTGCTCTCATACTGTACAGCTCTTATCCGCTGTTGAATGACACACAAATCTGTGTCCTTTTACACATATTTCTCTCATACAGGCTAAGCTTCGGCCTGAGTTTGATTTGAATACTTCCTCTCGGGTTCTTTATTTTCTTTAGAGCGCTTCCTGTACCCTAACACATCTGCACAAACATGGAAAACGCAGATTAATTCATCTGCTTCTTGTGCTGCTTCCTCAGACTTAGTGTGGTTGTTGTTAACCCACAACAAGACTATAAAAGTCCTCATGTGATGTAATGGCTGACCGTCCACCTGGAAACATTTAGGGCATCATCATTAAAAGTCATGTTCACGCTTCAGGATCACAGAAATAATGTGTCTCCAAATAACGATAAAAGGTTTTCCGTCCATCCGTCAATATTTCGGCCTGTTTGCAGCACTTTAAAGATCAAAGACTTGTCATTTTCCGTTGTGTGAAATGTTGCTCTCGGCGCTCAAAAACAGCGTTTTGAGGTTGAACTCTCTCTCGGTGACACAAACTTTCCTTTGAGGAGGGAAGTGTTGAACAGGAACTGTTGACACATCTTCTCTCAATATGCTTCCCTCTGAGCCGACTCAACTTCCTGACATTCAAATACAAAACACACCCCGACATATATGCACAAACGTGCACCGCGTCCCGAGGGCAGAGAGTGAAGTAAGTGTGTTTGACGTCTAATAAAAGAAACGAGCCGCTCTGAAATACTGGTTCGCATGACTGCGAGGCGAATCTGACACAGATTAGCTGTTTCCTCCTGAGTCCAGCAGCGCCTGAGAGGAGCGGACGTGGTCACCATGATGTCACCCATCGGTTGGTGGACTGTCCTTTTAGTTCAGGAGCCTTGAGTTTTCGGCATTACGACGGTCGTAGTCACAACCGATTGCTGAATCAGACATTTACAGGAGACCATAATGATCCAAATAACTTCCATGAACTGTGGAAAGAGCCTGTCAATTACAAGGTGTCCCTGAAGTATACTCTGCTTTATGGCCTTGTTGACTCTAAATGGGAGCGTTGGTTATGAAGAAGACTTGAAACCTGCCACCTAGACCATAATCTTAAGTTTACAATCAATAAATCAAGTGAGAAATCGAGGCATTTTCTCATTTTTGCAAAACAACGTTTTCACCTCACCGACGTCTATGTTTTGTTTTTCTCTCCAGCGACACAGATTGTGATGTATTGCGTCGACGTTCATGTATACTTTGTCATAATGACACCATTGTTTCCTTGGATGATGTATTGTAATACGACTGCCGGCCTTAAAACACACGCATATCATTTCTGTAAACTGTTTGTTTTGAGCGGCTCATCGGCTGAGTTTTACAGCTGAGTTAATGCGACGTTGCTTAGCGTCCAGCGCAAACAGATGCAAACATCGAGGCGACTTTTAACGCGGGCTCGGACGCAAGCAAAGTTAAGTAACACTGGACAGCCCGAATGAAGGGAAATCTGTTCCTGTCATATAGAAAGTAGAATTGCGTCACATCTGAGACAAACGGCTGCCGTCATTGAGATCCACTCGGCCGACGTGTGAGTGTAGTTTCTATCGGCGCCGCTCGGGCTTTGAAAGGCTTTGGGGACTACAAATAAGCAGTCTCCTTGAATACCAATCACTCCAAAACAAAACAAGGGCCCGTGTTAATATTCTCAAAACGCGCTTCAGGGCCGTCTCACAACTCTCACTGCATCTGCTGCTCCGGCACAAAGTTTATCTGCGAGCGGTTGAGGGCTTACAGGCTGCCCGAGCAGACGTTGATGTGAACCTGTTTCAGACTCGTTTCTGGTTTTCCTCAGGAAGCTGCGATAGTTTATAGATAAGAGGCCGAGGCAAAGGTCAACCTGCAGGCCTGGTGAGGTGTGCAGGCCCCGTCCGGCACGTTTGGGGAGCTCTCATTGCTCCGAGTCTTAAAGGATTAAAAAAAAAAAAAAAAAAAAATGGAAATCTTTGCTCCCTGAAATGCAACAGCGAATATTTTAAATACAAATACAAGGTGTTTTTTTTACTCTTTTCTATCATGCACAATATTGTTTATGTTGTCGTGAATGAAAGACAAACCTCATACGTCAAGTATCAATCGATGAGATCACTTTGTATGTCAAGCTTGTGATATCTTCTTATTGATGTGAACCTTGTGCATCTTCAGTGTCTGAATATTTGCATTTGCACCAAGTTTCATTGCAATCCCTTCAATAAATTTCACTCGACCACGCCAGCATCCATGGCGTGCTACAGACATATCAAATGTCAGCATTTACATGCATACAGCCTCACAGGGAGCACAGAGTCCTCAATCCTTCCTGCCTTTGAGGAATCCACAGGTAAGTGAGTGCCTGACAGGCCAGATTGACTGATTTGCATCTTCTAAACCCTCTCAGGGAGTTATAAAAGGCAGCCTCCACATCATCCATCCATCATGTTTATCACCCTCCGACTCAGCCGCCGCAGATTTGCATCTGTCGGTCTCTCCTGCTGATTCTGCTCGACAGAGGAGCGACTGAGCCTCTGGCATGGAGCGAGTGAGCAGTGTGTGAAGGAGTGTGTGTGTGTGTGTGTGTGTGTGTGTGTATGATGCCAGAGGCTGCAGCTCTGCCACTTGCTTCATATTTTCCTCATGCTTAGCCAGCGGACTGATGTGTAACTACTGTACAAAAGCAGAACACATGTAGGACATCTGTGACTGTAGGCTTGCCGGTTCTCTGACTGCACTGCTCTTTTTGTTTCACATCGAGTAAAAAAAGGGGGGAGAAGAGAGGAAAATGTCACATGATACAAATGTGCTGTAATTACGTGTCACTTCACTGATGTAATTTAGCCGCCTGTCCGGCGTCTGCTAAACTCACGAGTCCTGCTGGAAGCTGTCACACTCAGCTGCTCTGTGCGTATGTGTCCTCTCAATCAGCCCCACTTTCATCTTTACCGATCGCCCTTTCCCCCCGATGCTTACTCCCCCCCCCCCCCCCCCCCCCGCATGTCGCTCTTATAAACGACCTCCCCCAAGACGTCAGCCTCTTTGATCAGCGTATATAATGAACCGCTGCAGTGACACGCCGCCTGGCACCGTGGTTCCTCTGTGACGGGACAAATCTTTGGCCTCCCGGCTCCCTGTGATTGTCACGTGACGGGTTTTTGTTTTTTTTACGACGCAGATAAACGGCCTCGAGGACAGACTCCTTAACGGTTTGATGTGAACCTGGTTCCCGTTTTTTTTTTTTTTTAAAAACACCAAAAGTTTTGAGCTCCTGAGTGAGCGGAGCGCACCACTCTCCCGGTCAGGACGGGGGTGTTGGATTTCAAGCTGGCCCGTCGAGCCAGCTGCGAGGCAGGCGGAGGGGGGAACAAAGCACCCTACTGTCCCCTCTGCCGTTAGTGGATGGGACAAACCCGCTCCACAAAAGACACCAAAGAAAGGTTCTGCTGAGGGTTCCCCTTACAATAGACTCTTTAGGGGAAAGAAAATGGAAATGTACCGTCAGTCATCGCAGCAGGGGTGCAAGCACTGATAAGACCGCATGGAGAGGCCGCGCTGTCGCTTTAAGAGCGTTGAGAATACAGCAAGCGGGGCCTTCATCTTTAGTTTGTCCACTCTGCAGCCTTTAAATAACATTAAAAAAAAGTCACTATTGTATTAGATCAGCTCGATGCAGACTGACAGTTCAGTCCTCTCACAGTCAACAAGTTTTATCTCCTCGGCCAGTCTTCCTGTCCCCGACCCTCCACCCTCCACCCTCCACCCTCGCAGACCTGAATGCAGCGTCGGCTCAGCAGCCTCGAACACACGTTTCTGTTTCTGAAAGGCATTTAGAGAAAGAGGGGAAGGCAAGATACAGAATGTAGATGTTGAGATATCTGAGAGCCCGCATTGTTACAGTCGAGCAGAAGTGACAACACGATGTGGTCACACGCAGCCGTACGTTTTCTCCTGTGACACGCGAGCAAACGGTAAACAACAGAGGTGCATTGCACAACCGGCGCTTCAGTCAGGGGCTGAATTTGTGTCTAATCGTAGATGTTACACTCTTTTAATTCAATAATGAGCCGTGAGGAAAAAGACACATTCCTCTTCTTCTGTGTGTTTTGACTTCAGTTCGATATTTTATCCGGCTGAAATGAAGGTGAAGGCGTAAGCGGGGGCTCGTGATTGAATGTTGGCTCTCAAAAAAGAGCCATGCCCTTTAATCAAAACGTGCCTTGTGGGTGTGCGGCATTATTGAGGCTGCTGTTAGTGGAAAAATGTCTATCTAATCTCTTTTCTTGTGTGATGGATTCTCCTGATGGGACTGTTGAAGGCAGTCGTTATTCTTTCCCGTGCTCTGAAAAGGAAAAACGATGAGTAGAAAAAGGCAAAAGGCAATAGAAAAACAATACTAACAACATGGCCGCAGCTCTGTGAGGCCTCGTCTGAGGCTTTATAAAATAACAAGGTGAAGCTCCGGCCGGCACCATCTTGCCAGTAAAATGCAAAAAAGGGGCCAGAGGTTGATTGTCGGTGGAGCAGAAGCAGCCCGGGTGATACAGCAGAGCTGACAGCTAGCAGCTAGCAGCTATCGACCTGAGACGACGTCACCTACCTGTCACTCAAAGCGGACGCAGTCTCGATGACGCCCCTTTAAGCCTCAATATCATTGAAGCGGCTGAGTTATACGACCTACAGTCATGAACGCCGACATGATGATGTTAAGCAGACACGTAGGTTTGTTATCCAGGTTCAGCATCCCACTTTAACGTGTTAGCATGCTAACATTTTGGAACCTATTTCCTATATTTCCTTAGTTTAAGTAAATATGGACACCCGCAATGTACATTCATTTGCTCTGTCTTGTTTTTTTATGGCATCTTGTACAGCGGGAAGGTGGGCGGTGGACGGCGAGGGGTGAGTCTATTTCAGGGCGAGCAGCCAGTCACTCCCCCCCCCCCCCCCGCACCCTCACTGACCCTCCGGCAGGGCGCGGCCCTCCGGCTCATTGTCCGGCCGGGGTGGTGAACCTTCAGCAGAATGGAGTGGGAACTGGAATGTGGCATTGTGGAGTCTGCATCCAGAATCCCATGAGACCCAATCACCAGAAACCCCACTCCACTCCACCCCTCACACACACACACACACACACACACGCACACACAGGGTGCAGGTTCCACCCCTGACCTGAGCCACAGGGGCCTCGGCTGCAGGAACGGGACAGTGGGGCTGTTGTGTGGACCGACGTCACCGAGCGCGCTACGAGACAACATATCATTGACGACGTGTCGCTCCCCTAATCAATAGAGCAATGTCCCGTTCTCCTGCGACGTTACTGGATCCTTCCTTGACTCAGGACGTTACGGTTGTGCCTTCCTACCGTGTATGACATTTAAAAAATTGTACTCGTGAACTCGCCCCGGTGGCCTCGGAGGGTTTAAGACCATGAAATGCCACCGTCTCCGTCCTCACCACTGTCCGCTTGTTTCCTGTCATCGCTCCTCTGTCCGCTGATAAAAAGGCCAAACGCTGCCTCCAAATAGCTACAAAAAGGTCCAATACAACAAGACCAAACACACTAATGGCGGTATGTTTTCATTGCAGAAACAGAAACACCGCTGAGACTTTCGTTCTCTTGGGTAAATATTGTGTCATGAGTTGCTCTGAGAATCCAGCCCATAAAACACACAAAAACAGCAGATACTGTGTGCTGGTGATCCTTAAAACACAGCTTTCAAAAGTATTAAATATGGGAGTGTGGTTGAGAATGTGGTTTTGGTATATGCATCTTTATCGTCACCCTATGATACACAGTTATAGCGCATGTATCTATAATCAGCTGCTGATAGATAAACATTATCAATGCTTTGTTTCTGTTTGTCAGTATGGCTCATGAGGGATGGGCCATGTTGATAACATATTTGGTTACAGTATTTGCATTTTTACATTATGATACCCTTAATACTGCAGTCCTGGTGGTTGATGAGCAAAAAGTCTACATGCATCTCCTTTCTATTGTCTCGTGGTATCTATCATGCTATCACCTCGTGCTTACGTGTGACATAACACAGTTGAGATGGGGCCTCTGCGTTATCATAAACAAATAGGGGACACTTGTAAAATAAACAAATCTCTGAGTTGAAACACAATGAAGCCCCGGAGCCTCAAACCTTCTCACACACACACACACACACACGCAGATACATTAACCTGAAGACAAACACACAAACACGCAAACCAGGACCGCGTGCGGCTTGTCCGAATGAATCATGGAGTATATCTGAGCAGACAAACGCGATGACGCGGCTCCTTCACTCAAACGCAGCCTGAACAATACCTGGCTTTGTCACAATGGCTTCAATGATACGCAAACCAACAAACACAGCTGGAGACACTGTTTACCTTCATGATTCAGTGTCTGCTGCTGGACCCGCGCGCTGTTCAACCAGTGTTGCATTTTTATTTATTGTGTATCCTGTTTGCATTGCAGGCGTAGAGCCGATACTTCTGCTCACACACTCAGAGAGACGAGTGGGATGTCGAACCTTGAAGCCGGAGTTTAACTTTCCAGCTTCGAGCTGCTGGTGGGAAGAAGAAGTCATTTGGATGAATTGGCAACCCCTTCTTGGCCTTTGGTTGCCACTGATGGCACACGATGTACAAAAAATACAGCAAACAGCAAAACAAGCACCTCTAAATGAATATATTTCGTAATATTTGTTACATTATTTGCTGTTAGACTCACAGAAGCAGACAAAGCTGAATGGCCGTTGGTGAGTTTACTCGCGTGTGCACAGGCCTCCGCTTTAGAGCCAATGGGGAAGCAAATTAGGATGTTTGACCGCAGAGTTAAAGCTTCAACGAAGCCCGTCAACGTCACAAACTAATGTGAAAACTGATTGGAAGCAGATTATCAATCCGAATGAGAGCCAAAAGGCACACATTGGTGCATTGACGTGTCTACATTTCACATGCGTGAACAGTAATTACTCACAATAAGAGGCCCAGCAGACACTTTTAAAGGTTAGTGTTGCGCCCGGAGCAGACACAGACGGGTCGAGAAGGGAGGGGGGGGGTTGTCTTCCACCAACAACAATGACAGGAAACCAGCTCAAACGTCCTGGGGTCTGTGCACAGGCCGAGAGTCCCACAGACAGCAGCAGGCAGCCGGAAGCGCCGCGCTGGCCGCCCCGCCTCAAACAGCTTCTATAGGTGTGGCCATTTGTGCCTCTGATGCGTGACAAACAAATGATCATCGAAAGCTGACGTGTACTCTTTTAACCGAACATTGTAACCTCGGGCGGTTCCTGAAGGCGCTACGTCAGATGTGATGTGGACAGTAAAGTCTGAAAACCCAGAAGGTCACATGGACGTGAGGTTACAGAGACAAAGGATGAAAGCTGAATAATCGCTTCCAAAAAGGTCCGCCGCTGTTTGAAAAGCCGGTTTAGAAAGACCATTGCCGACACATGGCCCTGAAGGCACCACAAATATAGACTGAATCCGCCCACACACCAGATTCAGCCTGATTTGTTTAGGGAAAACATGTTGGTGCACAGTTAAAGGACCAAGTATGTAAAGCCAGAATACAAAGCCAAGCATGTGTGGCGAAAGCAGGGAAGGCTTCACACTCTTTAATCAGGTTTTATATGAACGTGCAGATTAGAGGCTCAGATTAGAGGAGGGAAGTGACAACCAGCACAAGGACACAAAGACGCCTACGTGTCTGACTCCAATGTCCTTTCTGCAGATGCAATGTTACACACTTTCACACTCCTCCAGGATCTCATCAGGTTCATCCGACAGCAGCGCGCTTCCTCTCCTGTCATTAGTGTTTATAGACCAGAGTTACGTAAGAAGCCGGCGGCCAGTCAGGAAGACTCTCGAAAAACACTTCTCACCTTCACACTCTCTCTTGAATCTGAGTGAATCACTGAAGAAACGGCGGTGAGCCGCCTGGTGAAAAAATCACCGCTCCTGAGAAGATATATTTTCATAAATTTGACTGCAAAATGCTTCTTCACAGATAAATCGCTCATTTTATAGAGTTAACTCTTTAAATACAGTTGAAATATGTTGATTTTGTGTTGTTATGTCATCTTTAAGTGGACATCTTTGGGTTTTGGGACTGTTGATAGGACACATTAAGACATTTTAAGATTTCTAGTCTAACAACAGCAGGGCCGGTGCACATAGTAATGTGATCTTTCATTCCTCAAATTGTTTCTAACCATAAGAGGATCCGCTCATAACGTGCTCCCAATGTCAGTGGAGGACATAATTCCCATTGTTCATTCAGAAAGATACATGCCACAGTTTAATGCACTGCATAAGAATGGACGTCAGCCAACTTGTTTCCACAGGATTTCTGGGTAAGCGGATGGATCTAGATCTCTGTAATGCGAGCTCAGAGCGGCCACTGTTACTTCAACAATAGCAGAGTAAAGATTTTACTGCCTGGTAAACAAAACAACGACCTTTGGACCAGCAATGTGTTTTGGAGTTTTTGTGTGTGTGTGTGTGTGTGTGTGTGTGTGTGTGTTTTTGTTCGGCGATGACGACAGTGGCTGTTATGTTCTTCCCGGGACGCGCTTCATGTTTTGACCCTTCGTCACATTTTTTCACACCGCCCCGGCGCTGTGTCACTTTCGCCTACCTCCATCCTCACACGACACATACTCTGCACATGCGTTACACACACACACGCACACACACACACACACATAACATCACTGTAACCGTGGCAACCGTGCATAGGGTGGGAGGAGGGCAATTTTGGTTCCCAGAGGAAGCGTCGCTCTTCGAACCCTCTTTTGTGTCGCTTCAAACACTGCGGCCAGACGGGCGGAGTGCGGACGTCAGTGTGACTGTGTGTGTGTGTGTGTGTGCGTGTGTCGTCTTCTTCCCCGCAGCTGTACATTTGTGTGTATGAGTGTGTGTGTGTGTGTGTGAGTGTGTGTGATTGTGTGTGTGTGTCATTGGCCGGGCCACAGGGCTCGGGCACAGGAATGCCGGGCAGGATGTTGGGAGAAAATTCCAGAAAGAGAGTTGAGGCACCACCACCCCCCCGCCCTCCTTCCTCATCCCACACACACACACACACACACACACACACGCTGAGGTGGCTCCGACTGTAACATGGAGACACAGCACACTCCAAACGACATCCCTCGAGTCCAATTTACACACTGGCACACTCACACCACCGTGTCCTCCGTCCCCAGGTAACGTCTGCAGCTGTGAAATCTTGGTTTTAGTGCGTCTTCGCGCTACTTCCCTCTGTGTTGCATGCACTGTACTAACACAGCTCCACGAAGCCGTCTGTGGAGATCATCGAGAGCAAACACAGGAACAATCGCCAGATATTCTTTTGACCGGGTTGATCCAGCAGAGCTCCAGAGAAACAGGACTCCAGGAGGCCCCTGTTTACACTGTTATTATATATAAATATGCCGTATATAAAGAAATATGATGTAAGGAAGCAGTGAGTGGCCACCTATGAGTAATGACAATGTGGCTTTCCAGGCTGTGCTTGAGGAGAGTTTTCCGAACAGGAAACAGGACGATCAGCATCGGTTTTCCTTGTTAGCGCCGCTGAGTACAAACCGCCCCAACATTATTGTTCCAGCTATTAAAATGTAAATATTTGAGGATGCTGATATTTTAAGGCCTAACCAAACTATTTGTAACTTCATTAACAATAACACAAATGTATATAGAACCCTTTAATCAATTAGGGCAAAAAACTGTAACTGCAACAAATTAACTGTTGGAAGAATATTAATTCTTCTTTTAGTTTGTTTTATAAAAAATACTTATACATGCGAGTTCCAGATTTTCAGATGAAAAGTTAGGGTCCGTCATTTAAAATGTAATATCTTAACATTGAATCAAGACATCAAAGAGAGGCGACATTGGGTACTGTGATTTAATCATGTTTAATCCAACAAATGAAAACTTATCTTTGATGAAAACTTTTGGTTTCCGTCCCAACTTTTAAAAGATGCGGTAAACATTTTGGGAAAGATGCTTATCGGCGGTATTTTCTTTTCTTTTTTATTTAGCAGATAGTTATTTGAGATGTAAAACAGATCCATTAATACCAACTGAGACCAATATGCAAGTTGTATCCTCATATCACATTAACCAAAATACGACAGCTAGATTACGACAGATGTCACTTCCGTAATTCTCCCAAAGTGATTTAAAGAGTCATCATCTTTTTGACCTCTCTGACCTTCCTCATCTCGAGAGATCCTCAAAACCGAACACCCTGGTTATGATTCCACGAGAGAAAAAGCCTAATAATGTCATTACTGTATTAATAACCACACAGGTTATGCTATCTGCCATCAGAGCTGCACACTGTGGCCCTTCTCCCCCCCTCGCCTCCACCTACAGGAGAGAAACTACGGAGCAGGAGAGCTGGACACGGACAGAAACGCCTCGGGGGTAAACATCCTGGATGCAGCAGCGAGGGGCACAGATGTTCCAGACTAGAGGGGGACCTCTTCTCCTCCTCGAGTGCTTTTTAATGAACCACTACTGAGTTCACAGACAAACAAGGGCGCACGCACGCACGCACACACACACACAACCACACACACACACACACACACACACTCACACACACACACACACGCACACAACAAGTGGCCACTGCAGAGTGAGAATGAGCCCACAATGTTCACCAGCTAAAATGAATTTAGCTTGTGAAAAAAGGACTGTTTCCTGTTTGTTGTGTCGCTGTGCAGTGTCACATATGTGTTATGGTGGTTCTCTCTTTTTTTTTGTTGAAAGGCTCAGTGTCATTGATGCTGACTTAATGCTTAACCTTGTGGCGTAACAGACGACAACATTTTTCTGCAAGTGACTGCAGAAAAATGAGGGACATTATTTGAGAGGAGAAAGTTGAGCAACAGACTGGAGGGCGAGGGGGGGGGGGGGGGGGGGGGGGGTTAGAGGAGGGGTTCAGAGTTTAGTTTGGATCCCAAAGCTGAACCCAGGTGTTGTTGGTCCTCTCACCCACAGGAAACGTCCAGCCAGCTGACCTTGCACCCACATGCTGCCAGGCTGTGGGTGCTGCTGGTATCTGTGTTTTTGACACAGAGCACCTATTCTCTCCGTCAGTGATGCGTTCAGGGGCTTTTAATTGAAGTAATGTGTGTGCACTTTACATTTTAAAGTGTAGCACAGCAACAACAGTGCTGTTTTTATTTATTTTTTATTTTTTAAAACTTTGACTCACCTTCTCAGAGTTGATGCTCAGCTTCTTCTCGACGTGCACGTGGATTTCCCCCCCGTTCCTCTCCGGGACCGGCGTGGACTCCCTGGGTGTCCCGTCCTCCTGCAGCTCATCCCCGTTTACGGTCCCGTCCGCGTCCCGGTCCTCCCGTTGCTCCACCACCACCACCACCTTCTCCTCTTCCTCCTCCTCCTCCTCCTCCTCGTCGAAAGGTAACGGGATACCGTCGGTGACGTACTCCTTCAGACACTTCATGTTGTGTTTCTTCAGCAGCTGCTCGGTGTCCGGGTCCACCACCACGAGCACCAGCCGGCCCACGGTGGCTCGTATCCGGGACACGACCTGCTGGTGGCTCTCGTTCTCCACGTCCTCCCCGTTCACAAACACCAGGCGGTCTCCGGCGTGGAGCCCGGACGTCTCCGCCGGGCTGTCGGGCTCCACCAGCCGGATGAACTGGCCCGTCTTACCCTTCTCCCCGTGGAGGTGGAAGCCGTAGCCGTTGTCCCCCTTCTCCAGCGTGCACAGCCGCGGGCGCGGATGCTGGCTCTTGCTCGGCATGGTTCAACGTCTTGTTTAAAGTGGGAATGACGACACGACCAGTTCAGGATGCTGATGGGGAGTGGTGTGTGTGTGTGTGTGTGTGTGTGTGTGTGTGCGCGCGCGCGCGTGTATGTGTGTATGTATGTGTGAGAGAATGAGTGGTACCCCTTCAAGTTAAAAAAAACAAAAACTAAAAAAAACGCCCTCTTGGGGAGATTAGTCCGTGGGAAACGGTGCTGCTGTTTGTCCCACTCTCTGGTCCACTTCCACTCGCAGAGTCAGAGTCAGAGTCGGTCCTCACACTTAATAAATCCCCACTGAGACTCCTGCTATCAGACAGTTGAGGTCCTGACCCGAGGACTGATCCCGGGCTGCTGAGACTCTCTGCTCCCTCTCGGTGGGCGACAAAAGTAGAAAAGCCACTCAGGAAGAGGGAGGTGCGTTCAGGGACCGGCCCAGCTGGCAGGCTCGTGCAAAGCAGGGTGGACCTGGAGTGAACACAGAGCGAGGCTCTCCAGGAAAATAAAGATGATGATCAAAGGACCAGATAGTGCTGCCCCGACCCTCTTTTACGTGTGTTAAAAACTTTATTGACACCTATTTTCTTTTCATAGTTTTACTTTTAGTTAAAAAAAAAAAAAATAGTTTTCTTTAATGGATCATAGTTTTGTTCACCATATTTTAGATAGATAGATAGATAGATAGATAGATAGATAGATAGATAATATAAGCGTTTAGTTAATCCCTAAGTGAGCAACACTTTTCAATTTTTTTACTTACTGCTCTAAAAACGCCCCTTTTCTACTGTCTTTTCACTTTACAACCTTTCCTTAGAACCAGATTTTCACACTTGTGTGCTGCCTTCCTGTGTTTTCATTTAGCACAGTTAATAATATAATGCAGACTGTATTTATTCTCTTTAATTCCTGCTATTAAAAGCAATACATAATATAATTTATGGAGAATGTTCCACATGAATAATAAAGTATCAATCCATCGACCAGTTAATATTGGTTTTGCCAAAGGCACATACAGTATATTACATTATGTCAGTGATTATGTCGTGACTTTCACATTTGATTTATGTAATTTTCCCCGTGGCGTATAAAACAGATTTAATCTGAGTAATATTGTTTTAAATAGAGTACGCAACTGCAATTATAAAGGGCGTGAGCTGTGATAAGTAATATGTAAGCTTGATATATGGCCTTCAGACATGCCCGTCTACAGATAAGATGCAGTTTTAATGATGTTTTGCAGCCAGTCAGCCCAGAGCCCTCTGGGCCTTCAGAGATATGACTGACACGCTTGTAAAAATAGCGCCCGGCAGGAGGCTCCTGAAGTAAAAACCTCGGGGAGGATTTGACTTTTCAGCTGAGGACGCTTCCAGACCTGATAAGAGGGCAGAGACAGCATCGCTCAGCACAACCTGGGAATTTAATGCCACCGCAGCGTCAGCCTGAAAACTGCAGCATGTTTAAGGGCTGCCGTAAGTTAAGTTGATGGGAAGTCGGTTTTTTTTTCCTTCGCTCCTGGATGTGTCAGTGTGACTCGTGTGTAAGTGGGAGCGCTGCATTCGGGTGGACAGCCCAGGACAGTTAATTAGGACTTTTCTCCATACGACGTCCACTAACTTCACCTGACAGATTCTAAAATACAGAATCCACACGCGCTGAGCGCGTCTAATTGATAAAATCCTTGTTTTTAAAGTGCAACATATGAGAGAATAAACAGTGTAGCTGCTGCCACACAGTGGCTCATTAACCTCAGCACATCCTGTGACTTACAGTGCTTCCCTCCAAAAGCCCAACACACACTCACACAACAAACAGACAAGACTGACTTCAATAAAACAACACCACAAACATTACAAAATATACTTTTTTTTTTATATGAGTAATATGATAACAAAGCACTTTTTCATGGCACTTTGTGATCACCGTGACGCCTCAGAAGAGGGACAAATGGGACATCGAGCAGACATTCATGATGAGCATTGTACAAAGAAACGAGTTACACGAACACGCGTGAACAAATAAAGCTTTCGGAACAGTCTAAACAACAACATCCATCGTGAAAGGGGACACAACACTGTTTGATAATGCATGTGTGCATGTGTGTGTGTGTGTGAATGGTAAAAGGAAACTGGCATGCTGAGGAATCTCGAACCAAAGATGTGAGGATAATTATCTCTTTGTGTGAAGCCAGCAGTGGGACGATTCTCCAGCACATTTACATGTTCAGGACTTTGAATGAAGTCTGGCCGGCCCTGAATTGAATGTACAGACATACACACAGTGGGCGAGCGCCCTCAAAAAGTTGTCTTTATTCTATCTAACAGCAGTACAGATGGGAACAGACGGGATCATTTAGCTACAATCTGACTGTGAGACTGAAGTCCACTTCTCAAACACGCTGAGTCAGCGAATAATAATGATGAAGACTGTAAGGCCGAAAGGGATTCAGTTCATAGTCTGGTAAAACAGGGATGGACACAAACTAAGAGCTGCAGGGCAAAAATGCTATATCCACACCAACAGTCCTACTCATTGTTTAAACTGCAAACTAGAGGATGGGAAAGGTGACAGTTCTGAGATTAAATATGGACTTTGTTTTCAGTGTTTTTGGCTGGACCGAACAAAGGTCAAAGAGGTGAGCTGACTTTGGACACCATCGGGTTACTGATGCTCTGTTGGACAGCAACCAAACACAGTTTCATTACAAACAGGAAGTCAAGCTGAACTACAAACTAAAACACCTGCCACGTGCTCTTCACATATCACAAAGACTCTCGTTGGCATAACATGTTACAGCCCTGCCTCCTAAAATCTACGCCTCCAAACATTGAAACGTTGTGAAGTATGTTTCCAGGGAGATGTATTTTGTCGCAAATTACGTTTAGACGTATTTTGGTTCAATGTGTGAGTAATTTTGAGCCAACCATGATGTATTACGAGAGCGAACACACTGCAAGTAAAGATGATAATTTCAGCACGTACAAGGATTACTTCAACACTCAATGTCTACTGGGACTGCAGTCGACAATTAAAAAGGATGATGAAATGGGACAAGTTTGCTGTTAGCGAGCTAATGTTAGCGATGTGTTAGCAAGTTAATGTAATTAGCTAAGGCACGAGCAAACATAACACTGCATGACTCTCTGAGGCAAGTTGAATACTGTCAAAATACTTACGCTTAACTTATACAAATATTGTTAGCCCAAAAGGTCTTTTATTACAAATGTTGGCCCCTGCAAGACACGCTGACGTGAGCCGGATCTGTTTCAGTGGCAGTGAACACGACAGATGGGCCCGCTGAAAACTGAGCTGTTGTTGAATGTTTAGATATTTTCAAGAAGAATTTAACGGCGCAGTAAACCTTTAGTGCAACGCGTCTGACCGGGCAGACGCCTCCTCCCCCGAAATAAAACACTCGGATTAACACAAATCACAAGGGCCCCGTGTTTTTCATCCCCAACCAATAATTAGACGTTGGCAGCGATGCAGAATAAAAAATGATGAGCGTGTTTTCGGTTTGTCCCTGCAAATGGATATTGCATTTTCAGATTTGCAACTCCTGACTTGTAGTTTGATACAACTGTCACCACAAAGACCACAGACATTTCTACACATGACATTTAAATTCACATTTCAGATTAGGGATGGCGGCCAATCCAGATTCACTTTCCATTCAAGCTAAAACCTCAGCGGTGAAGACGAGGTCGTCTGCTCCTCAGGTTTTGTTGCTGGGATTAGCTTTTCGTAAGAGAGCAGACTCTTTTATTTCTTTTTCTTTTACCTCCCTCGCTCTCTTTCTCTGTGTGTCTCTCACTGCCTGGTGATCAGGATCAGCTACATGTTGCCACAGCAGCCAGACTTGTGCTTCTGAGACTCGATGTAGTCGTGTATCTGGAACTTGGGCTCATTCTGCTGCTGTGTCGCTCTGTGCTTCAGCTCCCTGACAGAGAGAGAGAGACACACACACACACAGGAAGTTGGAGACGGAGGGGGTGGATGTGTGGGATGGAGCACACAGGGTGAGCAAATCAAGAAAATGAGAAGGGAAGAGAAAAAATAAGAAGAAGAAGAAGAAAAAAAAGAGCAAGCCAGCGAGGGAGAGAAACATCTATCTGTACTGAGTTTTAATCAAAATGCCTTTGGCATGAGTCATTTAAATCTAACGTGCACTTAAAATACATATAAAGAAAGCAAATCACACAGTACTTTCTTCCACATCTCTGGGAACTTGCTGCGCAATCAGTCAGTTTTAGACTAAAAAACAATCCTGTTCATATTTCTGGCCTTCAACACTAAAGGTTTGTGCACAAGGAAGTGAATCAAAAGCAGAAATTACACAGTCCCCATCTGAGATCCACAGGAAACAATCCCATTATAAGCAGTCAACAGGAACAACGAATACATTAGCTCGGAAAAAAAAAAAAAACAGCATGGGAAAAAAAAGGTGTAAAGATTAGTTGAAGGAACCAGAGGGAAGCGTTAATGCTAAGTCAAAGGAAAGTATAAAAATACTCAGAGAAGACCAGAGTGAGTCTGCTGAGAGATGTCGGCTGTATGCATGAAGCGGATTAAAAAACAAACCTTTTATGTGAAACCTCAGAAGCATGACCCAAGCTAAACTGGGAATGATTTTCATTTTGTTTGGGCTTTTTTTTTTTACTACAAGAAGATGCGTTTTTTGTTGTAGAAGCATTAATTTCACACTTTAGAGGACTATTTAAAAGAAGACAAAGCCTCTGAAGCGTGACATATTTGTTTTGAAGAATACTCTTAGATGACCCTGGAAATGAGAAAAGTGCAAATAACTCCTTTGTATTATCCCCAAGTGTGTGTTTCTCTCTCTCTGTCTTCTTAATTCAGTCGTTTTCTCTCATTCATGTGGTTGGGTGGAGAGAAAAGTCTGCTTGACTACTGTTGCTTCCAGCATATTGGAACCACAACATGAACACAAACTTCTATGATTTAGGAGTCAGAATAAAAACACTGGACAGATTAACCAATCGAGTCTCTGTAAATAAAAACATCTCGACGACATAACTTGTATTTCATGGAATATCAGAATGAAATGACCTTTAAGGTCAAAAGTCCCCAGTCCCTGTTGTCTAAAATGTCTTGATATAAGGCAGCGTCTCTTAAATAGAACACACAAAATCTAATTTTATAATTCAAGTCAATGAATGAAGGCATCTTATCATAAACCCCTTAAGGGACCAGTGTGTAGGATTAAAAAGGATATTTCAGGCAGCACCCTCCCGGTTTGACACGTGAAGCCAATGCGGAAATACTTTAACCTTGCATTCCTCCTCGTGGCCTTCAGGGGGCGACTCCTCTAGCTACAGAAATAAGTCTGATTGTGTAAAAGTCTATGAGAAAATGACTTTACGTCTCACATTTATTACCTCGGTAAACATTGTAAACATGAGTTTATAGTCTAGTTTTCAAGTCTTCTTGAATACAGCATTTTGTTCATTTAGTAAATTATCATAAAGTAGGGTATGATTTAGGCCGTGGCTTCCCTGTGATTAACAAGTCGCTACCCCGGCGATGTCCAGTCTGAGAGTTCCAGTGTTTTCGTCTTATGAAGCACGTTTACAGTTAATTAAAGTTAATTAGAACATTTTTGCCACATAAGAATGTCTCTTCAGTATTTGGTAGTACTTAGCTCCACCCTCTCATGTCTCAACTAGTTTGCAAAAAACAAGATGGCGATGGCCAAAACGGCAAACTCAAGACCTAAAAATGGGAGACCTCAAAGCAAAGGTGCCCGTCAGGGTGACTACGTCCACTACTTATGTCCAGTCTTTGGGGGTAATGGATGGAAACTAAGAGCTTAAAGAAATCCGCTAATGGTTCTCTGAGCTACACCTTTCACATTGTAATTTCAGCCACTTCTGGTATAAAATATTAATCAGTGCAGCTCTAACTCTTACTTTGCTATAGCGAGAAAGGCCAGCTCCACATTGACTCCTGTCTTCGCACTGCTCTCCATAAATGGCACACCATATTCCTGCAATGGAAAAAAAAAAACATCAGAGGAGCCAGTGGAGAGTGTGTTGTAGAGAACATGACCGCATGGCGCCGTCATACATTACCTTCGCCAGCTTCTCTCCGTCCTCCGTCTTCACCACCCTCTCTGCAGCCATGTCTGCCTGCAAGACAGCAGCAGGGGAGAAACAACATGTCATCATATAGAGGAGGTGAAGGGTCAGAGATTCCCTGTGCCATTAGCTTCAGCGATGCGCCCTTGTGTCAGACTGCACATCCTCTTATCTGCCGCTAACTGCGGAGCCGGAGCCCCTTCAGACTGATGAGATGTCAGAAAATCAACCTCCAGCAGAAGAGCAGCACTCCCACAGACTGATGCCGCCAGTCCTGCTGCTCTCGCAGCAAACGATCTGAGCGGCCGCCGTGTGACATCTCCGACCCTGGAGAAGAGTGAGTCCTCTCTGAGCCGCCAGAGGGAGCTTAGAAATATATCAGCAGCGACTGCAAACTCATCACCAGCAGCATTGTAGATGAAATGGCTCCATGCGAGGGAGGCTTGGAGCTAGTGGTAAGTCACTTTTGTGGCAGGTTGTGATTGTCGTCCTTCCCAGTCACAATGATCTAATAACATTGGGTGACGGGGGCGGGGGAGGGTAAATCGAGTGTGTTGAACTTTATTTTCACGTAGGGAAATTCAAGGCGTAAATCACTGAAGACACACAAACGCAGCGGAGACAGCGTTTCACTTTGTACGCGTTAAGTGAGAGTTCGTATGTGCTGCTCAGAGGAGACGCTTACTGGCTTTCAAGCATCCTCGTGTCTGCCTGAGTGCGATAAGAGTGTTAAACGTGCGCTAAAAGAACAGCTATCCTCTTTATTTAATTTTTTTTTTTTTTTTAATGCAACGCAAAAATGGGAAGCTTTGCTCACCTTGTTGCCGAGCAACATGATGACCACATCCTTCTGGGCATACTCGTGTATTTCAGTCAGCCAAGCCTTTGAAAGTATAACAGACAGATACAGGAGCGGGGAAGAAAGAGGGATTGGTGTTTAAACAAAACAAATACCACCACTTAAAGTCTGCATTCTCACTCTCCTCCTGAGCTGTGTATCATTACCGTCCTCCAATCAATCCTGAGCCCGAGTCACTCTTATCCTTGAACACTTTTATTGCTTTTCATTACTGAAACTGGGGACTGTGTAGCGAAGCGAACGATAACATCATGTAATTTCCAAAGAGGGCTATGAGAAAAGGCTGGAGGTCCTCACAGTATTTTGCATGTAAACAGACAGAGTGAAGCGCTCAGCTCGAGAGGGAGAGAAAATGAAGAGCGAGAGAGAGAGAGAGAGAGAGAGAGAGGAGGGAGGGAAAAGTAATTTGATAGTCTCACCCTGGTATTGTCAAACGACAGCTTGCTGGTGATATCATAAAGCAGGAGTAACGCTGCAAAAGGAAACAGAACACCTTTATTCTTATGCAACGCACACATCAACACCTACTCACACTTTCTATGCACACTAATGAAAAGAAAAGTGCACATGGGTTCCACCCTTTCCCACACATGAAGACACACAGCGCACGACGAAGTGCAATATGAAAAGCAAAGGTTACCCTGGGCATCTCTGTAGTAGGCGTGCGTTACACTGCGGAATCTCTCTTGGCCAGCTGTGTCCCAGATCTGCGTAACAAACCACATAATTACACAACAACGTGGGAAAAGTGAACATCCTGAACTTGCAGCAAATTCTCCACAACCAATGACTTAGGCAGAAACAGACCGTACCGACCCACAAGGTCAAAATCCACTCACTATATATTTAGTCCAAAAGTAGTTCAGACCAGAATCTGACTTTCTTTTTTAACAGAGTTTGAAAAAACTATAACTTAAATTTAAAACGGCAAGGTAGAAAAATGTAGCCCGTTCAAGCTGGTCAGATAAGTTAGCCACAGCCAGCCGCTAAAGCTACTTTTAGTTTTGTACCCTCTGGTTGTTTACTGTTAATTAAATATGAACTAACATCTTTTTTAGTTTGTTCACCATATACAAGGACATACGTTATACGTGAATAAGGTAGCAAGTGTAGCCGGTCGTAGAGAATATAAACAGCTAGTGATGCTAAAAGTTAGGCTGACTAGCCTAGCTTAACAAAGTAGCAATAACGGTACGGTTTGTCCGGGATTGTCCCGTTCACAGGGCGTTTGCTATGATTATATCATAGTATACTTATTTAATCATGTTTTTTTTGTGTCTAATAGTATTACTAAACAGTTTCTAAATAAACGTCTATGTTTTGGTGGATTTTGGGAGACACAGCATATTTTTTTTGTCTACTGTCCGTATTGTGTTGAGCGGTAGGATCTAACTGCCAATGCAGCTTTTGACTCTCGTGAAGTTCACTTGTTGGTGTGGTTATGCTTTAATCCCGTATTTAAATGTATTTACTCTATGATATGAAGTTAATGGAAAGCGGAAGAAAAAGAAACGTTCTTATTGCCGTGACTGTTTTCCTCAAATTCCTTTGAGTTGGCTAAAGGCAGAGTGCAGTCTTCAGGTCCTATCAAATTAGTTTAAAAAGACATAAAATGACGATATTACATTAATCAATCTGCTCTATTGTTCATCCAGTCAGCCTAAAACAAACAACAGTTTTCTCTCACTTCAGCTTCATTTCTACCATATAGACTTAAACACATTGTGCTAATCCATTTTGGAAATAATAACAGGATTTCATCATGTTCAAGGACCCAGCAAGAAAAGAAAATCTAATGATTTACTCGAGATGGCAGGAGAATCTAATTTCGGCATCCCCCCACTCAGTGTTGAACGAGCAGGTTATGATGATAGACGCGTATGCGCCTCAGAGTAACAGCCTGCTGCTGGCACACTGCCGCCGCTCAGCCTTCTACATTATCATCGACTTGGATTGGCAACGCAAACAATGTCAGGGGAGTGTAAAGCATATTCAGGTCAAGTATTATTTTAGAATTACTGTTCAGATTATTTTTGATGCTTTACATAATTTACCAGATGAGGCTTTAAATGGGTCAATAGCTGCCAGACGGATGAGGTGATTTGTGAGTCTGGGGGAAAAAGGTGCACGTTCTCACCTGGAGTTTGACTTTCAGGTTGTCGATATCCACCACTTTATTCTGCAAACATGAGAGGAGCTGTGAGAGACTGACAGCCCGCCATGGGCTTTACAGACTGCAGTGCCGTGAAAAAGGCCCATAAATGAATGACGATCATCTCAGCGGAGTAAAAAAAAAAAAAGATAAGACACTCATGTGGTAAAAGAAACAAGACAACTAAAAGTGGCTTTGAATGCTGGCAGAGAAAGTAATTTGCAACACCCACTCAACAACAAGGTCCTGAGATTAGACTTAATTACACAACAGTGAGGAAGACGACTGACAGCATAACAACTGACTCCCCCGTTAATTTCCTGCGGCCCCCTGGGGGGGAGGGGGGGGGTCTGATTTCCTGGGAAGAAAACAATTGACTTAAAATAGTTGAGGCACCCCGCTAAAAAAAAGCTAAGTGTTGTGATCGATGACTGCGTGGAAACAATGGTTAAGATAGCATGCGGTATTTTGTCATCCGTGCGCCAACATGCAATAACAAAACACCGGTTTCACCATGCTCCGCTTCATCTGGGAGGGAGGGCGAGGAAGGAGGTTGTGTTACCACGACCTGCTACGGCAACAAGCCAGGTCACAACCGCATCTCAACCTCGCACAGCCAGAAAGACAAAAACAAAAGAGAGAAAGGAGGAAGTGCGACTACTAAATGTTCTGCAGCACTTCCTCAACCACTTCATCAGCGCTCAGCGGTGACAGGTCATCACAAACAGCTCCCCATGGGGAAAATGCTACGCGCTGACGAAAAAAGAAAAACCCTCGGCTGCTTGTGCGAGGCGAGCGCTGCCACCTGCTGAATCCTCTGCCTTGGCAGTATGGACATGGTTCAACCCCTGCATTAGTTGCCATGGGTTTCCATTTTTCCCTCTCAATTATGACGTGAGAGCCTGCATGCTGAGTAACTGCTACAAGGAAGCGTGCCGAAAATAGCCCGGCCATGTTACAAGCTGCCACAACAGCCTGCCTCCCCATCCATGCACAGAGGACAACCTCAGCATATTGACTCAACGGCTCCTCTCACACGACTCTGCTCCCGAAGCAGCTTTCAAAACACAGGACACGAAACGCTCCCTCCCTCCACGAAGAGACGATCTTCTGAATGAATAGAGTGACACCGAGTCCGCCGGTTCTTTTTTTCTTTTACAGCGCAAACCAGCGTCTGTTCCCTTGGTAAAGCTTTTCATGAATGGGTAGCGGCCGCAGGACTTGTTGCTTTCGCTTGAGTAGCGCCGAGATGTAATGCGGATGCTTCTGAATAGACAAGGTCCACATCGCTCCGGCCTGACATCCATTACGCCCCATAATGTCTTCCCCACCATCAAAGAAGACAGTGCATCACTCAGTCTAATGCAGCACACTTTCCTCCTCAAACCACCCTACTTGACTTGCCATTAGTGTGAGTGTTTTGCCTTGATTGGAGGGGAACTGGGGGTCGAGCTTATTTGCATGTTCATCCCTGCAGAGGGAGAAGTAGAAATCTGCAAGAAAATTCAGCAAAGCGCTGAATTTCAGTGCTGAATTTCACTGCTTGCGTTTGTGTGTGTTTGTTCGTGTATATATGTGTGCATATGTGACTGGGTAGCAGCTCGTCTGTCAGCACTCTGAGATTCCTCCAGGACCGAGTGGAGCTGCAGCCAATCTTTTCCAGGAGACAGAGACGTGGGCAGGCATCTGCCAAGACATTTACGCAGCCGTCCACAGAGCCTCGCAGCCCAAGTGGTCTGTGAACTTGACTGATTGGCGAGAGGATTTGTACATTTGGTGCTATCGTCGCAGGATGACGGAGTGTACCGCGAGGAAATAAGGTGATAATTGGGCCGCAGCGACTCAAACAAGTGGATCCCTTGTTGCCTTAATAAATATCATTAGGTTATTTTTCCAGGTGCTGAATGTGCCCCCTCCTCCCCCGTGGTAGTAACAAGAAAACATAGCATAAAAGGCAGAAATGATACACATTTTAATGAGGCGTTCTGTCCAGCAGCATCTCTCTCACCCTAAAGTCTATTCCAACGGTGGCTATAAAGTTGCCTCCCAGAAATGCCCCATCTTTAAAACGCACCAAGACGCACGTCTTCCCCACGGACGAGTCTCCCAGCAGCATCACCTGGAGCAAACCCCCCCACCAGAGAAGAGGGACAAAGGTTACAGCTGGCCAAAAACAACAACAACAAGTGTGACAGCTTAAACATGGCGGTATGATAAACAAATACAAAGCCCCCCCTGAAGAGGAAATGAAAGCGGAGGAGATTAATTTGCAACTGAGCGAGAAGAAATGTTTCACAAGCGGTATCATGATGCTTGAGTCAGGTGATCATGTTGTGCAAATGGTTTTTGGCCCGATTGTCAGTTCCCATCATAAGGGAAATGGAGGGTTTGTGATTCACCGTGCGTCTGAGCTGCCAATAACATGCCACGCTCTGGAGAGACGACTCAAGATGCTGGAGCCAACTCTCGGATTTCAACTCGGGTTGTTTTTAGCGTGCATCCAAAACTAAATCAATATAATTACAACAGGATGTGTGACTATACAATCCATCCAGCACACTGATGCCAAGCCGTACAAACACACAATGTTCCTAGAACTGCACAATTAAGCTTGAATGGAACTTTTCTTTTTGTCCCTCGGTCTTTATTGAACAGTAAATTACTCGTTAATTGTTAGTAAGTTGCCTCTGCTTTTATACATATTGTATGGGAGGGAGCAACAAGTACACCCTCAGCCAATATTTGCGCATATCATAAGGGCGGACAAAGCAACCTCGACTTGTTAGTAATCTAACCATCCGGTCGATGACTTGGTGTCAGTGAACGAGGCCTTTAAGAGCAGATGCATGAAGACAGACGCACTAATCCAGTGGCAGTTAAAGGTTTCCCTCATTATGCATAACGTGGAGAGCCAACATGATGCTGCTGCGGGTTTCTGTGTCCACCCCACAGTACGTTTAGACACCTGTTAGCGCCACGAAGAACAACAAACAAACAAAGAAACAAAGAAACAAAAACAAAAAAATCAAAACGGAAATACACACCTTGAACGCAACGTCATAATACTCGTTAACAGAAGCGCATCTCTCCAACACATATTTGGACGTGCCGTTTTTTGCCTGCTTGTCCGTCAACGACGTCTTTCTCGCGGACATCGCGACGCCGGGGGAAGAGGGAGCCGAGCGTCAGTTGTTCTCCGAGATGTGTCCAAGAAAGACGCGCACGGTGTCTGCGAGCTGTCCGCCGCTCAGTCCCGGTGTCCGCCAGCCTCCAGCCCCTCTGCAAACATTACTGCCTGTGGCCGCGGAATGATCACCAGGCGGAGGACAAGAATGAAGTAGAAGCAGAAGAAGCAGAAGAAGCAGCAGAAGAAGACAAATCACACCTCGCTATCGCGCTGTGAAAAGACGGAAGCGACGCTGTCAAAACTTGACAAACAATCCGCGCGTCTGCAGCCACCAGGCAGGGAGGCGGTGACGAGCAGGCGGAAACGTTCCTCTGCGTCCTGGCGTGGGCAGATGGTTAACTGAGCGCGTGAGGACGTCGGGAGGCTATACCAGCGCGGTTGTTTGCTTGTGAGTGAAAACATCCGTCATGCGTTTGCGGACTGACTCGGTCCCCTAATAACAGCTGTGCAGGGGTCAAGCGCGCCGACGGCTGACTCATCCGCCACAGGTGGCGCTCGATCCGGGAGCGGGTCAGAGAGGAGAGCGGAGACCCGGCAGGAGCACTGGCTGATCTGGGACCTGGTGGTGGAAACACCCCTGATGCATAAGCTCCTGCAGATACAAACTGTTCTCGGTGCGTAAAATGGCGCACAAACCTTGAACCATGTATGCATTGATGAACCATTTCCTTTTAAAATATCATTTCTGTTTCTCCATCAACCCATTGGCTTCTCGCCTCACGTGGTCAAACAGTCCAAAGTCTCTTCTTGTCAATCACACAGATGACTCTAAAAATATCCCATCAAATTAGCATGTCACACATGTCAAAGATGGTTTCGCTGAGCCCGAACACGAGCGCAGTCCCGCAGTGTTTGTCTCCACCCAGTGTTCAAGCCAAGTGCCGCTCCTCGGTGAGGTGACGGCAGGACTCGCGATGGACGGCCAGAGATCCTTCATGTTACGTAACTGACGTGCGACCCATCGTCCGGACACATGGAGGAGTCTCTCTGCGTCAGGGGACGCTGCAGGCAGCATCTCACCCCTCACACACGTGCACAGGAAGATGAAACCTTCCTTTGGATGAAGCTGATTGGGTGGTTGGATTAATTATGCAAAGTCTTAAGTTCTTATATCTGCCTGTTCGACTGGAACTCACTGCCTTATGAATAGTGGGATTATTAAGGAATCAGTGCATCTGAGAAAGCTTTAAATGGAGGTGAAAGGTCATAATAAAACTACATATATGCCTATATATGCGCGCGTGTGTGTGTGTGTGTGTGTGTGTGTGTGTGTGTGTGTGTGTGTGTGTGTGTGTGTTTCAAACAAAAAAGCACTTTATTTTGACCACCTGCATGAAGCTCTTTCTAAGTAAACAGAAAGATGATGTGAGTCTGTCTTACCCTACTTTAAATCCAGATGCATGCAGCTGCAGCAGAGTGACTTCTTTAGTTTCCCCCGGAGGCCTTTTTGAAGCTTGAATCACACACTAACCTCATGCTAATGCAAAATGGCAAAGCCAATTTTATACGTTTATACTTCTGCCTTCGTCTCCGTGCCGCTCTAATGGCAATGACGCGAAGCCAAAGTTATCACAGCCGAAGAATCATACATTAAATGAGCCCAACATCTTTCCTATTCACCCCCCCCCCCCCAACGCCCTCCCCCACCAACACACACACACACACACACACACACACCACAAAGCATAACATCATAAAACAGCTTTATTAAAACAGCAGCAAACAACCTGCCGCCATGACTTCCATTAGCAGTGCTGTGTCTTCACACTGACTTACTCATAGCAGTGGCATCATTAACCACAATAACACACACACACACACACACACACACACTTAATGCATGCAGTGAGAAGATGCATCGTCCCACACTGGAGGACACCACTGATTCATGCTGCACTTCACTGGCAGCCACAAAACGGAGAAGATTAGCTTCACTGTCACGTCACCGACTTCAGTACAAACAGCCCATCGCAGTGACATGTCCTTCTCATCAACTCGGGTGAAGTCAACAGCGTGAGGGGAGGGTGAGGAGGGGGTGGGCGGGGGGTGAGGGGATGGAGGGACATGCGAGAGAGGGAGGGTGCGTGGTGGAGGACAGGACGCGTGGACTCACTGTGAAACCAATGCCGACGGTGGCGGTGAAGGACCCCGGGAGGAACTTGCCCTGGTCGAACTGAACCAGCAGAGAGGTCTTGCCCACTCCGCTGTCTCCCACAAGGACCGTCTGCGGGGAGAGAGAGAGATGCGACATTATGTTTCCTCTGCTGCGTCCTCGCTTATCGCCCCAGGCCACAACTGTGTGTGTGCGTGTGTGTGTGTGTGTGTGTGTGTGTGTGTGGGCGGGTGCAAACAGTGTAGGTTACTGTACATGTTCATGTGTTGCTCAGCGCATGGCTCGGTGTCCTGTAATGCAATGTGACGGCTTGATGTGCAGTGGTTATCTGGGAAGTTACTGGAGGGCGTGTGTGTGTGTGTGTGTGTGTGTGTGTGTGTGTGTGGGCCTGAACTGGTGTCACTATGGCAGAGACAGCTGCTCACATCTCAGGGTGATGTTCTGCTTTTGTTCCTGCACCCACGAGGTGAACACCAACCACATGAATCCCTTTTTTTCCCTGACATCTTTTAAACACGTCCCATATCCACCAGCAGTACATTAAGTCGAGTACTATCCTACGCTGGGAACCAACGGATTAAACCGAGACCAAGTCATGACCAAGAGCACACACGTGCGAGTCCCACGCTGCAGAACAGACGTCAGATTAAATGTGGAACGTGCAAACCAAATGAAAACACCCACAGAAAACAAATGAGGATTCCTCTCCATCTCCTCTTTTATTGCCATATATATATATATATATATATATATATATATATATATATATATATATATATATATATATTCCCTCTATGTCTGTATTCATAACTGCACATGAGAAAGTATTGCAGAGGTGAAGTTCATGTGTCTGGATTTTCCAACCACCGTAACGTTGTGGAAAAATGAATCAGAACATATACAGTGATTTCCCGGGTCTTAAACTAAAACCCAGAATCCTCTTTCTCTTCCTCTGAGACCTTTCAGAAGTGCCTTTGAGCCTGAGACCGATCTGGAGTAGCACAGCAACAAACTACTGTCTACTGTGCCTAATTATATGACCGTCTGTACTTACACTCACTGTGATGATGCCGGACTTGTGTCTGTGTACTTAAACCACAGCACTGGACGTCGGCATCGATCGGCCTTGTCTCCATGGTTATCATGTCGTTTGGGGCAGCTGGGGGGCGTCCGGCCTGCAGGTACTCGGTTGCAGATGCTCGCCTCTTTTGTTGACATTTATCCTCCTTCTCCTCCTCCTCCTCCTCCTCCCCTTCCTCCTCCTTATCTGACGGTTCAAAGAGCCCACATGCTGCTCGGCGCTCTGCAGCTCGCAGAACGTTCCCTTTAATCAGTGACATCCACAAGTTCCGCACATCTGACTTTGCTCTCGCCGGTAGAAGCACAACATCGTGCCAGTTTGAGCGAGAAGTACAGAATGAAAATCAGAGACTATCCGGCGCTTGAGAGTGGAGGCTTGCAGAGCCCTCGTGGAAGACGCGGCCGTGGAAAACGCTGAAGCGAAGCGACTGTTTTCATGGTGAAAATACAGAGAAAAGCTCCGGAAATGCAACAAAAAGCAGAAGAGCTTTTCAAACAGCAGACAAATAGAATAGGATATTCCTTTTGTCACTTTTGAAAAACAGGCAACGAGATAAATTCTGCTTTTTCTCACTGAGTACGAGCATACCTCACATTTAAATACACTTTACACTTACATTTCACTTGTCTACATACTGTTATCTGTTGTGCACTTTATTTAAATTGTACACGTTATTCTATTGTACATTGTGCATGTTGTAAATGTCATGCTCCTGTTTCTCACACTGTGTTTACTGTTTAATGTTATGCAACGCCTGCCAAGACAAACGTGTACGTGAAAACATACGTGGCGTGAAACGGTTCCCATTCTGAAGTTCTCTCTCAAGTACAAGCGACGCGGACCGGCGGCGAGCTGCCGCGTCATCCTGACTCACGCTGCGTCGGCGCCGCGTTCAGCCGGCCGTGAAATCAACATATTACTATTTCATGTCGTCTTCATCAAGTTTTCATGCCGGCATGTAAAAGGTTTCTCAGGGCAAACGCTGCTGGAGAACAGAGCAGCAGCGAGGGGCAGTTTATCTGCAGGAAGCACATGTGGGGAATGGATGTATGGGAACAGAAGAAGAGGGAGGCGGGAGGGGGAAGAGATGCTGACGAGGTCTCCTTGGCAACACAAGATCTCTCAGAGTTGTTTGGGTTCATCGAGCCCCAGAGATGTTGCGTAATGACATCGTTACGCAGTGAAAGTGCCGAGTGGAGGCCCGGCTGTCTCACAGGCCGCATGCAGGAGGCCAATGAATCCAGTGGATGCTCATTTAGTCACAAGTATCTCATCTCAGGGATAATAACCATAATAATAACTTTATTTATATAGCACCTTTCAAAACAAAGTTCACTAAGTGCTCCACAGAGAAGCAAAGCAGAGTTATACATAACTTTAAATACCGATAAACAGAAAAGGACAATACCATAAAGGCAATGAATGTATAAAAAAAAACAATCAAATAACCAAAAACAGCAAATGGAAAAGAAAACAGATATATAAATAAAATAATATCAAATTACTTAGTTGTGTTTAGGGGTTGTACATGGAGATTATATACTATTGTAGTCAGGATTTTTATGTTTAATTCAATACCTAACATGATTTATTTTTTTTATTTATACCATGTTTTTTTTCTTAACTTTGTGACCTGATATAAAAGGGTCCCCATTTTTGGATGAAAGTTGATTTTAAATCTTTTTTTTTTTTTACCAGTATTTAACATTTCTGGTACTTTTTCTGATTCCTACTTTTAAAAGTCTGTGCCACCGTTTCTGACCCTCATTCCAATACTGCTTTTATTTTTTTTTAAATTTCTTTGCGAATGTAAATTCCTCTTGAATAACTAATAGTTTAAATAAGAGCATGCTTGTCTTTAAGTGCGGTGGATTCTCCCTGAGACGGAGAGGGAACAGGGAGTTTTCCTTACTTTCATGTTCCCCAACCATTCAGCAGATGTCTTTAAATGCCGATAACTTTACATTCAGCCTCCACATTAAGAACAATTACTGAACTAAAGAGAAAACCTCATTGTGTGCGAAGTCCCTTCTTATCTGACAAGGAGCAGTTCTGAGAAGATTTGGGGTTATACCTTTTTGCATATTACAGTGTAAACTCAAAGAAAGTAAGTTAAGTTTTAAAGTTTATTGAATGTTTTATGAACTGAGATCCAATTGGCCCGTTGGAGCCTGCAGAGAGTTGAGCCATCTGTCTTTAGCATGCTGTAGTTCCTGGCAGGCTGTGACTCGGCAAAACAACAAATGTGACCAGAAAAGTGCCGACTGAGCAGGCAGGAGTTTGTTTGTAGTCTCACACACACACACACACACACATACACATACAACGCTCTGTTTGTTTTCCACATATTGAACACTCGAGTTATTGAGGATCCGGAAGCTCATGAAGGAATCAGATCATCCAAATAGCTGCAGTTTTAAAGCAGTAAAAGGAATCTCAAAGACGGTAGAAACGTATTTGACGTAATGCGACACTACGGTGGCAATGTGAGCGACAGAAAAAAATATTTATGCTCTTTTTATTTGTGTTTTTCATTGCAATCATAATCTAGAAAACTAGAAATCAGGAATGAGCTCATACCAGCTTTACACCATGTTAGATAGGATACATCAGAGTGTGTGTGTGTGTGTGTGTGTGTGTGTGTGTGTGTGTGTGTGTGCGCGTGCGTACAAGTGTATCAGTGCATCCAGATGGAGTCGGTCACTGATTTGCTGCTTGCGATCATACAGAGGATTATATCTTACTCATGAATACCAATGATTTACTCTTTTCATCTGAAAGGTTACAGAGTGAAGCTGCAGAGGAGGATTTTATCCATGAGGGAGCTTCCAGAGAAACATATTTTAACTAACTTACAAACAAATCCCATGTGGAAAAGAAATACTTTTGAAAAAGCAAAAAATATCTATAGAAATGAAAAAAAAGGTACAAAAAAAAAGTTTGATGATAATAAGTAATCATATTTTGGGGTTCCGGTTTCATTTCTACGTTTTTCACAATTCATAATGTCTTTTTTAGTGTATTAAATATCACTATATACTGTATACTACTGTGCTGGAGTATGGTATCCATACACCTTTCATGAAGGATACTTTTATTAAGTTTAATGTTACAGCTCTCCTGAAGACCATTTTTTGAGAAGTTTGCTGTTAGAAGGGTTTTTATTTATGTGCAGAGGCAGCACACGTAATTACTGGACTTACAAAAAATTGAGACTATTGCTAGAAAAAACACCTTAATTGACACTAGTCTGGTTCAATTTTAATTTATACTCATGAAGTGAAGAATCACCTTGTGCGTCAGCTCTTCGTTGTAGGTGAAGGTGGTGGGAGTCTGTCCGTCCTCCGTGTCCACAGCAGAGGACTCGTACGCGCTGTCCGGGGAAGCCAGCCTCTCCTCCTGCCGCCGCCGCCGCCGCGAGTCACCGGCGTCTTCCATCACGACTGAAGCCTGAACGAGCTTCTGCAAACAAACTAAAAACCGTTCACGTTCCCTCTCCCTCAGCTCTGACCGCCGTTCATCACCTCCGGCCCTCCTCCTCTGCAGGATTATGTCCCAAATAAAGACACAAACCGGACTACATATTGATGAGAGCGTCACTGAGGTGTAGTTTACAGTATTTATGAAGTAAGAAACCATGTTGCTACGAGGAAGTGACAACAAGGAAGCGTTCAGCACCCTGGAGAGTGCCTCCTCTTCTGTAAACATGTCCTACTTCCTTCATTTAAAGAGGAAAAGCTTCTGAATATTCTGGAAATGGAGGCTTAATGTAGAAATATAAGAATTACCATTCAAATAGCAGTAGATTTAGTCAAAGATGAGATGTGTGGGAAGAGGAAAAAAAACACAAAACAGCTTTACGAAACCCTTAAAGTGTTCTTTATTGAGTCATCAGCCAGGATGCCGATGAGCTGTCCCAGAGGCAAACAGTGACAGGCGGAGGTTGTCTCCTCAGATCAGAGCTCAGCGTGACTCACCAAACGGACCGCTGCTGGTTATCACACCAGCCCGGACCTCAAGAGACCTGAACCGCCCTAAAATAACACATGGTCTGCTTCAAACGACACTGAGCAGGTGGGACTGTCAAATACAACATTATTAGACAGCAGTTATTAATAGTTATTGACAGAGCACTGGAGATGAACGGACAACACTCACACTTCCTCTCAAACTGTATAGAAAAATAACATCTGATCCGCCGACTCTTGTGTCAATACAACTGGGGCTTCACTGAAGCAACTGTACGGAGCAAAGTAAACAAGGTCACTTGAAAACTCAAATGATGGCCGACTATTATTTAAGAACATTTAAAATTAGGTTTAAAAAGAAGCCAACTGGGACGCAGACGGGTCATTCATTGCACGTCTCTGGAAGCTGTGATCCTGTCGTAAACAATTCATCTTTTCACTAAGTGAAGGCAGCTGAGATTCTCTTGATCACACACAAATAAAAAACACAAACATACAGTGTACAGTTTAACATGTTGGTTGGTGGAATTAAATTGAAATGCACCAGAGGAAACAAAAATGAGAATAATTCAGAGCACACGTACAACACTGCACATGAAGGGTACACAGAAAGTACAGCGTGTTGTGTCCCACCAAGTTTGCACTTTAAAAGTCTTGATTCTAAAAGAAAAGTTTGACATTTTTGGGAAATACACTTATTCGCCGTCTTGTGGAGTTAACGAGAAGACCGACAGCAAAATGATGGAACCAGCGAGCCGGCTCGAAGAGAAACCAAACTTATAAACACCGGATATGTTCTCTTTGTATAAAAAAAGTATAAAAACAACAAATCAAATTGTTATGGGGTCGGCGCATTAAGCCAAGAAATAGTCCACATCAGCTGTAAAACAGAAATTTGCCTTTTTTTACACTTTTTTTCCTGGTTTACAAACAGCTCAGCTTCAGATACTTCAGCTTCTGGTCGACTGATTTAGTCGCCTTCGGAAACCCGGCTCGCCGTTTCCCGGCTTCACGCTTGTCAAGTTACCCGGCTGCTGCCACCGCCTCGTATTTACAAAACACAAGAGGAGTATCAATCTTCTCATTTAACTCTGGACAAGAAAGCAACTAAAACTATTCCTTTAAAGTGTTATCTCTTGCAGTTGGCTTTAAATAAAAAGAATTCTGGAAGCCAAAAAAAAAAAAAAAAGCTCAACAATTAATTCCAGGAGATTTGACTCGGACAGTTCGATCTTGACCTCAAAGACAGCAGCTGACAAAACAACCTCAACTCAACATCTACCAATGCACGTGTCCTGAAGGTTTCCAATATTAACGGCCTTCATCAGGAGTGTGTTCATGTTTTCAGATGAGATGTTTCGTCGTGCGTTTCAAGGTCATTCTGAATGTAACCCGGCTATCTGCCGCCTTGCAGCTGTCTTCCTCTGACCAGAATACTATTTGTATTGTTGCACTAATGGACATCAAAGACAACGTTAACACTTTACCGCCAGTTCAGAAAACCAACAGACAAAAACAAATACATTAATAAACACAAGTTCAACGATATGTCACAGTAAACCCAACTAAAATTGACAAACTCTCTCTACACTCTCGTATCTGTTCGGTACCAAAGTATTTGGCGAGGTGTCTGTGCAGGTTTATATAGTATCCTGTAAAAAATGAAAGTGACGCGACCGTATCTATGACCCTTTAACTTCTGCTCCTCACACTGTGACCTCTGTTTAACATCATCGTCTGACAGTAAAGTGCACTTCATCCGTCGGCTTCCATAATAACAATGCTTCAAAATAAGCACAATAAAATCATTCTGAGGCTCCACTCTCCCTTGAAATGAAGAAGAGCCTGTCATTGAGTTTTGACAACTGCCTCCCGCTTCTTTAAAAAGCGGGAAGAAATTGAAAACCGTGCGCCCGAACAGAGTTCAAACATGCACAGAGGTTCTTGCTTCCTCCCCGCCCCCAGACACCGACCATGACTGGCAACCAGTGTGCCAGGAAAATAAAAATACATCCTCGTTCGGCAAACAATGACACGAGTCTTTTCGCTTGCAGACATCTATGTGCAAATTTCCAGCAGTCGCATCCTCCTCTCTTAAGTCTGTAACACCACTTCACTGAGAATGTCTCGACTCCTCAGTGCAGGAAGATCTGTTTGTTTATGTGCCCTTGAGCTCTGAGATGTCATCCGGTTGACACTGGTTCTCTTGAGGCTCTCCAGTGCAGCTCCAGCTCTCTCTCAAGTCTTCCTGTGTGTATGTGTTGAAGTCTACAGTGGCTCCTCTCTCGGAGGCTACCTGATCCGCCCATCGCTTTTGACCGGGCCCAGTTCCGACTTGGGGTCCGGCGACAGGGAGCTCCAGGAGGTCTTGGAGCACGGCCCCACGGCCGGGCAGGAGGACGACTCTGTGGCGCAAAGACCGCCCGTGACCCAGAAGCTCCCGACGCTGCCGTCCACCCAGGCTTCGAGGGGCCGACCGACGAGCTGGGCTTTACGCTGGGCCTCCTGCAGGGCCGGCTCCTGGGGAGGCAGCTTCAGCACGGAGCTCAGCTGCTGGAAGCTCTGCTCCAGGTACAGGTTCCCTGGAGGGCCCGCATGCAGCCAGCTGTCCTCGTCTGGAGCCGACATTCACACACACAAAGAGAAGTTGAAAAGGGGGGGAAATAAGTTTTTAAAGAACGAGACTTTCCAACTAAACTTTAAATCTTCAACTAGTGCAGTGATTCTACACTGCATCTTATCAAACAATCCCATGAAAAGACCAAAGCCTGTCGTTTATTTCTCTTTACATATAAAGCTCTGGTGTACTTAAAACCCACATGTTGAGGATCAATACCGTCAACACAGACAGCGCAGCTTATTGTGGGTCAATTCCACATAAACTACTCTGCAGCCGGAAATACTTAGAACATAATCCAGACACACACTACTGCATCTGTGATCATACTGCATTATGGACGCTTGGAGCTGTGAACGGAGGTCCTTTACCGAATTTTTAGACATATCTGTCAAGATGTATGTCTTCAGTTGGATTAAATGGGCAATCACACACAAAAGACGGACAAAAAAGTTGAGTAGTAGCACTATATCATGGGAATTGTTGACAATAAGAAGATATAGAATATCGCTGCTTCATCCTGTAGACTCAAATAATGACGATTACATGATCCGTGTCCATGTCTCACCTTTGCGTAGCGGCTCTTTGTCTTTGAAGGTTAACGGCATGACAAGGAAGCGAACTTCTGCCACGCGCTCCCACTGTTTTAACACCCGCACTGTCCAGGTGCCGGGCCGCAGGGGGCGCTGCAGCGACGGTTTGTACTGCGTGTACTCGGCATCCACATCCACGGAAATGTCATAAGACGCTGCCACTACCAGAGCCGGGTCGATCCAAACGATGGTGGCCGTGAGGTTGGGCCCGCGGGCCCACTTCTGGACCGCCAGCGGTTCGTGCAAAGGGCCGATCACGCCGCCGAAGTTGCGAAAGATTCTCTCTTTCGGATCCCAGTCTGTGCCGATCTGGGAGGAAGACAAAAGGAATCGTAGAGTCCTGAAGTAGCAAAGGATGATGTGACACAACGCGGCGATATAATGCCTCCTACGTCTTTGACTTCCATGTTTTATTGGAGGACAAAATTAATATATTTTTAAAAAGCTAATTAAGCTTCAAAGTTCAGTTTTGGTCAGATTAAGCCCTGATGAAAGCCAATTGTTCTATATCGGGAAAGAAAATCTTCCTGTGAAGCAGTTTTCTTAAGGTACGTTGATATTAAAGGTTTGCACAATGATGATGATGAAGAATCCTCATCGTCTTTAGACAAGAAGAGTTTCTTACTTCCAGGTTCTTGAGCCTTTCAAACTCCTTCAGGTTTGTCTCCAGCACCAGCATGGCCTGAGGCACCGCCCACATCTCCAGCGTCTCCCTGACCTTCGAACCCGCAGCCTGGACTTCCTGACGCACCAGATATCCTTGGAAACGGTCGTCATAAAAGTACACGTGTACCAATAGAGGGTAGCCAACTGGTTCGAACCTGCAGTAAGTGGAAAGAAAATGTATCAAAAATCACACATAAGAGATTATTATATTCAGCAAAGAAATAGATTGTTTTATCATTTACAGATCGGTCAAAAAAAAAAAAAAAAACTGTTAGTAAATTGTGTCTACGGACCTGCAGGCCTCCACGTTGCTCTGAGTAGTTGCCAGATTCTTGAGGCCAAGACGAACGAAAGCAGTGTAAGCGGTGAGCGCCGCGTCACTGAGCGAGCCCACGCCATCCAACTGGTCAAACAGACTTTCCCAGTACGCCTTAATGGCAACGATGCCCGGAGCGTACTGGCCATACAGGTGAGTGTCCAGGATGTCGATGGCCTCCTGGTTCACCGACGACTCAAACTTGCGTGCAAAGAATGTCGGACGGGTCAATTGCTGTGGAAAAAAACAATGAATAACATTTAAAAAAAGTATTTTAAACACGAACGACTGGGAAACTATGAACAAGGTTTAAAACAAAAATAAAAAATGTTTTTTCTGGCACTGCCCCCCCCCTCACCTGGATCCGGATGAGGTCTTGTGGTTTGAAATCATTGGGAGAGCAGCCACACCAGTCCACGATGTGCTTGTACTGGCATTTACAGCCCAGCTTACGGTTCCAGTTGGTGACGCGCAGGTTGTTGTCCACCAGGGTGTCGCACATGTGACTGTTACCGAGCACCGTGTGGAAGAAGGACTAGGGAGAAGCAGCGGAGAAGACACTCGTTATGCTGTGCAGTGCACCGAAGGCTGTGTTGTGCGAGAGTGAAGATACAGTAAACGGTCAAAGACGAGGATGAACAGTTTGTGTGCACTGGCTCTATAAAATGCAAAAGGTCACGCCTCTATGGCCCTGAACAACAGGGAACAAACCCCTGCACCTCCTGAGACTTTAAACCACACATTGAGATAAACTCACATGAACCGTTCTCTCGTCTGGCATGCTGCGCCCGAGAGCTTAAAGTATTACATTATCTCCGCTGCTGGGCTCTTCTGACTTGGCAGGGGAGGACAGGCCTGAGACACGCTTGTATATCCAACTGTCTGTCTCAACTACGGGAGATAAACCGACCGCCGGAGGCTGTACTTACCTCAGCGGGGAGCAGAGCGTAGGAATAGAACTGCTTCAGCCCCGACACCAGGTCATCCTGGGAGTTGATGACGTATTCCACGAAGCGGCGGGTGAGCGCAAACCAATCGGAGCCACCTGAGACCTCCAGGCCTTCGGGGATGCTGCGCTCGCCGAGACGCCACATGTGGTTGTCGCACTCGTGGAAGAGACGGTCGAGGCCCTGCTTCTTAATGAACCTTCAACAGAGACAGAGCACGATTCAGATACGGCGACGTTGTGGTGCTGAAACAAATCATCTCTGTCTGAAGAGTCAAATCACTACATTTCATTCAGCTGACGCTTTTATCCAAAGGCACTTACAATGAGTGCATTCAACCGTGAGTACAAGCTCAGAGCAACAAGTATCAAGAAAGTACAATTTCTTCCAGAAAGCCTAACTACAAAGTGCTATCAGTAAGAGACATGAAGGTACTACTTTCTATATTCAAGGTAAAGTTGAAAAGATGCGTTTTTATGTTGTTTCGGGAGATGTAGAGGCTTTCTGCTGTCCTGGTGTCAATGGGGAGCTTATTCCACCATTGCTTTCTTAATTAGTCTCGTTGGCTGCTGCCGACTCCCTGAAATATCTCTGCAGGCTCGCTATGTAGTGACAATTTGTGTCCAAAAATCGGATTCAAGCCAACAAGAACTTCCGGCAAATGTTGCTTTGTTTTTTTTTTATTTTTAGCCGGTCCGTTTCTTACACCTGGCAAACTCACCGGGCGTTCTCTCTCCCGTGGGACTTCAGGAAGTTCTTGTCCCTTTGCTGCGACAGGAACGTCACCAGTTCATCGTTGGTCCTGCAGGAAGACGGTGAGAATATGGTGAGAATTGAAAGAAAGAGCAGTTCGGTGAAGAAAGTAATAAAAAAAGAAAAAAAAGAAGAGAGTTCAATAAGGTTCTTTGGAAAATTCAACGCTGACTCTGGTATGGCGCCATCTGATAATACCCATGAGAGAGATGAGCTGCTTTAGACAGGATTTCTGTTGACGGAGAATTGTCTGTGTGCGTCCAACTAATCAAAGCAGCCACAGAAATCCAGCAAAAACTGATCAGCGAGAAAGATTACTATTTACTGCCAGCGCTGCGAGTCGGTGGAGACGGCAATCCATTTCATGCGGCTTCCACACTATTCTTTTCATGTGGCTGCTGCTAATTTTACAGTCAGGCGGTCAACAAAGGAATCAATCTCAACGCTCTATTGAAACATTAAACCACCAGTGAAAACGGGGCAATGATGAAATAATCAACACATGCTGGAAATGCTGTCATAGCTCTGATGCGCAACACCAGTATTTACACTGGGAAAAAAACGGTATTTAACACTTGGATGGAGATGGAGGAACCAAACAAAGAGGAAATGCATCACGGTGACGTTAATCTGCTGACCTGGTGGGGAAATCTGTGGCGCTGAGATTGATGAAAAAATCCCACTTCCAGTCCAGCATGGAGAGAAGGTCCTGCATGCTGCGTAGATAAGCCTTCAGGAGGCTGGCGCCACCCCAGATGGTGACCATCCGCCAGGGCGTGGCTCGGATGTTCGGGTACTGCTGGGCAATCTGCAGGACCTCGCGGTGCAAGTACCCGGACCGCTGGAGGGTTTCAAAAGCGAAAAAAAAAAAGGTTTCAAACCGGTAAATTAGTAATAATGGAGTTTCTGCATCGCAAGGGTAACGTGGTTCCCACAGATCTGCAGCTGCCGCTGAGCCCAGACAGCCACACAACGCTGGCTCGTGTTGAAAGAGAATTTGATCGCAGCAGAACAACAGCCACATGGTGCTTTGCATTGTGGGTCACCGCAATGATAGAGAAAAAAAAGAGAGAGCTTTTTTTGCCTTCTTTTTTTTTTCTCTGTTCTTCTCAGAGTGGCAATAGGTAAACAGAACTGAGATGAACTCAGCTTAAAGGATACTACTCTGTCAAACGTCAGGCAGGGGTGAAACTTGAGGGATTAAAGGACGAGATGGAGGAAGTCAAAGAGCCAAGCAGCTGTCAAACTTTATTCGGACATTCAAAGTGATGAGAGATGTAGCTACGAGTCTGATGATCGCAGGACGCCAAAGATCTGGAGGTCCACAACATCTTTTGTTCAATTTCCCTTTAATTAGATTAATTACCAACTCATTAACAAGCAGCCTGTTTGCAAATGAACACGGCTAATAAAAAGGTCCTGAAGCGATAAATGGGCAGTTTAACAGAAAAAGACACTTTGTTCAGGGCCATGAAGTCCAATTGTTTTGTTTAGTGAAGCACAAACGGAGTGCTACCGACTCCGTCCTGAGTAAAATAAACTGTGGACAAGTTTTAATTTGAGCCGGGACTTCTTCAGACATAACAAGCGCCTGTGGTAATCCTGGTGGTTGTCATTACGGAGAAAACAGCAACAGAAAGTCCGAAACTCACAGTCCTCCCGTGTAAACATCACACAGTGCAGAGGAGCTGGGAGACTGACTCGGGTACCACCTGACCTGTTTCACAGAAGAGGCTTTGGCCTCGGTGATAAATAGAGAGTCTGAGACGGTGTCTGTCAGTCCCAGCGACTAACTATTCATCACTGCCTCCAGTGAGCCACTCTGCCGTCCTTTGGCAGCAGAACAGAGCGACTCCCCGGGAATCAACAACCTTTCCAGGCAACACAGGTGCACTGACAGCGCAGAAGCCGGCGCCTGTCGGCACTGAACACACCTGAGGTCTGTGCCTCAGTATCGCCAGTCAGCCGTACATTTGTCTTCCTGTCTTCGAGCTGCACACGATAGCAGACTTTTCCTGCGCTAAATCCAGCCCCTAAGAATAACCACACGTCACTCTATCCGGGCTAATCCCCTTTACCACACCGAGAGACCCACGGGGTATATTTAACCTTCATAATGCAAGAAGACCTAACCGGTAAAAGCATTTGTCAGCTCAGTGAAGCTAGAACCGAGCAGAAAGCCAAGTACGCTATTCAATGTTCAGCATGGCCATAAATAAACAATAAGCTCGTATCACCAGCAGAACCGTCTTCAGGTTTAAAGTAGAAGAATAAATTCTCTCCTACGTGGATATTTCTATCACGCAGGATTGCGATGCCATGTACATGCTATAGAGATGGTTTGGTGGCCGAGGCACCTTTCAGGGCTTACCTTGTCCACGTGGATGTAGTAGTAGTGGTCACGGTGATATATGGCTTTGATGAGGCGCTTGAGTTGCCGCACGGCTCGGCCGTGGACCATCAGAACGAAAGCCACTCGGACGGGGGTCTCTGCTTTGGACAGGCTGTTGTCCAGCTCGCCAAACGCCTGCACCTGATTTGATATACCTGGTCAAAGAGGACAGACGCATACAAGACTGAATCAGTAGGGAAGAGTAGAGTTTTAAAGAATTAAAACTCGTAGGCTGGGTGTTAATAAAGACACCGTTCGATGGATAGAAAGTGATTTTAGCACGTTATATCATAGTTAATGTGTGAAATGTATAGGATTGCCTTGTCAACTTCTTCTTTTAGATTTATAGACAACAAATCTTCCCAAACACATGAACAGGAACTGTGTTCGCAAACGATTAACTGTTCGTGATGTCTAACCCGTACTTGGTGTTCAAAAGAAGCGGTGGGCGATCCTGGAACAAATCCTATTGACTTCAAACTGTTCTGTTCTCAAGTATGGAAACCACAAGATCTCTAAATGAACTAATTGTAAATATAATTGTATAAATGAAGCTAATTGTAATGAAGGATTTATAGAAAGAGGCGGTACGATAATATAAAGGACTGAGAAAACAAACCCCATCACAAATATAACGAACATTCAAGAACATTTGTTAATGAGAACTGTTTCAATTGGAAATCTGTCCGTGGGGAAAAATGACACATAAATGTTCAGCGGTCTCGTGACCACGCTTTTCTGTGCACGTGTTCTCACCGAGCTGTGGGCAGAACTGAGGGAGCGCATCTGGCATGAGCTTCCCGGCCTGATGCTGACACACGATGTTGGCGATCTCCTGTCTACACTGCTGCGACCCGGCGCGATGGAGGGCAGAGAGTGCGTCCTTGCCTCCGATGTCACATTTGGGCGCAAAGTCACTGCTGGGGCCCTGGTGCGCCCCGTCCACGCTGCCCGGCTCCCCCAGTACGGCGGCAGCCGGCAACTTGGCCGCCCCGTCGGCTCCCCCTCGGGTCTCGCTGAAGTTACGGCTGCTGGACAGGTCGTGGAGGACAACGCCGTCCAGTCCCGCTCCCGCCATGCCCCGCTCCTGGGGAGACTTCAGCCGGACGCCCGACTTTTCCCCTTTGCGACTGGTCCCTCTCCTCAGCGCGCTGGCTGCCGTGCCCCCCGTCCTCTCCGACCTGCCGCTCCATCTGCCTCTGTTCCTCCCCGACAAAGAGTTTTGTTTCTCCCAAACCGAGGCGTCTCTTTTGAGGTCCTGGCTGTTGTGGTCAGGCAGCTTAGACCGTCGTGTTTTCCTCTGGGGAGGGAGAGAGAGAGGGGAGATCGCAGGAAAGAGAAAGGGCGGAAGGGGGTCATGTTAAATCCAGAGTTATTACTCCGAACATCTTGGACAAATATTAGTGGGAGGAGACGTCGATTCACAATCCAGGAATAACAAGCAGTAAACTGAGACCACCACTAAGACAACGGATGAAAAAGCCCCAGAGGGAAGGATGTGTTTACTTGTATTGTCTTTTTTTCATTTCTCTGATCTCGGTTATTTTTAGCTCAGCCTCTGCCTTTTTGTGAAGCTAATCTGCGAAAAGCACAGTTTTGGATAGACACGCACACACACACATAGACTCAAAGACACATAATGAATCCAGTGATTCACTGTGGAGACCTCACCCAACCTTTGTCTGCACCCTCTGGCAGAAAAAAAATGCAGGAAGAATGCATACAAATGTCGTCACGTCTTGCAGACACGAACACGGAAACAGAGCATGAAACCTCAGACATTAAGGAGGTTGAACAGGGAGTCTATTCGGACAGCTTCTTTGTTTTTACTGCATGTGTACGCATGTTTGTGCAAAAAACATTAATGCACTTATATCAGAGGGGTAAATACTGGGAATATAGCACTCTACCAGAGGAAAACATCTTGTAAAACTCATTCTGCAGAAGGTCAAACATGTGACGTGAAATATTACTTCTTAAAGTTAAACAAGCTCTCATTTCAACGGATATGAAGTCAGATTCATTGTCACTGAAGACATATTACGCCCATGCTCTTTGCTTGAGGCTCAAACAGGATTTGACCCAGCTCGGTATCATTATTTTAGGTTTTTATAATTAATAAATCTTCATTTCATCATGGCTGCATCATTTTTCTATGAGATGTTCATCTCAAAATCTTCCTCGGAGACTTTCTAAACTCTAAAATATCAAGACATGATCTTCTTTCAGTATAGCCGCTTTAGTAAAAATTGTTAAAATGTCCTATAACTGGAAGTCTTGACAGGAACTAACATCCCCAAAGGAGGCATAAGGTTTAGAGAGCATTTGGCAAACAGTTCTGTTTTAGTGAAAACCAGCAATAAGGGAAAGATCAATTCAGAGGCATGTGTTGTGTTCCTACAATAGAATATAAGTTCAAACTATCATTTGTAAACATTTCAGTTCGGTGTCAGTGAGGCACTGTAAGAATGTAAGGACTCAGTCTGATACATTACAACCATCATTATATGGGTGTAATCCTTCAGTTTCAATATCCAAAGCATACAATTCCAATTCAAGTGTATGGAGAGAATAAGCCTCACTGGAGCACAAATAACACCTTCAAGAGGCTGGCTTTGAAGAAGAAAAAAAACAAGAAAAAAAAAACTGGACTTTAGCCATTTTTAAATCTTCTCGCCAAACAGCATCACAGCTTTGGCACACCAGATTACTGGATTCCACAAAAGGCCCTTCGAAATGTGCGGTGGGAGAAGAGGAAGAAGAACAGCGAGTGGGCCAAGAGCTTCCCGCCTCTGTCAGACGATATGGCAGAACGCGGCATGCCGAGCCTCCAGTCCGGAGACGATGGGAACAGGAGAGGGACTGGTGCTGCAATACGGTGCCAACCAACACAGCAGAGGCTGCTGCTGATAGCCAACTGCACTCTCAAACCATTACAGTACGAAGCATTGTGAAGCCTAGTCACATACCAGCCCAAGTTGCTGTGCAAGCCTCGTTCAGTAAGTTTACATGCACTTGAGGAACCTGGTTATTGTCAGCTTTCAGCAGAACCCTGCTGTGGTCCAGACGTCTCCTAAACCAGGAAGTTGGTTTCCTGCTTCATGCTAAAGAAACACATAAATGAGGGTAACATTTTTGGTTCTCAGCACCAAAGTCCCAAAATTGATTTCACATTCCCTCCAACAATGTCGGTGCATTTTCTTTCTGTGGTGGCTCATCGCCGATGTATTAATATGAAAACAATACCGTGAACATCATCTGCCGGCCGACACTGACGGATATTTCCGTCCTCCGGAGTAAAAATGTTCTCACGCAGAAGACGAGCGCGCAGCATGGGGCTAAGGTTTCAATTTTCCTTATCACTCGTTTTTCACAGCTTTTAATTAACACCACCGTGTCAAAAAATGTATTGATTCAAAGGCCTCTTTACTTTCCAATTAAAGTGGAGTGAAACCATATCGGCGTCGCCATCTGCTGAAGCGGAAAGCAGCAGCCAGCGCTGGGCTCTGTGGGAGAGCACAGGCAAGCAGAGGGTGACACGAGGATGGCAGTCCTCTTCTTCCTCTTCTGTCCTCAGTTCTTTCCCTCCTTTAGGGGCTTTAAATATATAAACGAACGTGGCGGTGTTCACACATGCACAGCCAGCCACCGATTAGAGCAGATGCGAGTTAGCGCAGAGGCCACAGAGGGCGGAGGAATCCAGCCACTCTCGTTCATGAGTCTCCCTGACTGAACATGAACCGTTCGGCTGCAGAGGGAAGATGAACATGCATTCTTCAGCATGAAATTTGATTCTGCATTTTTTTTTTTTCCCCAACAGCCAAACGCAGTGCGCTGACATGTGCATCGACGTCTGCCAACATAGTTTCATATCAGGTTGACGTGTGCACCGAGCAGCAGTGTCACATTACTGAAGTCAGAGTTCACGAAGACCCGAACAAGACCTGGTTTCTACTTTAAAATTGTTCAATTACGAGAGACATAGTGTGGAAACTGTCTTTCAGTTTGAGCTGAAGCGCTGGACAGCAAACCGAGTGCAGTTGTGATAGGATTTTGTGTGTGTATATAAGACGCTTGCTTTACAGTCAGAGGTCATCTCAAGTTAACCACAGACCTCGACAGATATTTCTCTGCATCTCTGCTGAAGCGTGTTGAAGCCTGAATGCACCTGATGAGGGAGCAGAAAGCCCAGAGGCTCATAATGCAAACACAGGTGACTTTTTCGATTTTGCGAATCCAAATTGAATATTGCTTCTGCAATGTGATGAAGGTCACGTCACACACTGTGTCACAATGTCACGTTTAAGTGAGTCCAAAGGAAATGGATTACTTCATCATATTGAATGAATAACCGTCAGGCACATACTAAGAGTTAGTTGATTGGTTTTAGGCTCAGGGCGCTGACAGCACTAACCATGATCTTTGTGTCAAACATCTTTTCTCTATTGAAGCATTACATCTGCTGCCAGCATCACCCTGCAGGCGCTGATCTGCACTTGGTCCATGTTGGGGGGGATATTGTACACACTTGTTATATGTCGTGATCGGGTTTCAGCACCGTTCCCAACTCAGGTTTCAGCTTGCATTCCGATAATGCTCAGCGTTGGTGTGCCTCAAAAGAAAAAATACGACTCCTGTACGAGCACAGTCCCATCTGTTAACAAACCCCCTTCACCTTCTTTAGTGGGAGACCGGGACCCGGGCGCTGCCTAGCGGCGGATCGCTCCAGGTGTGCGAAGGGACACACAGAGATAAGCTTCCCACGGTGGATTCTGCTCATGTTAAATGAATGGTTTCAGTGGCACTTGGCTCAACTTTCACCTTTATGCCTGGGCTGTGTGTGCTCCCTCTGCAAGATCCAGAGCTTAGTGAAGGTCACAGAGAAAGAGCAGCCCGCCCCACAGAGAAGCCTTCCTCTGGTGGGTCCAAACACAAACAGTGGAGCAGATGTTTGGAAATCTCAGCTCTGAGCCGTGCACAGTTTATAGTGGAGTTTATGAATCATAACTTCCACTTGTTCCTAAGGAAAAGGTTGTTTCACTCCATAGACGCCCTGTTACTCTCAGATGTGTAACACTGGTACTGTGTCTCCCCGTCTTATGACGCTAAAATAAACGTGACGTCAGTGACTGTCCCCAAAAAGTGAAGTTAACAACCATTTAACGAGTTCTATCAAATAACGGTAGTTGTATAGTTGTAAAGTAAACGGTACTAGTCTGGTGTCGTGGTCGGAGGCAGGCAGACAGGCAGACAGACAAGCAGGCAGGAAGACAGACAGGAAGACAGACAGGGCTGGTCCGGTTGTAACGTTACCGAAATGTTTCGGAGCGTCGCTAGCATCGGCTCGCGCTCCCGTATCACAACACTCAGCGAGCCGCGCGCTAACTTAGCGGTTAGCTCCACGGAAGAACACCGCCGCGTCACCGACGGTCGCGCGGACCGAGACTCACCTCTGCCTCGCCCTCCTCCAGACTCCGCAGGCTCCACACCACCAGCCCCTGGATCAGGAGGATAGTGAGCGCGGCGGCAATCGCTAGTTTGTATCGCCGGAGCAGCTTCTGTACTCGGTCGCTGGCCACCATTTTTTCGACTCCGGTTGACGAGGCGCGCGTGCCCGACGCATTCTGAACTGCGCGCGCTCGCGACGGAGCTCGCCATCCTCAGGTTGCTGAGAAGTTTGTAGCCTGTGTTTAAGGTTGTTTTTTTTAGGATTTAGCTTTTTTTCTTCTTGAGACACGACATGCATATTCACATATTTGAGTGATATAAACAGTAATGAAATCAATAAAGAAGAAAATGATCCACAATTGCAATATTGTATTACTGTATATATGTGTGACTGACCATACTTCTAACTATATCAACTATATTTCCAACCCTCATTTTGATGGAGCAGCCAACAGCTTCTCACCAGGCATATATATATATATATATATATATATATATATATATATATATATATATATATATATATATATATATATATATATATATATATATATATATATGTATTTATCATATCATATTGATCAAGTTCACAAAGGCTGCATGGATCAAAGTCAATATGTTAAAAAAAAACACTCAAGAGATTCATGCCCCCTGAAAAAGGATTTCATCTGCATTGAAAGCACGGACTGCATGAAGTGGGCCAGATAATCCTTAATAAATCCAGCTTGGTCACATGAGTGACCAATATATTTAATCTATTTGTGTATCCTAATTTAAAGTTATTGGTTTATAACGTTGATCTTCATCCTTCTTTTTTTATTTCAGTATTTTCTTTCTTCACTGTCATCATTTTTTTTTTTTAAATCAGTGCCTCCTGCGCAATCATTTGTCACAATTATTATAATATATACAAGTGAGAAAAGAAGTGTCCCCTCCATGAATAGTAACACCACATTTAGTCTCTTTGTCTGTTTAGAAATCATCTCGGGACGGGACCCCTGGCGTCTCCAAGGGAACTGGACTCCAGCTCAGGCATCCGGTGTGTTAATCTGGTCTGGATGCCAAGAAGCAGGCAGAGGAAGCCGCTGTTTTACTTTCTAAACATCCTTCTGACTGTTTGTGATCGGCTCGTGAGACGTGTGATGCGTTGCTGTGTTTTCCGGGAGCCGTCGTGATCAAATCTGGTGGCCGCTCGCGCGCGGAGCCAGAGCGACGTCACGCGGTGGGGAGAAGGGGCGTCGGTGCGCCCTTCACGCGCTTCACGAGCTTCACGCGCTTCACGCACGCTGTGCCATGTTTACCGAGGGGAGAGTTGCATCCCCTCTCGCGCATGTAGTCTGTCACACGCGCTGTCCGGGACCGAGCAGACGATGAAGAGGAGCTCGCAGAGCCGCTCTCCGGTTCCTTCTCTGGGAAGATGAGAGCCTTCGTGTTGAGCCTGATGAGTTCAGGAGGATTTCTCAATGGGACTTTAACAGTTTACACAGAAGAAATGTCCACAACTGCAAGTCCGACCATCCCCTCCTCACAGCTGACCTCGGATCAGCTCACAGTGGTCGCTGCATCCTGTAAGTTAAGTCTTAAAAATATTATGAAGTGGGCATATTTTGTGAGACAATGTATCTGTCTCTGGAAAGTGATTTTAAATTGTGTGCTTCCTGGATATTTGAACTTCATCTCGCCATGTTGCAGCATTGTGATAAGGGTTACTGGATCATTTCCTTGTGTAGATAACAGCTAATTTGATACATATATGGCTCTGTACTATAATTAATTACATATTTATTAGTCTATTATTTTCCAGCTGTCGTTTTTTATAGACAGCTCGAGCCAAAGAAGTGACATTATACTTTTAAGTTTTCAAACAGCAGAGACAGACTATCAGTCAAAACTCAAAGTGTTTCAGGTCGCAACATTTAACCAAATTCACAGATTGGAAGTGCTAATAAAAAGGACAAAACTGTTCTTTTAACAAGTTGTTTTCCCAGCCCGAAAACCAACAAAACAAAGTCTAATTTGTTTAACGGTGATGAACAAACACGTCCTTCTCTCCTGCTTTTCAAACAGTTTCCTCTCTGGTGTTCTTTGTGATTATTGTGGTGCTGCTGTCCATCATTTATCGGAAGGATCTTCAGTGCTGCAAACCTCGCTCCTATCAGGGGCCACATGCAGATATGGTGAGAAAAACTACTAAAACGGGGGAAAGTGCTCTTTTATTTTTTATTTTTGTTTTAAATTGGCTTGTTTGCTCAGTTTCTGATCTTGAGGTCACACTAAAGAGAGAGAGAGAGAGAGAGAGAGAGAGAGAGACTCAAAGACACTCAGTGTCGCACCAATGCAAAGTGTCAGATTCAATTTGCATGGCTGTGGGAAAAGCACTACAATAAACCTGATATGATCATTGTCAGGCGGTGGATTTGCCTCAGTTGAGTTAGCGGCCCTCCAGAAATATCTGCCACAGTAACTCTAATGGAATCGGACAGAATTAGCACTTACCCGCATATCGACACTACTCCAGCACCAGCGTAATCAAATCACTGCAAATCAGATTTAGTTGCTCACGTCGGCATAGCAGGTGATGTGAAACAACCTAATCTCTGAAGGTTTTTAAGGGAGTTTGCGGCATTCAATGTCATTGCAAATCTATTTTTTGACACCTCAAACATCCCAAATCTCTCAATCTAAAGAGAAGGAAGTGTCTGAATGAAACCGTGGAGGCATGGCTCAGTGTGAGGTGAAAGGGAAACGTAAACACTGAGGTAACTTTTCCTCGGAGGCCCATTCTCTCTGCTTCCTCTTTCTGACTTGTTTCTCACCTCCGAGAGTCCCGGGGGGGAAGTTTGCGTGTTATCTTTGGGCTGCAGAGACGCCCCTCATGCCTCCCTCTTCAACCGACAGGAAGCTCTGCCCAGTTGTGGATTTTAACAGAGTAGTCGTGTTGTCCCAATTGAGGAACTAACTGGTTTCACTGGTACACTGTGGCCCTAGTTACATGTACACAACGTAGCTGATAAAAAGCAGCCTTAACTTACGGTCAGTTCAAAATACACTTGACAGGCAGAGTCTTTGTTTAGAGTTAATATCATTTGCTGTGGGATAATGAATACACTCAAGAGTCAATCATATCCTGAAACTGAAAAAGGCTTTGTGTTGTTTTTATTAAAAGGAGACATAAAGTGAATGTTCGTCGTTCTGACAATGAGACACACACACACACACACACAACCACACACACACAAACACTTTCATTGTGCCCCTGTGGGACATTTCATGTCTTCAACTTCATCGTCACATACCTTTCCCTGCTTCAGTTTGCAGCATGAATAGTGGGCCGACCCCACTGTGGGTGTTGGGGACACAAGGGGGACAATGGATCTCCTTTAGGTTGCGGCGGTGGAAAAGGCACACATGCCGCTGGGGTCCTCCCCCGACTCCAACACTGATTTTACACGGTTGTGCTTTTTCACACTGGCTGAATAAATGGCAGGAGACAAAAGGACAAGTCTCCTTTTTTTTCTCTTCCTTGAGGACTTTTTTTTTTTGCTTCTTAAAAGTACAAACCAGTGAGGGGAAAGTGACCTTTGACATCACTTTTTTTTTGGGGTCCACTCCCTCTCTGAAACGAGGGGAGGATTATGGCAAAGGTCGTTAGTTTGTGTCACTCTAAGTGTGAGTGATGTCATTGTTTATATTGACTGGCCTGGGAAAATGATGAATTTGATGTTTCAATACTACTTTTTAGACTTGTGTTGCTTCTTAGTCAGAGGAAAGCTCCTCCGTGATACTATTAAAAGCGGTCCCACCGCCTCTCATCCTCACGCTGGATTTAAATCCAACTCAGGCGACAAATTGACTTTTGTTGTAATGCCGGCCCGAATGACATACGAGGCCATAATGTGCATTGGAGTGTGCTCGTTAGGAGGTACCTGCTGCAGTTACAAGGGGAAGAGAGACGCGCTGAAAAGACCACACGGTGTGGTTTGTTGCCGAGGGACCCCGATGCCACAGTGGGACATCACTTTGTTCTGCACACAAAAGAGACTCATTTAGACTCCAGGCAATTACAGAGTTTCTCCTTGCCGTCTTTTTTCTTCTTCAGGGTTGCACTTCATACAGTGAGACCCTGACAAGTCTCGTTTTAGAATGGGTGGGACTGGGAGGAGGCACGGAAATGGGAGGGTGGTCTTCGTATTGATTAGATAATTTATGACGTCGCTAAACCAGGCAGTGTCTACAGTGATTAAATTTGGCATGAACATGCTGAAAGCAGTGGGGTTTTTTTTTGACTAATTGCAGCAGGACAACTCTTAATGCTTTGCTTTCTGAGACACACTTGTTCCAGTTGTGACTGCTTGTTTTACAGGATGCCCTTCCTCAGTACTACAGCAGCAGGCAGACACTGGTGGGATCTCCCTGTCTGGAGCCGACTCAGATCCAGGGCGACAACAACACTCAGGTGAGCGAGCCAGCCGCTCGAAGCATCCCTCGTCCCTCCTGTGTTCACTGTCAACATCACTGGGGACAAACTGGGGCTTTAAAGTGGTACTTGAGAGCTTCTGTTTCCCGTCCGTCATGAGTGTCCCTCTTGTGTTTGGGCCTGTGTGTGTGTGTGTCTCAGCAGGCGGGTCAGCTGTTCTACGTGGGCCTGCCCTCCAGCTACAGCCTGCCCTCAATGGAGGCCCCCCTGCCGAGGCTCCCCTCCTACGAGAGCGTCCGAAAGAAGGACCGCCAGAGGCAGATCCACATGATGATCGCGGACCGCTTCGGCCTCAATGGACCCATTGTGACCGAGGTCAGCTAAATTAGGCAATCGGGACTGTGTCCCGGCGCTTGATACAGTCCCAAATGAGTTGACAATGAAGTCTGTTCAGGTGCTGTTGTTAAGCCTGGGAACAGGGACGATTTTTGAACTCCTATTACAGTTTTGAGGAACGCTAAATCTCATATAAACTGATTTTATTATGGAGGCCCCTCGCGTGCAGCCTCACAATGAACGAAGATAATGAGAAGCAGGCTCTTTCTATTATGACCACGCTGTCATACAATATTGTAACAAGAGCTTGTTCATAGATTAGAAGGCATTCAGAGTGCAGTAAACAGGATTCACTATCGGCTCATCTCAAGCTCGCTGCCGAATTGTGCTGCCGGCCGCGTTTCAAGGTTTTACCGAGTTGATCTTTCGCTGAGCTTTTGACTCCGGCAACGCTTGAGCAAACAAGGTAATGAGTACGATGCACATCAAACACAATTAAAGCCTGCATCCCGAGTGCAAACAGTGCACGAGAATGCAGCTCTGTGCTCCTGTCTTCTGCTTTTTTTTCTACTTTGACCTTTCCTTTTTTTCCTTAATTAAACAATCCTTAGCATGGCTGCCCATCTTTCACACACAAACACACACACACACACACACAAACACACACACAAACACACACACACATGCACAGATACGCAAACAAAGAAGGCACACACACGGTACTTTCCAGACAGCCCATCACCAGTCACTGAAAAGTATCCCTCCCCCTAACTAAAGTTGAACTGATAGCCCTTTAATATCGGTCCCTGTCTGTCCTGCGGACATGGTAGTAAAAATTATCAGCCTGATGTGTGTGTGTGTGTGTGTTTGTGTGTCACACAGAGGGCAGGGTTGTGGGGTTGCTCCTGTTGCCTGAGGGTCCCCAAGCAATTAAAAGATAAGAAGACCCAGTCGGTTAAAGGGAATCAGCCAGATGTGATCAGAAAGATAATGCACTGCACACAAAAAAAGTTCCAGGCGACTGACGTGGAGATTAATCGGGAGAGTAAATATCAACATGATCCACTTATTTTCAAGGATGGATATCAGACCTCAGGGTGTTTTCTAACACTTTCATCCTGCAGGAAAAACATTGTCTGTCTCCCCTGGATAATTTTGCAGTTATCACCTTTAGTGGTTACACTGTTTCTGGCTTGTGTAGATTATGTTAAGTTCATTCTGTCTTTGTCTGTAAATCACAGTAATAGTCTCAAATGGATAAGTAGCAAGGACAGTGTCCTCTAGCACAGTACAGATACCATGGCTTAATATTCAACTTTCACTGTGTTTGAACATCATTGATGTCCTGCTTCCCCGCTCAGGTGTACCAAACAAAGTGGTGTACTTTCAAACTCTTTCTCTAAAATTCATATTGTTCTTACTCATTTCCGACAGCCTCCTCCAACATATGAAGAGAGCATCCGCCACTCTGTGGATCTGCCGTACAACATCCTCTCATCCGGTCTGGACGCCTCCCCTCCTCACAGTATCTACACCAGCTCGAGGCCCGACACGCCGCCGCCTCCTATCAACTGTGACGCCAACAGCAATGTTCTACTTGTGTGACTGATTACTGCGCCAGCTTCCCAGTGATGAATGTGAAAGACATGTGAAAGCTTTAGAGGAAGTTACCAAAAAACAACAACACAAGACTTGTTCAAGACTGGATCCTTCACACGAGCTGATTCAGATACCTCAAGACTATAAGACAAGCGTTTTATGTTGAGAGACGGAGGACGAAGGAGCAACCAAAGAGGAGCTTCGGGAGAGGGCAGCTTTGGCTCGGCACATTTGAATGTTGAAAACACTTTCACACTGTCATGCTGAGAATCACTGGACATTGATGATTTCTGAGGTGGCTGGTACACCTTGAAGAAGAAAGTCGTGGACTACAACACACTAAATGAGAACCATTATTTACTTAGTTGATTTTACTGTCAGCGAACCCCTGTCTTCTCTTGTATTGTGCTGTTCCTGAGCCAGAGACTCATTGTCAGGTTTGTAATGTGGTCAGACACCTATTTGTTTCTGTGCCCTGCCGAGGCCGAGCCACACTGCCACGAAGCCCCTGGTGCAGCCTGTGAGAGGGAAGAAAAGCTGCTGATGAGAGTGCCTTCATGAACTTATAATAAGACAGATGGGTTCGGGTTTTTTCACAACTTTTTTTTCGTTGTTCTTTTAAGGCAGATGGGACTCTTGATGATTTCTCTCTTATTTATAGCTCATAGACATATTGATTTGTCCTGTTCTCCAGAAGGCTTGGAGCAGCAGAGGGAAGAGGAGGTTACCAAATGAAAACAACAACAAGTTCCTTGTAGGGGAAGCACCGATCCGGCTTTTTCAATCCCGACACCAACACTTTGGCTTCGGGTGTCATTCGATACCGAGTACGGATCTGATGCCAGCGTTTGATGAACACCTTGTATGTCTCACTGTGTGGAAGAAGTGGCTTGTAAATGTAAGGCAACATTAGGCTTTAGTTAAACATTGTTTTCCTAACTTGAAGCAGAATGTAACCAACAAATACATACATGTACTGAATTGGTATTAATTATAACGATGCTGTTTAATACCAGATGGTGCCAGAGAACAAGCTATTTGAGTATCGGACTGATATCAGCATCAGTGCATCTTTAGTTCCTTATTGACGCCTGCCTAGTTTTTCTTTATCACAGCGTATGTTTTTGCTACATGCACACACGCCAAATGTTTGTCCTGCACATTATCATGTTGTATTTATTGAAGAAAAAAAAGTGACTCCACGTTATTATTTCTGAAAGCAAATGTAATAAATCCTTTCTTTTTTTTGTTAGTTGATGCCAGACTATTCTTACACAGCAATCGCACATTATGAATATTTAATAAGAATATAAATATCTATAATTACAAACGGCTGCAGAGCCAAACACAGTGAGGCTGTCCTTCGCCAGTGCAGTTATATTTTCATGACTATGTGCTCGGCGTGACGGAAAGGAAACTTTTACTTTGCTTTCATTATTCCTAAATTAATCTGCAGAGAATTGCCTGCTCCTTGATTCACCCGGATTTTAATTGAAGCTCCGTGAATGTTTTTTTTTTTTTTTCACATTTTCCTTCAGCTCACAAGCTGCTAATAAGATTCAAAAACAAACTGCAGTAATTCAATAATGAAAGTGCATATTATCAGAAATATGTCTCATTAATAGAAAGGATCAGGAAATAAAAGAAACGTTTGAGAGTTGAACCCTGTAAAAAATCAAGAATGTGTATTTTGTTCTCAGTAAATCCAGAAAGGCCGGTTGTGGTCAGTATGTTCTGACGTCAATATATATTTATATCAACATTGGATCATATGACCGTGTTTAATGTTAACAGGCATTTCAGTGAAACTCAGTCGAGGTCAGAATAGTGTCACCAGTCATTCCCTTAAGCTGAAAAAGACAAAGCGACCTCTGTTTGTGAAACTCTAAAGTCACACTAATTAGACAAGAGTCTCAAAGTAGCCTATAAATTGTGTCTTTAAAAAAAAAACTCTGGTCAAATGATTCTTTATTTTGACTCAAAATCTCAAGACTTCTGATTGTTTCAATCTTAATCGGTATTGATATTTATGATATCTAGTCTATGGTCATTAGGTCAGAGCGGGACAGTAATCTAAGTGCACAGCATCGTGAACATGTATCAGGTTTGCATTTAAAATACCATCAATTCTCCCAGCAATTATTGGTAGTATTCTTATCAATTACGCAATTAAAGTAGAAATAAAACAGTGTTATATTCTACAAGCTAAAGTCCTGCATTGAAATTATTACTTTGAAATATTATCAACTAAATGTACTAAAGGTATTAAAAGCTAAAGTAGTTAGTATGTATGGTGCAGAATGTTATAATACTTTATTACAGTAATATTGTTACTTATGAATGAACATGTAAGAAGCATTTTAATATTGTATCTGACAGATTAAACTCATTTTAACACCTTTTTAAGCTGTTAGGCCGGTCATACTATTTATTGGACCATGTTGACTAAAATGCAATGGAGTACCTCAAGATTAAAAAATAAGTAGGCAATAGTAATAATATGACATATAACCGCGAAAAAAAACACGTTTTATCTAACCGCAAACCTACGTCAGTAGCAGCGTCATCAACGTTCACCTCAGAAACATGGCGGCGCGCTTTGTCCGCCGGAGAACCTCGTTCGTCACTGACGGAGAAACCCGAAGCTGCCCGAGCAGCCGAATGCCAGTCTGGCATGTAAACAAGGTCAGACACTGCAGCACACAGTCCGCACGCGCCCTCCTCCAGACACAGACGGCTGCTCGCGTTCAAGGGAAGACAGGAAGACAACCTGCTTTGCTAAACTTCTGAGGAGAAAGGTAGGCTCGTGCCTCACGCGCGCGGTATCGACCGTGTGCTATTTGTGTTGTTGTGCACGTCCGCACTGCAGTTGCGTTACATGACATTAGCAGCATGAATGTATGAATGATGTCGCTCTGTAGCTTGCACAGCTGCAGATAAGTATCTGATCCGCGTGCACGGGGAGTGTAACTGCAGCGATGATATAGATTTGCCGCAAAGTCACGCGGCAGGTGTGTTTACCTCATGCGCAGCATCAGCTGGCCTCGAACTGTCGCTCTCGCGCTGCAGAAACTGCAGCGTCATGTTTTCCCACGACATTGATAATCCTTTCTGAAGGAGCATTTCCATTTCAATCAGCCTGTAGCTTGACTTCAGTCTCTGCTAGTCCAAATATATTTCACTTATTTATATATTTTTTGAATCGAGTTCAATATTTCAGCTTACTATTACTTGCAACGACTGCATACATTGTATTGCAGCACATACGGGTACTGTATGTACTACATGAGTGCTGCACCTTTGTGGAGCTTCATGTGCTGCACACATTCATTCCTTTAATAATACACCTCCATAACTTAATTCATAAACTAACCAGCTGTGGATGAACATGTAAGAGCAACTGTTTCTTTATGCCAGTGAATTCACCCACATCGTCCTCAGTCTGGGTCGGCATGCAAACCAGTTTGAACTGGTCATCCCAGCAGCTTCGGTGCCAGCCAGACACAGAAGGAGCTGGTGCATTTCTCAGTTAATGATGGCGAGAAAGTGAGACAGGAGGACAGAAAAGAGCGAGACTCACAAGGACAGTCTCCCACTGGCAGCTGGGGAAGTGTGCAGGGCCTGTCACGTTTCAGAGCGCCTGCTCCTAGTGCTCGATGATTCATTGATGTGTTCCGGCCTCCGATACGAGGACATGACAGACTAATATTTGACTTTATTAACTTAACATGTTTAGTAGCAGCTGCTGGAGCCGACGACCTGGCATTCCTCTCTTTAGATAAGATGCTGTGATCACGAGAGAACTTCCTTCACGTGTTTAATGGTTTATGGCATACTGGTGTTTTTGATGGAAACATTCACTATGTTTACATCTTTCTTAAATCTCTGAGAAAAAAAACAAATGAAATGGTTTGTTAGTATCAAAAGTACTCATTATGCAGAACGGCTACATTCAAAGTGTTAATTATTATGGAACATTATATTATTTGTTTTTGTTACAATTAATGGAAGAGTATCTTAATGTTGTACTTCATCAACGTGCAGCCAGTTTTACTTGGTAGACAGGATACAGTATCTTATGAAACGCATCATGTGCTAAATATAGGTTTAAAACCTAAATGTAGGTTTTAAACAAATGAAGTGAAGTAGAAGAATAATAAATATCATTAAATAAATAGAGGTAAAAGTATGTCAAATTGTAAAAAGTACTGAGTTCCATCCACCACTGTTAATCTGAGCTATAACCTTGTAATGTGCATTGTCGTGTGTCAAAGTGTTTTTGATGGTAAATCATTTCTAAACTAACACACATTTGTGTTTATTCTGCAGGACTCTCACTGCAGCCAGCCAAGATGATGCAGTGTTTTCACTTCATGGTGGAGCCGGCCAAAAACTTTACGGCCAAGATAAAGGTAAGACACGCTCTGGTGCACTCTTAAAAAAAAAACAAAAAAACATTGTGTGTTTAATGTGCAAACCTGTTGTTTTGGGTCACCTTGATACTGATGCAGACAGTTGACATGACAACTGTTTTTGTTCCCACGTGACTGCGCAGCTTAATTCAACAAGAGAGCGTCTGTGAGAGTCTGGAAGGGAGCGGTGTCTTTTATTTTCTGCTGACAGGAACAGAGCCACCATGTGCATTTAGATCAGGCTGATCACCCCTCCCTACTCTGACTTCATTACTCTCTGGGGCTAAAGCAGCGCTAATGTCCTCCAAATGTCCTCATTACTGTGCTGAGAACTGCTCCCTTTCCAAACTCCTTTCTCATAAAACAATCCTTTAATTTTTAATCTTCCTGCAGGAATCACACAAGAGAGCAACGATTGACAAGAGGGAGCCTCTGGATGCGGATCAGCTGTTCGTTGTGGATCTGGCTAGAGATCTAAGCCGAGTATGCCAGGTAACAAATCCCTCAGGAAACTATAAATAGTTTGTCTGGCTTGGGAAAAGAGAAAGAGAAAGAGAGAGAGAGAGAGAGTGTGTGTGTGTCTGTGTATATGTATATATATATATCTATCTCAAATTACAATTACACTTGTGTGTGTGTGTGTGTTCATTCACTGTCCATCAGGTTGGAGCATGTTGATATTTGGCAGCGAGATATTAGATTAGATTAGATATTACTGTATTAGTCCCGCAGTGGGGAAATTTCAGGATTACAGCAGCAAACAGGGTAAAGTGAACCCCAAGAGACACAGTAAAATAATCTAAACAAATAATATGTATATAATAAGCGGTAAAAGAGAACTGTAAAAAAAAAAAAGAAATATATATACTGAATTAGATATATGCGTTGTGTCATTCTCCTAGAAGTATTTTTTTTATTTTGACAGGTCATTAAACTCTTTGAAATGTGCGATTACAGAGTTAAATTTGTTTAAATAAATGTTCCTCATTTCACTAAGTGTCTTACACGTGAGGAGGAAGTGCATCTCAGCCTCACCTGTCCAACAGTGACCACAGACTTGTCCCTCCGTCTCTGCAGAGGTCCGCAGTCCTGGAGCACATCTGGAACCTTGATGACACCTGGCCCAGCTCCCTCTGCAGGGCCTTCACCCTCCAGTGGGCCTCCATGTTGGAGAGCAAGGTCCTTACCTGAGAGAATGATCCATCTCCAGAGGGAGAGAACGGGACAATACTTACTGAAGGTGTGTGGAGGTTTTATCAGTCACGGTTTGGGTGATTCTGTGTGCAGAAGAGGCCCATGCAGACGGACGGCTGGCCAGAGGTGGAAGAGGTCAAACAGCCCGATATGATCAATGAGCAGGACCTGCTGGAGGCCCAAACCGTGATCCTCAACTGGATTAAGGACCTGAGAGCTCAGCCTGAGGTGATCCGTTCGATTATCCTATTTTCTATCTCTATCTTTGGGGATTTTATTATTTTATTGTTTTTGCTTCTCGTTCCCAACGTTGTAAATATCTCTGTTATTGATTTGTTGCTCTTGTGAAGCCCTTTGAGCTGCTCCATAAATAAATAAAGCGTATTATTATCGTTCCCCTGCAGCAAAGTGTGTGGCCCGGGGAGCCTGTGGCAAAGGTTCTGGAGGACCTGCAGTCAGCTTGGCGCTGGGGCCGCGCGCCCAATCTGCTGAGCGCCATGGAGCTGGTGTTTTGGACTTTATTGGTGCAGCGTCCCGATAAGGTAGTAGTCCACGTCGCAATTCACAGAGTCTGCTTCCCCGGTTGTGTTAATTGTGCGAGTGGTGACACAGAACTCCTTCGGTGCGTTCTTGCAGGACACCATACCGCAGCAGTGGCTCACGTGGAAGCAGAAGACGCAGACGATTGGTTTGTAAATCAAAACTGAATCAAGTTGAATTTTGTTATAAATCTGAAGACTTTCACTTCCTGATGAGTTGTTACTTTCTCCATCCAGGTGCCATATCGTACATTCCTCAACCAGGTGAGTGATATTCTCTATATCAGCATGCACTTAGAACCATTACAGACGACGGCTGTACTGCTTTCACGTTACACTCTGACTGCTCGGTGTTGTCGAGTATATTGCTAGAAATCTATTTCATTGTAGTTTTGCACCGAACAGGCAGACCAAAGAAAATGACAGCTCAGTCTGCAAATAAGAGATCATATGATACAAAACAACGCTCGTATATATCTGCTACGCACAGAAAAATGACATATTATAACCCAAATAGAAGGCATTTAGCTTATTAAGGTTATATGTGAAGTGTATTTATTTATTTTTTAAGAAAAAGAGAAAACCACAAATAATTTAGAGATTATATGGACTTTATGGACATGTTGGATGCTGTTTGAGCTGCAGAGCTTGCTTTATGACTTTATTATTATTATTATTTTATCTGTGCAAATAGTAATAAATAGTTTGGGGGTATCACCTTTTATTTGTAGTAAAAAAAAATGGAAATGTCCGGACAGAAAACCTCTTCTTTACTTTCGCATTTTCCTCATCATAATAACCACTTTGTTTTCCTTTCATACTGGTTTGACAGCCTGTATCTACTGAAAATAAAATAATTATCTGTTACATTTACACTGTTAAACAAACATCTCTTATGACTAAAGCCCTGTTTGTTTGTTTTTTACAGTGTGGGACTGGATCTCAGATGCAGCAGGTACAGCATTCATTTCAACATATATGTAGAGTATGATCTCTGGAGAACCTGTCTGCTGATGTAATCCTTGTCACTTCTCTCTCTAGTGGAGGTGACTCTGGACCTGGACACAGCCAACCCCGACCTGCTCATCTCCACCGACGAGAAGAGGATGCGCTGTGGCTTTGAGAGGAAGGACATCCCCAACTACCACCAACGCTTCGACGGCTGGTGGTGCGCTGTCGGGATGGAGGGCTTCGCCTCCGGCCGCCACTACTGGGAGGTGGAGGTGGGCGAGCGGGACTGGAGGCTGGGCGTGGCCAAAGAGTCGGCCCTGAGGAAAGGCTTCAAGTCCCTGAACACAGATAACGGTTACCTGAGCCTGCGGCTGGAGAGGGGCACCGAGCTGAAGGCCCTGACGGTGCCATACACCGCCCTGCCGCCCGGCCTCATCCCCCGCAAGGTGGGCGTCTACGTAGACTACGACCGCGGCCAGCTGTCCTTCTATGACGTGGACAAGCACTTCCATATTTACACCTACAATGAGAGCTTCGATGAGAAGCTGTTCCCCTTGTTCGGGACAGTGGAGATCATCAAGGATCTGGTGATCAAGTCCCCGGCGGCTAGGAGCCAATGTATCTGCCCGACGCCCTGCATCTGGGGTTGAGTCTTCTCCTGTCACCTCTTCCTTCACACGCCAGTAGATATTATATTAAAGTACAACACTATGGCTATGTGATAATCAATGGGAGAAATCAGAGATCCTGATGTAAAAGTCCATCATTGTGCTATTGGATAGCTCCACTATGTGCCCCCTCTCTATGCTGCTGCTGCTGCTGCTGCTTTAATGTGATTGTCGCAACCACTTCCTCACTATAGAGTTACAGCGCTCCTCTTTGCTCACACATATTGTATGTATTTTTGAAAAGGAATCTCTACTATTAATGTAATCTATTGTGCAATATTAACCCAGGAGTAAGAATGCATTTCTGTCTGTGAATGATAAATAAACCAAATCCAGGTCTTACTCTTTGGTCTGTTTATTAGTATAATAGACATAATGATTACATTGTATATGTCACAAAAACAGGAACAAAAGACAAAAATAAAAGAAAGGGGAACCTTGAAAGCTGAGTTGTGTTTGGTCTCAACATCCACAGCCACAGCCACAACCTGGCATTATCTTGGGTAAATAAACTTGTGGCGTCAGATATCAGATCTCACCATCTTCTCTTGTTTCTCTCTATTCTCCATTTCTCTTCTATCTCTGTTGTGGTTATTTTACACCACTAAATATTTTAAGCACACGTAAAGAGGCGACATGGAGGAGCAGAGTAGAATATAAACCGCACCAGTTGACCCAGTGATCTTTTGGACTCTTGTGTTTCCACCAGTGGCTCATCCAAGAATAAACTCTTAAACTTCTTGATGTTTCCAAACATGTTAAGCTAATATTGAGGAAAAAGAGTAAATAGTATTAACTGGTTTACAAGATGTCTAAAACATTTCAGTTTAATAATCATTCAGTTGCAATTAAAAGTTGAGACACATACACTGTGTGTCACTGTAAAATAGTGAGAAAAAGGTTTTACATGGAAAGCAATTTGAGAAGATTTTAACTTCATGAGATCACTATGTAACACAAGTCAAGACTGGACCATCAACCACACTGGTCTGAGGCCCCGGAGCTACAACGTTAATAGTTTGTGTGCTAAATAAATTGAAATGTGCGTTCAATAATTGCATGTTATAATTGTTGCAAGTTTGAATATATCATATTTAATTTAATAATGTTGTGCTTATGCTGGCAAGAACCTTTTTGAGGCCACTACTTCCAGAAACCAAAATAACATGTATACAAATAAAAAAAATAAAAAAAATAAAATGTTTGTATGAATAAATAATCTGGAATCACTAAGTACAGAATTTCAAAACAACTTTATTTTCTGTCGAAGACTTTCCGCGACTGTAATGATGTCATCGGTGTGCGACGACAGCAGCGACGGTTTACATGTTTACATGAGTTCTTTAAAGAGCGATGAACGATGGCAACAACAGCTATAAAACAAGCTTTAAAAACCCACTTTGGGTTTGACAACTTTCGCTCTAAAGTACAAGAAGATGTCGTTAAAGCCGTCGTTAAAGGTAAGCGAACACATATGCGTTAAGCTAGTTTATCTTTGTGCTAATTAGCCGCCGTTAGCTAAAACTAGCTCGCAGCAACAGCAACATAACTGACAATTTGTGTTCATACTTAGCGTTAGCTCGAGATGAGGCTCAATTTGAATGTCGTCTTCTGTCACAGAGAGTGACTGGTGTTGTCTCCCCGCAGGTGACGTGGATGTGTTTGTGTGCATGCCGACTGGAGCAGGGAAGTCCCTCTGTTACCAGCTGCCTGCTGTCATGGCTCAGGGCATTACTCTGGTTATATCCCCACTAATTGCTCTCATTCAGGTCAGTCTTCGTCTGTTGTTGGGCTCCTACAATGCAATGTATGATCTCAGTTCTGTGTTAATCCCTTACTGTGTGTGTGTGTGTGTGTGTGCGTCTCTGCACAGGACCAAGTGGACCACCTGAAGAGTCTGAACATCCCTGCCTGCTCCATCAACTCCAAGCTGGCAGCGGGCGAGCGCCATCTGATCCTGGCAGATTTAGGCAGCAGCAGCCCCAAGCTGAAGCTACTCTATATTACTCCCGAGATGGTGGCCTCACCCTCGTTCCAGCCATGCCTGACCGGCTTGGTCTCCCGCGGCCTGTTGTCTTACCTGGCTGTGGACGAGGCTCACTGTGTCTCCCAGTGGGGACACGACTTTCGGCCAGACTACCTCAAACTGGGAGCTCTGCGTGGACGCTTGCCGGGGGTTCCCTGTTTGGCCCTGACGGCAACGGCGACCAAGAATGTACAAGAGGACATTTCTCGGTCCCTGAGGCTGAACTCGCCACAGTCTTTTGTTACGCCTGTCTTCCGCAAAAACTTGCACTATGATGTGATCTTCAGGGAGCTGCTGCCAAACCCTTACGCCCACCTCTACGCCTTCATTCAGGAGGCACTGGCGCTGGACAGCGGCTCATATCAACAGGTTGGGATTGTTTGTGTAGGAGTTTCTCCTTTTTTTTTTATGAATGAATTTACATAGATTTAAAAAAAAATGCTATTTACAACACTGTTTATTTTTTTGAATCTGCTGCCTCAAAAGTTTGATTGGTTACAGTAAAATAACTGAGACGACTGATCTGAAATCCTGTTGGAGCAGTAGGCAGAGAACAACTAATTTGAAAGAATAGAAACTTGAACATCTGAATATAATAGTGGTGGTTAGCCATTTCTCTCTGGGTTCTAGAAAAGTTCCTTTTGAAGTTCGCAAATTTGAGCAATGCCTTAAAATGTGCCGAGGCTCACAGACCTCACAGGAAGAACCAAAAGAACCAAGCTTAAAGGATCTGTGTTGAATGTTTGTTTGTTTATGTTATGTGTACCGATGTATTGTTCTAAACTGTCAAATATCCACATCAGTACCTGTCCTGTAGGCTGTGATGACCCCAAAATTAGCTGATCATTTCCACTTGAACATGACAATAAGAACCTTGGTTTCTTTAACCTACTGTGTGTAATATGTATGAACAGGGTTGTGGGATTGTGTACTGTCGGACCAGGGAAAGCTGTGAAACAGTGGCTCACCAGCTGACCAAGCTTGGAGTCTTGTCCAAACCGTATCATGCAGGTTAGACTGTTTTTCCTCCATGAGGTTGTAGAATTACAAATCACAAATATTTTGTCTAGAAAAGCTCAATTTTTCTTCTTCTTTATTTTCGTCCTGTAGGTCTGAGAACAGGAGATCGCACAGAGGTCCAGAACGAGTGGATGCAGGGGGAGGTCCTGGTTATTGTCGCCACCATCAGCTTTGGTATGGGAGTCGACAAGGCCAATGTTAGGTGAGGCTATAAGGCTTCGATATAATATTTTGTTTTGGCTCCAGAATTTAAGTTTGCATGCACTGATGTTTTCGTTAACCCCACAGGTTTGTAGCTCACTGGAACCTCGCCAAGTCCCTGGCGAGTTACTACCAAGAGTCTGGGCGAGCGGGCAGAGACGGACTGCCGTCCTGCTGTCGCACATACTACTCCCCGAGAGATAAGGAGCAGATGAACTTCCTCATCCGCAAGGAGGTTGCCCGCAAACAGGTCAGCATAAGCATGACAACAAGGTGCTCAAAATGTAACCAGCTCATATCAAACTCTGGGTTTTTTGTGATCATTTTGTAAACTTGTCTGCAGGAAAAACGTGGCTCTAAAATGGAGACCAACGAAGCCGGCAACAAAGCGGCCATCAAGGACTTTGATGCCATGGTGTCGTTCTGTGCTCAAGAAGCGTAAGTAAAGCATTCAGTGCACACGTGCACGCCCGTCACCTTTTTGTTTAATGCGTTCAAAAGTGTAGTCAAAGCATCACATGATCACGTAATGTCTCCACCCGTCAATCACTCATAATATAACATGCAGTTTTATACATTGAAACATAACTGTTGTTAGATGCATGCTGTGCTTTTTAAAATGCAGCCAGTCCATTTCAGCTCGTGTACAGCAGAGGGCAGACTTGATCTGTGTTTTCAGCTTTGTTGTGAAGAGTGTCGAGGAACACTGAAGACAGTGTCTCCCTTAGAAAAACCAGCTCAAACTCTAAAGGGGCTTTCACACCTGTAGTTCGGTTCATTTGTCTGGAATTAGAGGGGTAAAAAACTATTAATTTTTGTATTTCAGTTCTGATCGAGAGGAGTAGATAAGACATTATTCAGACAGACGAGTAACTCATTGATTGGACCGCTTTGGCGTTTATCACTAAGATGCAGCGTTCTAAACACACTTTGATGGTCTTAAAGAACTGACAAAGTACACAGAGGTGGGTCATATTAATCTGCATACGTGGTACTGTTTTTACCAAAAGATTTGCTTTCACTGGTGATATACATGGCCCTAAACAGATCAATTGAAAGGACAGATTTCACCATTAGCAGATGGATTTATTAGTAGTTTAGCTTTTAAATTCACGCTAGAATCACGTACGTGCTTTCATAAAAGTTCCTCTGCTTTCACACCACAAACAAACCGCACCAGGGTCCACTTTGAAGCGGACCTGGGTTTGATTGACAGCTTTAACATCAGCCCATATTAACTGTACTAACCGGGCAAACTCTGATTTGTTTAAACCGAACGAACCAGGTTAGGTGTGACTCTGACTGCCAGTTCTCGTTCCATAAGTATGACACATTAATAAAACATTTAGTCTCACTCATTCGTATCTCACTGTATAAATCACCCAATACATTGTTATAGCTCATATTCCGTGTATTAGCCTGCATTATTGAAGCCACTGGGCTTCCTCGAGACAGAAGAGTTGTTGTTGCTCTGTTTAGCGCAGAGATGCTCCGAAGAAAGTAGATTCCCCTGAAACCCTGGGAGCCTCAGCGGCTGTGTTTGGCAGCCAGCCAGGACGTCCTTCAGTGTGTTTGTCAGGTGTTTTGTTGTTCGAGGGTTGGGCTCCTCCGCTAGTACCTCTGAAAGCTCTCGAATGTCTGTTGAGTATACACGACTCCAGCCGCAGTAAAAAAAGGTCATTTGTGTTTATTTGAAGACCATTTGCACCGCGTCCTGTTTTGCCTAAATGGTCAATCGCTTCATCTTTGCCTTGCGACCGCAGCAGCAGCAGCAGCAGCAGCAGCAGCTCATACAGGTCAGCACCGTCATGAGCAGGACCACCGCTGCAGGAGAGAGATAACAACGGCATCATGAGCGGCTCGCCCTTTAAAACAAAAACACAGGAATGGTTTAGCAATAGAGAGCGGAGACTCACAGATGAAGGTTAAGATGACAAAGAAAGCCCCCAGCTCCACAGGGCCGGCATTGGGAAGACCCTGCAGCTTGACCCATATGTTCCCCAGGATGCTCAGCGTCTCCTCTCTGGCATCCATCCTAACGAGGCGGAAGCATTTACAGCGTAAAGGTCACACTTGAATTTGGTTTACACAGTGTCTCATTTGTTTGCCTGCCTTCAGTCTTCAGGATGTGGCTCCTGTTGCTCATTACGTACCGCCCGAATGGGTGAGACCACGTTGCTGGTGTGTTGACACATGCACAACACTTTCAGCTTTTTATCTGCCATCACGGAGAAATTATGCTTAAAGGTTTCTCAATCTGTAGGTTCCTCTTTTTAAGAGAAAGTGGGAGGCGTTTTACGGGTAGTGCACTGATGTCGAGCATAGTTTTTAAGTGTACCAGTGTAGTGACAACAGCTGGGTGGGGGTTTAAGGTGTTCACAATAACGAACAGGTTAACCCCCGTCAGGCTCTCTGTCAAACGACATAACAAAGGAAGGATTCGTCTCTCTCTCTCGGCCTGTTTCATTGTGTGAAATGTGTTTGATGTGTTGTGTGGCGTTCCAAGCGTCAAGCGATACGTGATTTACATGCCTGTGTTATTGTGGTGTAAAGTAAATGAAAGGCCTCTGGGTGTGACGGCCTGTGGGCTCGGCTCTTTACTGGTTTTGCATGTCTTTGCTTTGGTATTGTATTACAAAAACATAATACCAACAAAGACTAAATAATACAAACACTGTGTGGAGGAATTTAGGACACTGTTGAGTGTTGACATACGCTTCATTAGTTCTTGTCGAGAATCAGATGAGAAGAGTCGTACCACTGTGCGTTATGTAGCTATATATCTACTTGGAGCCTGCAGCATGCTAGCTTAAATTAGCACAAAGACTGTAAACAAGGGAAGTCTGTCTCTGTCTGAAGGTAACAACGCCCCTCACAAAACCCACAGTACAACGCTGGATTGCAGTTGTTACGCTTCAGGTTGTGTACTGATTAAACACATGTGTATATTCACGTCATAATACATATTTCTGAGCTTGCTGGTAGGCAGGTCTTGTTACTTTTTGACAAACTTAGGCAAGCTGAAGCAATGCCTCTATAAAGCATGAACACAAACTTATCACATTCATGACGGGAATGTTGATTTTATACTGTTATACTGTTTTCATGTCATTTTATGCGGTGACAGCATCCTCTTTGTGCTAATTTTAGAACAGATGGTTTTGAGATTTAGGAACATGCAGATATCTAACCAGAGGCTATTATCTCTTTAGAGCGTTATGTAAATAGTTTGCTGGTGTTTTTAGGCGGCCCTCACCGATAAAGGACATTTCTGCACAGTCAACACTTTGTGGTTGTTCATTATAGATCCTGTTTGCGTCCAGTTTTGAATAATAAATTCCCTCTTGAAACAATTTGAATCTGTAGACAAAAATATATTAAACTTTGCCTTTCAATCTGACTTTTCTCTTCTAATTATCAAACAGACTTTTCCCCACTTTTAGCCTTACAGTTTGAAATGCCCGATGTATGTTTGCGCCTCACAAGTCTGCATTTCTGAACACATTCTTCACATTCTTCTCAACATGGACTTTTCCTCGGGTGCTCCGCTCAGACACAAACTCTCACATTGAAGAACACTTACCTGTGAACGTCTCCGTCGTCGTGTTCACACGCCCGGCGCAGCTCGGACTGACTTACAGAAGTGAGCAAACCAGTTGATGAGGAGGAGACCGTGATGAAGGTGACATGTCTCCTCTGAAGGAGTTACCTGCTGAGCGTTGTACTCGTCAGCGTGTTCGTTTGTTGTCGAAACGTTCGGTACGTCCTGAGCAGACGGAGATAATTGGTCGGGTTGAGATTACGGTGCGGAGGAGGAATTCCTCAGGAACTGATGAGACTCTGCATGTGGAGTGAAGAAGAAGTGAGATGACACATGTGAAACAAAAATGTTTCTCCTCTTTGGTCCTGCGGGCTTGTTATTCTCGGTGTCTGCGAGCAAAGTAGTGAACTGCTGTGCAGCTTACTTTATTTCTCTCTTCCCGAGAGGCTGTTTTCTCTTCGGCAGTCCTCCCTGGGAGTGACTGTTGCTTCAGACTCTTTGTTTGCCGCTCCACCTCCACCTCTCCACCTCTCCACCTCCTTTAGTGGAGCTGCTCCGCTCTCTTTCATAGCTGTGGAAGCAGCGTTCCTGTTTCCAGCCTGCTAGTTAGTATGTGGATGGCTGTTTCCACTCAGTGTGTGTGCGTGTCTGTGTGTGGGTGTGAATATTGGCTGTTACATAACACCTGATTTGACACAGAAGTATGAGGCCCTTTTCTAAAAAAACAACAACAACAAACTTTTCCCCTACTAATAATAACCGTATTGTGTCCAAAAGACTCTGAAATGTATTTATTTATATCACGATTTCTTGAATGTGTTCTTCTTCTCAGCACTGAAGTCAATACGAGAGCTTAGCTCTGTTATTGTTAGACAGTGGTATTTTTTTTAATTTCATGGCACGACGGAGCCCGTTTGACTCGTAGAAGAACAGAAATATTGATCACAGTAATGTGTGACGGTTACATAAAAGCTAATAGATCAATTATGCACTAGATGCTCGGCGAATAACCGGGAGATGTTTGCTGTGAGCTCCAAAACATCCTCCGGCTCGACCTTGTAAAGGCAGACTCAGATGTGTAACCAACTTCAGCCGGTGTGGATGGATTCAGGGCCTTCAGTTGCCCTAAGGGGCAACTACTTTAGAGAAACAGTGCAACAAATTAAGAAGTTTTCACGAACCCGTCAACGTTTGATCTGATAAAGAATCTGATGACACTGAACGAGGGGAGGTATCACTCGTCTCTTTGCATATGTTAAGTTTCAACAAGTGTCTCCCATCTTTCCACCAGTTGTCGCCATGCCACCATCTCCAAGTTCTTTGGGGACCAGACGCCGAACTGCGCCCGGTCCTGCGACTTCTGCCGAAACCCCAAAGCCGTGCGCGCCCAGCTGGAGCGGGCGTCGGCCCTCAGCACCACGACCGGCGCGCACAGCCAAGAGGCCGCCGGCCCGTTCGGCTTCCAGCGAGGCCTTTACGAAGGCGGGAGGAAGGGCTACGGCTTTGAAAGGCAGGACAAGCTCAGTGGATTTGCTTTTCTAGCGTAAAGTAGCGGTGAACCTTGAGATTGACACTGACGTCACGCGTTGCAGGTTTGACGAAGAGGGCGCCAGTAGTGGCGAAGAAGACGGCGGCAGCTCAATGAGGAAAAAGCAGTTTTCGAACCTCTTCAGGCAGCAGATGAGCATACGGAAGGTGGTGAATCATGGCGATTAACGCACAAACACGTTTTTAGAAAGCTATATTTCATATAGCTAGAAAAACAGCTCCACGCTGTGTTTGTTGTGTGTCTTTGTGCGTCTGTCGGCCAGCTGTTGGCAGCCGGAAGGCAGCGGCTGTTGAGCCCACTGAAAGTCAGGATTGTGGTAAATCGCTCCCACATGTTTTCGTGGAATTTGGCACAAAATTGAAGTAAAACTATTTGTCAGCAGGTCAAAGTGGAGCTCGTCCAGTTTACAAAACAACTTCAATAAAAGCAGGAATGTCACCGTTGTAAAATAGTAGAAGAAAACAACAAATATGGAATTAGAAGGTGTTTTTATGTGAAGGAGGCATCGTCACCCCGATTATTCAAACGTTAAACCCCTTCATGTAATTGAGATAAGCGGTTTATGTTCTATTCAACCCACAGAACATATTTTGGTAATTTAATACTAATCCCATATGAGCGTTGTAGAAGCCTGAAGCCAAACTACACTCTGTTTAGATCATCATACTGAGATTAGTTTGTAAAGGGAATGAAAAATAGTCAATGGAATATCCTTATTTAATGTTTAATTTCTTTATATAATACAGAAATAACACACCTAACAAACACAAACGAGAAATAATTATAACACATTAATAATAATAATAATAATAATTTAATATATATTATTAATGTATTATATTATACATATTTTTATAAATATCTAGCGTCAAAAGACTTTGCAATATTTTTTTTTTAGGAAACTAAGATTCATATTAGTTCTTGATTGAGTGCTAAATATAAATATTTTATTGGAATCCGCTGCTGTTCTCTCTTGAAAGTGTTTCAAGCTAACACCGTGTCAAAAAATACATTCATTTATTTACTTATTTGACAAATTGTGGGGCATTTTTGTGCTTATGTATTTGATATCAGAAAAGATTGCATTGACTCGAATGGAAGGAGGAGAGTTGCTTTGTTTTAGTGAATATCTGAGAATGAACTTCTGTCTCTGCTCGTGTTTCTTCAGACAACAGAGGGTCAGAGGAGCGACTTTGTTCCCCCAGGTAAATATACACACAGTAACAGTGCCGGTGTATCCAGGCTGGCCGGCAGGCTCATGTAACCGGTGTGTCTCACTGCGTAGACGCTGACTGCCCACTCCGAGAGGCCGGCAGCCAGAAGATCCCCAGACTCACCGTGAAGGTACTGAAACGCCGCGAAACGCATTCCTCATAGCAGCAGCGCTCGTTAGCGCGTCGGCATGAAGTCAGTGTGTCATGTGGCGTGAAGACGAGCGGCAGAGCCGACGTGTTCGCTGAGCAATATTAACACCGCTGATGTGCAAAAAGAAAAGAACGGGACAGTGACGGATGTATTGCAGAAAGTTTCCATCCTTCAAACTTTTCTGTCAAATGTGTCTTTTAACTAGATTTTTAAAAAAAAAACATAAATATGGATATATTATAAACATCAGTAGCTCGGTTCCTTTTTGACAGTTTTAGTTTGAATTTGATGAACCTAATATTCTATTTCAGGCCCGAGAGCACTGCCTATGCCTCCTGCAGGAAGCGCTCTATGGCCACCAGGGGGCAGAATACTCATTCAGGTAAGTCTGCAGACACACGCCTCAAACATCGTTCATAAACGTTGTGAACTTTCAAACCTTTCATTCCCCAGAGTCTCTCTACGTTGACTTTCATGTCTCTGCAGTGACACCCGGTCTCTAGGAGTCGATATTGAACACGAGGTCTTCAAGAGCACCAAGTCCTCCAACTTGTACAAAGCCGCGGTCCTGAAGAAGGTAGCTGCTCACCGCTCTGCCTGTCAAAGCATCCTCCGTAGCTATATGGAAGGTATAACGGCATATGTTCTTTTAAAGGTCTCGGAGTTGAAGAAAGCAGCACCTGGAGAAAAGAGAGACGGTGTCAAGACTGACAGCAGCAGTGAAAATGAGTCCAAACTCAAAGAGGAAACCGCCTCGTCTTCTTCCTGCTCCGTTTCGGAGGAGCTGCAGGGGTTCACATCTGCATCTGAGGTCTACTCTGTGAGTTTCACTTTACCTCACACTTCACCCAGCAGTTATTGTGGATTCTTATGGCTGCAAAGATGTCAGATATGAACTTTTGGTTCTTTTTTTACACTACCCCTCCAGCTGAAGCGTAAGAGAGTAGGAGCAGGCCAGAGAGGATCATCCGACCCCTTCCTGACGGCTAAGGAGCTGCTGAAGACCTCCACGTTGAACACTTTGTCCGACGAGTTGACGCAGAGCGGCAGGTTTTACAACGGGAGCTCCGGAGGCTCCGGAGAGACGAGCGCGGGTGCGTCTTCGGCGGTAACGTCGTCCGTCAGAGCCCGAGCAAACGCCATCGCCGCCTCCACGAACAGCCCGACGAAGGCCGGCCGACCCGTCAGCAAGAAGCAGCAGAAGCTAGCGGAGGCGGCAAAGAGCTACCACAACATTTCCCAGTATTTTGCAAAGAAAGAAATGGCAAAGAAAAGCCCCGAGGAGGCGGAGACGGGAAGTGAACTCGACGTAGCGTCATCTCATAGCGCGGCGGCGGCGGTTGCTGGAGAAAGCGACGAGCGACACTCGCCCGTCTCCGTGGAAGACATGGAGATGGATCCTGTGGAGACTCAGGACCTGAGCCGAGAGGGAAGTAAAATTGAAGTGATAGTTCTTGACGATGAGGACGAGGGCGAAGAAGAGGAAACGCGTAACATGGAGACGTTGGAGCTGGAGCGGCTTCCAGATAAATCTGAAGAGGATATCAAGTCCACTGCAGAGTAAGATGCCTGAAATGTACTATTTCAAGAAAAAGTTGATGGAAAAGTGTCTTAACATTTTTTTTACCGCTCACACAGACGAAACAAACCAACGAAAGAAGCTAAACCACCTCTCACAGAACGGGTAGGTAACCGTTTCCTAGCCTATCCTGTCATGGGTCGCCCTCTCAGGTACTGATGGTACTCATGTGTGTTTTTGTGTGTGTGTGTGTGTGTCCAGTTGACAGACGACATGAAAGCGGACAGAAGGTCGTCTCCTCCGGTGAAGCGCAGCCGGCCCGCAGACAGAAAAGTAACCTTCAACCCCGACGTGCAGGAGAGGCCCCTGCTGCCCGTCAGCGAGCTCCAAAAGCCCGTGACGCTGAAGGAAGCCGCTGATATCGTGGTCCGCTACCTGGACCCCTTTTACACGAAGGGAAAGTTCGCCAACAAGGTGAGGGAGGCAAATATCACTTTTCTGTTTGCGGGGATAAGAGAAAGCCAAGTGCGATGAAATCTCAGGTCTTGTTTTCTTGCGCCGCAGGAGTTGTTCAAGTCCTTCGCCCGCTACTTATCGCACGTTCTCGCGGAGGGGAGGAGTCGGGGGAAAGGTCCAGGTAAGCAGGGGATGAATGATGTGATGTGCATCCTGCGCTCTGCTGCATGCGGTGGACTCCTCTCTAACGCCGGTCTCTGTTTCCAGTTAAAGCTGAAGCCAAAGCGCTCATCAAGAAGTTCTTCAGCGGAGTGGAGCGCTGCGAGAGCGAGGCCGACTGGAAGCACCTTAAAAGATCGCACAGCTGTGACAGCACACGGAACAAGCAATGATGGGAAGTGGAAACGTAGTCTTTTCTAGGGTCAAAGTGCCTAAGCGTTACCACAGACGCCTGCCGACCAGGTTTATGCTTGATTTGCTCTGAGAGTTCTGCTTTTTCCAGGTTCATTGCTGCTGCAGCAACTTTTTATGTTAATAATGAAGCAATAACTTGTGGGCAGCGACAGCTGGAGAGAGCATCTCCAAGGCAAACCTGTATGCATACTAAGGAAGTAAGTGTTGTCCGTATGTTTCAGCTATTAACCGAAAATTGTGTAGTTTTCATTCTTTTTTTTTGGTTCACGACAGTATGTTTTTCTGCACTCTTTGTTCTTTAACTCAATCCGCACTTAAATCTTTAGTAAAAACCTGTTTCAAGTCTGTGGAAGTTGATTTGCGTGCGGAGCTGAAAAATGGGAACCACGGGCCTCTTGGGCTCGAGCCACGCGAGCAGAGCTGGATGCCAGCAGAGCTGGATGCTAGCAGAGCTGGATGCTAGCAGAGCTGGATGCTAGCAGAGCTGGATGCTAGCAGAGCTGGATGCTAACAGAGCTGGATGCTAGCAGAGTTGGTGCGAGATGAAAGGTCAGGAGGTCATAAACACGGTTCATCTGTTGCGGATCATCTAATATGAACCAAATGACAAGGCGAGCTCTCAAATGTTTGTGGAGATATTTCTGTCAAGGCCAAAGACGGACGGACCAACTGCCGTGTTGCTCCACAGAGGAAACGTTGAGGAGACGGCCGACCGTCATGTGAAGAACACATAATTTGAATTAATGGGACTGAAACATACAAGAACACTTATTTAACATTAAACAGACGATTCTGTTATAGGAGCTTGATGGATTTTTTTTTTTACTGCTGCTACTAATTTTGTCTTTGGCTGCTGGACTGCAAAACAAAGACCAAAGTAAATCTACAGATACTGTATGATGTGAAACTGTCCAGTTAGTGTGTGTGTTTTTTTTATGTTAAAGATGAGCTAGGAACATTTTATTTTCATGTATGTTTCTTGACGAAAGGATAATTTAGCAGATTGTTTTTTTATTTTATTTTTGCGACACAAATTCTCATGAGGGAAATGTTCCCTAGTCATAGTGCTTGTTGGAGCTGTGCGAGGCCACAGCCTCTGTCTCCACAGTCCAGAGGTAACACAAAGTGTACTGGGAGCACTGGTGGACACAGAGGCCTGGCTGTGTGGTCTGAACAGCCAGAGTCTAAGTACTCTTTGCCCCTAAATGTTTACAATAAATAATCCATGCTGAATAAGACTACCCGCAGTGTGAGAGCCGCACGACTGTGTTGTATTCATGAACACAAATGTCTTCAACTGGAGCCCAGAGGGGCTGCAGGGGGACCAGGGAGGAGACGTCCGTGCTGGGGTCGCTGTCAAATAGACGCTGACGTCACCTCCAATGGTGGTGCCTTCAAATGCCCCTTGTGATTTACGGCTCATTAAAGGATTTTCGCATCTAGAATTTGAAAAGGAAAGGTTGCAAATAGTAAAAGATGACTACATGGCAGTAGTGTTTCATTCAAAGGACAAACCCCCCTCCGTCCCCCAAAAAAATAAAAATAATCAGCAATACATATATTTCCTTTTACCTGAAATACTGTTCAGTCGAGATCGTCCGCCTTCTCTTTAATATAATGGGACTCTGTGGCATTATGCTCATGGTGATTTTTTTTAATTTGGAGATGAACTGTCCTGTAAGAGACGCATTTGAAGTAAAGAGTCGAAGTGCCCACAATAAAGCCAGCGTTTCCGACAGCACGTGAACGCAGCAGCAGCGCTCAGCCGATGCGCGTCTGCACCTCGCTGCACGTCAAACACAGAGGAGAAGCCGCCGCGGCTCTCTAACGGGAGCCGGGAGGAGGACCGTGTCGTTTCAGGTCTGCAGGTGTGAACGTGGTCACGTGGTTCGCTTCATCTCGACAGGCGGCTCCGGAAGCAGGTGCGCAGCTGTTCGCCTCTCAAGGCGTTCGCCTCAAAGGGTTACACACACTTGGGGGGGGGGGGGGGGGAGGCTGCTCGTTTGTTGTCACTTCCGCTCGAGCCGACCGTGAGTCCGCAGATCACATCGCAGGAGGAGAAGAAGAAGAGGAGGAGAGGAGGCTCTTCGGCTTCGATGCTCCGTGCCAGCAGGATGGAGGAGTTTATCACCGAGGAAGAGGAGCCGTGGTACGACCAGCGGGACCTGGAGCAAGGTGAGACACCGCTCCCCATGTCTCATGCTGCACAGGTGTAACAACGCCCCACACACAATGCACGCAGGAGAGCAGTCACTGTACAACACATTACACGCACGTGTAAACCCATGTCTCTGCATGTCTTGATATGTCTCTGCATGGCTCTGTCTGTGTTGTGTCTGTTATGTATCTACATGTGTATGATATGCCATTGCATGTCTCTGCATGTGCCTGTTATGTCTCTGCATCTCCTCTCATCCTCTGGCAATTATTTTGCTCTTGTCAGTGATGTTTCCCAGAATAGTCCTTCTGCCTGTCTGTCTGAGTGAATGTTTTTTTTTTCATCTCCCTTCTATAGCCGAGTCATTTCTTACATCGCACCACTCCTTTCTTCCTAGTTTTTTTTTTAATTTAATGTTGTATATACCAAACACTCTGTGTTCATCTTGCTGTGTGACATAGGGGAAGCACTGGTTATCTGTGGGGAGGAAGTGGTTTATGTATCATGCATGCAGAAAACCACCTGAACTGTGGAGTTGTGTGATCAGTGATTTTGATTCCATGACATTTTTTTCTCCGCGAAAACAGACCAGCATTAACCATCACTGGTCGTGACCTCAAATGAACAAAGCGAAGGCAGGAAATGAATCAGAAGGGCCTTTTTCGCTGATGTGTAAAGTGATGCAGCGAGTTGTCAGATCTCTCGGTAATGACGTAAAGTGACGCCCTTTCATTGGCGGTACGTTGCAGGAGAGATGTGCGCCTCACCCCCATCCCTGATTACCTGCTGACCCACAGCACTAAAGCAGCTTTGTGTCTCATTATTTCACTAGTCAGAGAGCAGACGGGTAGGTGTGTGTGTGTGTGTGTGTGTGTGTGTGTGTGTGTGTGTGTGTGTGTGTGTGTGTGTGTGTGTGTGTGTGTGTGTGTGTGTGTGTGTGTGTGTGTGTGTGTGTGTGTGCTGCCATACTGCCTGTATCTCCTCTCAGCATTGTCACAGTCAATAAGCCCCTGCTTGATCTGATTAGGGAGCCCCAGGCTAGACCTCCTTACTCAGGATCAGAGATTCCAGGCTTCGGGGTCGGATCAAGCTCACGTCATCCTGCATGGGCTCAAAGTCGGGCAATGCTTTCGCCCCAGAAATGCTGTTATGCAACTTCTCGGCTGCCAGCTCTGAGATTCGGTGACCCCCCCCCCCCCCAACCCCCAACCCTCCTCCATCTCTCTGGGTTCATTATGATCTGACAAGCGTATGAAGTGTGTCAGGGCAGATGGCGGTGTGGTGATGATGTCACGTTGGTCATCCGGGGAGCCTGCGATTGAACGCGAGGACGCGTCGCCGGCCCTCTGCGCGTCATCATCGGGTTTCAGGTGGTGATGGTTATTTCCTCGGCGCTGCTTCTTGCTCCTCTCATCCGCGCGCACAGTTCTGAAATTACATAACTATAAGACTGGGCACGTGTCGGCCCTCAGGAGCAGCGCTGGGACTCTCTCTCTCTCTCTCTCTCTCTCTCTCTCTCTCTCTCTCTCTCTCTCTCTCTCTCTCTCTCTCTCTCTCTCTCTCTCTCTCTCTCTCTCTCTCTCTCTCTCTCTCTCTCTCTCTCTCTCTCTCTCTCTCTCTCTCTCTCTCTCTCTCTCTCTCTCTCTCTCTCTCTCTCTCTCTCTCCTCACACACACTCACTCGGCTCATTATCACCACACACAACAGCGCTCTGTTATCGGTCCTGCCTCGTTGGCACAGGAAATGTCACCATCTCCCTCAGCTCGTAACAACGCAGGCGTGAGACGACACTTGCATATAAAGCAGAAGGATTCCAGCTGCGTACAGTACACCTACGTTGATGCACGTGTGTGTGTGTGTGTTTTTGTGTGTGTTCCTGTCATTGCGCAGGCCCCAAAACGCTGTTTCCATGTCCAGCAATGAGAGTGGATGGTCTCTCCGTTACCTTCCCGTCGCTCCACTCCTCCAGTGCTGTGTTGTTCAGGGTTCAAAGTATGCAGAGCCAGCGGGACTCTCCTCCTCCCACTCCATCCAGCGAGGCTTCCTTTCACCAGCCGAGCTGATGAATAATGTAACGCGTCAAGCTGTGTTGTAAAATACCAGCAACTGCGCGGTGCTTCTGTTGTGTTACCACTACTCAGACCCCCTCCCGGTGTGCAGATGGCCACCGGTTTGTATCGATATGATGATCTGTGCTCGAGCGTCGGAGTGTGGTTGCATCTACGAAGCTCTTCGTCGTTCTGCTTCAGTATGTCGTGCAAACTGGTCGGTGGACTCCTCGTCGCTGCCGGTTCACGTCATGTTCTCGTTTCTTGGTTCCCGTCAGACCTGCACCTGGCAGCCGAGCTCGGCAAAACTCTCCTGGAACGCAACAATGAGCTGGAGGACTCGCTCCAGCAGATGTACATCAACAACGAGGAGCAGGTGCAGGAGATAGAGGTGTGTATGCCACACGCACACACGCACACACACGCACACGTAGGATGTTGAAAGGTATAATTTGAACAATATCACAAAAAGTGGCGTAGCATGTACAGAAAAAAGAAGTGTTCAGCCAGCATATTGCAGGAGTGTAGAATGTCATAATACTGCAGTCCATAAAAAAAAGTATAGTCATGAAAACATAATTGTAATTAAAGCAATACAAAAGGCATAAACAATGTCACAGTATAATGCCATAAAATGGCGTCTTTAAAAATGTAGAAGGTGTAACAGGTGATTCATTACATGGAGATTTTTTTCTGTCTCAAATTTGAATTTCCATTTTCTTTACATGATCACCCCCCGGCCGACTCAGAGGTCCCTCCTCCGGCCTCCAAGCATCCCATAATAGACTCATTTGAATCTCCACTGTCTCCCTCGCAGTACCTGTCCAAGCAGCTGGAGATGCTGCGGGAGATGAACGAGCAGCACGCCAAGGTGTACGAGCAGCTGGACGTGACGGCCCGAGAGCTGGAGATCACCAACGAGAAGCTGGTGCTGGAGAGCAAGGCCTCGCACCAGAAGATAGACAGGTGACCGAGACGAGGCGGCGTGACGTCACAGCTCGGCCTCCTCGCCGCCGCACGCCGAGCGAGGGATAAACCAGCTGGAGGCCGGCACCTTCATACGACATCATAACTTTAGCATTGCCATAATCATAATCAGGGGGTCGAAGTTCTTCACAAATCACATCAGTGGGTTAATGCCAAAGAGTTGAATGGCGGCCTCTGTTCCTCCTTCACATTCTTTATGTTGCAACAGTGGCTCACTGTGGCTTTAGGGCAACGGCGTGCTCGGCAATGACGCAACAAGCGCTGAACAAACGTGTGTGTGTGTGTGTGTGTGTGTTCCAGATTGACGGGCACCATGGAGACCCTGCAGGGTCAGGTGGAGAGCCTGACGGCTCGGGTGGAGGAGCTGCGGACTCTGGAGGAGCTGAGGGTCCGCAGAGAGAAGACGGAGCGGCGCAAGACTGTGCACTCGTTCCCCTGCCTGAAGGAGCTGTGCACGGCGCCCAGGTCACTAACCACCCTTTGTGTTCAGTGTGTGTGTGTGTGTGTGTGTGTGTGTGTGTGTGTGTGTGTGTGTGTGTGTGTGTGTGTGTGTGTGTGTGTGTGTGTGTGTGTGTGTGTGTGTGGACACCTTCTGGGTTCATCAAAGTTCTTCTCCAACAGTCATCAGACTGCAGAGAAAAATGTAGTTATTACAGATTTGATCAAAATTGAGTTACATTTTCGTAACTTTCTGACATCGTATCTTCCTGTAGGAATTGTTATACGATCAAATGTATACTGGAAATTCATAACTACAACTATCATAGCAGAGTCTCTGTAGTCTCAAACTGTTGGGGAATGTGCGTGTTTTGACATTGCCTTCATGTATGTCCCCCGACATACTTTTTAAATGTATTTAATGAAAGCTGATTGGATTAAACTTGCTCATTAGATGAAAACTGAAGATTGTCCAAACAGAGCATCACTGTGATCCATCAAATACTTAATTATCAGCATAAAAAGTGTAAGATTTAGATTTGCATCATGTATTATCTGTTTAGTAACAGCCTTTAAACTTCAAAGCCAGTAATTAATAGGATTGATTCATCGTTTATGATGCCTCTTAAAGAACGCAGGACGGTGCACATGGCGGCACGAGTCGCGTCATTAAGTGAGTGAACGTCTCCATCAGGTATGAGGACGGTTTCCTGTTGGCCAACCCGGGGAGCGTGGACCTGGCGGAGCCGCGGCCGGTGGACGAGGAGAACGAGCGGCTGAGGGGCGTGGTGTCGTCGCTGCGCGGCGCGGTGGCCACGGAGCGGGACCAGCGCGAGGGCGCGGAGCGCGAGTGCGCCGCCGTGCTGCAGGAGTTCGAGCGCCTGGAGCAGCGGCTCTCGGGGGCCGAGGGCTGCCGGCTGCGGGTCCAGGAGCTGGAGGCGGAGCTCCAGGAGATGCAGCAGCTGAGGAAGTCCCGGCTGTGCCTGCTCGGGGGCCTGGAGGACGGCCTGGAGACGCTGCTCAGCAACGGCCCCGAGACCGACACCCCCGAGGAGGGCCTGGGCCCGGAGGAGGGAGGCGACGACGGCGCCGCCGGCGAGCCGGGGGCCGCGGGCCAGCAGGGGGGCCCCGTGAGGAAGAGCTGCAGCGACACGGCGCTCAACGCCATCTCGGCCCGCGACGCCTCCGGGAGGCGGCAGGGCAGCTACGCCATCCACGCCAACGGCGTGCGCAAGCGCGGCATGTCCATCCTGCGCGAGGTGGACGAGCAGTACCACGCGCTGCTGGAGAAGTACGAGGGGCTGCTGGGGAAGTGCCGGCGGCACGAGGAGAGCCTGTGCCACGCCGGGTCGCAGACCTCGCGGCCCGTCTCCAGGGACCCCTCCATGAAGGACTACATGGCGTACGCGGGGCCTTCGACGTCGGGGGCCACAGCGGCCGCCGCCGCTCCTCCCACCCCGCCTCAGACGCCCTCCACCCCAGAGGCCCTGGAGGGCATCAGCCGGCAGGTGGAGCAGGTGGACAAGCGGCTCAGCCAGAACACGCCCGAGTACAAGGCGCTGTTCAAAGAGATCTTCTCCCGCTTGCAGAAGACGAAGAGGGACATGAACTCCACCAAGAGCAAGAAGAAGTGACACCAGGGACGGACACAAAAATGATTTAATACACACCGTTTGGATGCCGGGTCATGGAGACGTGGGATTACCGCTTATTAATCTTAAACCGTCAACCGGTAATTTTCACTGGAAGATTCTGATGTGGATGAAATAGTTTTTTTCTTCTGTGTGTCCAGAGCTGATCCAGTAATTAGGATGGAGGGTCTTAGGGTCTATATAGCGTGTGATGTATTTAATTGAGGTTTACTGATGCAGAAGTTTAATTATTTTGTATTTATTGAAACCAATAATTAAGCCAAATAATTAATACAAAAAGAGAAAAAAAAGCAGCCATTGTTTTTTGAAACTATTTACGGCATTTGAAGCATGTATCCGACTGATAACCACTAAGTGCTCAAGACTTTAAAAGTTTAATTCACACAGGCGTTGGACAGCTCGAGCTTGCTTTATGATACTGATATTTGACTGCGTGTGTATTTAGAATTTCTTGGATAGTACAAATCCTTCAAGACAACTGCCAAAGTGTACCGTGTGTAAGTGTTTGATGATTCTTTGTTTACATAGTTTATTCTAAATGATGTGCTAAAGAAAACGAGAAGCTTTACAGCATGTTACGAGCCGCTGAATGATTCAGGGATTTGTTTGATCATTTCAGACACGACGATATAAATCAGTTGGACGCCATGTTGTCAAAGTTCTTCTTGTCGTCGGAACGTTTATGTTTTCTGTTGATTAAAATGAGAAACGTGTCAACCTCGTTATTTTATCTGTTAAATGCTCAGGGAGGCGACTCATCAGATCCTCCAGCAGGTGGAACTAGAACAATGCCTTGTGTTTGAAAGTCAAGAATTATCACAGTAACATGTTAACCAAGAAGACAAGTGTCAGAAGAATTAACATTTATATTTGACCCCCAGCTTGTTATCAGCTCATCATGGAGTCAACGAGGAGGAGAAATTCTCTCGGGCAGTCTCGAGATATTGCGTTCAAGACAGAGAATGGCACGTAATATTTAAATGTAGAAGTATTTTGACGTAATAAAGCAGCAGGACACATATGGACTCAGTCTGAACACTTTAATGTGAACACAGGAGCTCAGTAAACTGTAGGTCATACAAGTGGCTCACGTCAGTCAAACCCAACCACCGAGAAAAGCATTAGTCAGAGACAGCCGACGCCGAGCTCGTACTTTTGGAGTGTAATAAAAACAAAAGATAACACTTTGTATGTCGGGTTGAGGACTGACGTTTCACCTCACTGCTGAGTCAGCAGGAGCAGCGCGTGGTTGTAGAAACTGGAGGCACAGTCAGCATTAGTAATTTTTAACTTGATTAATACGAGGTGAGCGGTTCCACAGCCTTTGAGCACGATGGAATGTGACCTCGGGGAGGACACCGGGTGACTAAAGGCCATTATTAGCACAAGCAGGATATTTACAGTGGTAAATTATCTAAAACAAAAAGTTTAACTGATATTTAGAAAACTACAAATACTAGATGTTTGTAAATGACGCCATAATTGCTTTTACAAATCATCAAACCTGATTAAAAAAAAGTCCTTATTCCCTGTCCATGTTTACAAGTATTGTTAAAACCGCTCACATGATGTCTGGAAAATATAATCTGAAGGCGAATGTCTATCTCCTCCTGTGGGTTTTTTGCTAAGGCCACATGGCTGCTGCCAGGATGCCCTGCTCAGCAGAGGAACAGCCACACCCCTCAGCGAGGCGTCAGAGGTCATTTAGTTCACCCCTGTTCTCTCAGCAGACTTCTTAGGGTGCTAAATCATTTGAAAAGAGATGTGGCCTGATTTCTAAATACTTCACCAAGAGCCTGTTACAAATAATCTGCTCAAAGGCTTTAGGAGGGCCGTGTCCAGCGCCGGTTGCGCAATGATCCTACAGATGTGCATGCAGCACTACCGCTTCCTGTACCGAGCTCTCCAAGGCAGATCGCGGTAATTGTACAAAACAATTTCAAAATTAAAAGAATGAAAAGGGGGAAGAAGAGAAAGGGTTGGATTGTGCACATTGTTGCTTTCTCCAATTTTAAAGATTTGATACTCAAGGAGGGCGGGGTGCCGACGGACGAACGCCTTACGACGGGAGGAATGAACAAGTGATTGGAATTTAGAAAAAGAAGAAAGCTGGAAGAAAGGGTCGCCGATGGACGGAGAGCGAAAGCTTCAATCGATACATGATCCAGACAGGAATAATGGAAAGACAGCAAGAAGGAGAAAGGGGCACAAAGCCGAGGAAGACGCTGGTGGACGACGTCGAGGAGGGATCAGGTGGTCCAGTCCTTCTTGATGGTGAGGCTCCAGTCCCAGGAGAGATGGTCGTGCGCGTCGTCGTCGGTGAACTTGGACTTGATGTTGTAGGTGCCGCGGGCCAGCATCCCTTTGGGTGACTCCTCCATGGTGGTGAGGAACTCGTATTCTTCGTCTGGCCTGGGCCCGTAACTGCCGACCATGTAGTCCGACTTGTCGACTGGACAGTGAGAGATTTAGTCATTAGTAAGTGGCTCATTACTTCAGCGTTCTCCTTCCAAAGAAAGCCGGTTCATTTGGTCTTTTTCAACTCAAGGGTTTTAATAGTGCGTCACTTATATGAGAATATGCTAGGAGCTAAGCTAAGTAGTGTTTGACTATAGCTTTATATTTACTGTACACACGAATAGATATGAATCTTTTCATCCAAGTAAGAAGTTAGTCAGCACATTTCCCAAAATGTCAAGTAATTCCTTTACGGTAGAGAAGGCTTCTATACATGTCATTTCAAAACCAACTTAAAGAATTGCAGAGCTCAAAAGAGATAAATGAGGCAGCCTTACGTTTGATTCCTTTCCTGAATGTTTGCTGGGTGTACTTCAGGCCTGACACGATATCCTTGTTGACCTGCAAATGGCGACATGCATCACTTCCTGCTAAACAGCTTCCCATAACTAAGATCGCTCACTGACAGCATGAGCACTTCTACAGTCTGAGACCACAAAGAAGAACAAGACCAGACTCTCACCTTGAAGTTGATTTTTATTCGGTATTCAACTCCCTCCTTCAGCACAAACGGGTTCTTCCTTAAGTTCTCCAAGTCTCCTGGGAGGGAGAGCAACACATCTTGGATTACTTTGATCAGAGAACGAAGAAATACATTCTCAAAAGCAAAGGCAAGTTGTATGTAGATTCTTTTAAATTCCCCTGTAGTAGTTGCACTGCCCACCAGGGGGCGCAGTGAGCCCAACTCTGTTGTATCTCATTGTGACAGAGAGAGCCACCAGGAAATGGCTCATTAACCCACCAACACGACTCTTGTCTTTACTAACGAGGAGACTAATGACCGAGCGGGCCACTTAGTCCGTATTTGTAATGATTACTGTTCATAATGAATTACTATGAGCTCATTCTTCCAGTGCGTCTGCTGTGAGGAAGAGAGCTGCCGAAATGTGGGCGTCTGTGCATTCAGGTGAAAACAATATTTCCGTCGTCAACTATAAATCATTAGTTTACACTCCAAAATCGACGGTGTTGGGTTTTGTCCCCCATCCCAAACTGCCTTCTGTGCTGTACTCACCCTTCAGGTCCAGGACCAGAGGGTGCGGCGCCGTCTCACACATCAGAGACATTCGCGTCACCTCGACGTTTTTGGCGTTGGGATCTAAGAAAGAAAGCAGTCACAGGATCCACAATTATTATTAAATTATGACCATAAGACCAATTAATTCATAGCAGCATAGAGATAAATACTTAGAATACAACTGTTCACAAAGGGAAGTCGTATCTCTTCAAACACGCTTTTTCATTGAGATTTACACAGACGATACATCGAGACTTTGGTTGATTTATTATCTTTTTCCTCCAAACTATTGTTATTATATCAACCTTTAACAATACACTATTGGTCAACTTCTGCTGGAAAGTATAACTTTCCATACTATACCTGGACCTCGAAATGTACCTGTAATGTGAACACTAATCAAAGATTTTCAATATCAATATACAAAAACTGTACTCTAACATTACTTACAGCACAGTGCATGACACCAACCCCCTTTTGTGTTTTACCAGAGCCATATTTCATGAATGCATCAGTCTCGAAACAGATGCAAGTGAATAAATCCGTTTAATCATTTGGTGTAAATCAACTTAACTGTTTTCAATCCTTCGATGACAGAGATCAAACCTCTGTTTGTTGTGAAAACAGTTCACTGTGCCTATCAAAATACACTGTGCTTATAGATGAGCTATGGGATGATGTTAAAGTCACATTTGTTCTAGAAGACCTGAAGAGTTACTGAGCAGACCACTAACCTGCCACTGTGGCCACTTTGCCCAGCAGCGCCTCCTTGTACTTGCGCAGGCTTTCATCGTCTTCGTCCAGCTGCTGGATCTCCTGTAAGCTCTTCTGGGCGGGAGGTTTGTAGTTGATTGCGCTCTCGGCCTCTTTGTTGGCTGCTGCCAACTCTTCCAGCTGCTCTGGTGTCGGCTCCTGTTCTGCCATGGTCTGCTCACCGCAGCAAGAGAGAGAGAGAGAGATCGAGAGAGAGCAGAGGTTAGATAACGGGGAGATGGCGCAATAAGGACAGACAGCGGGGATCCACACGGAGCACCTCCTTTTTTAAACTTTACTTTGCTTTAATAAAATTGGATCTCCATGTGGAGCAAGGCAAGCACATGGTTGGACATCCGATTGTTACAGATTACTCATCCAGCGGAAAACCTCTGAACTTTGAGCTTGGGAGGTCCAGCAATGTGAAGCAGCATTTCCTGTAATAACAAACACCAGAGATCACATTGTTCCTCTTGTCGTCGAAGGAACAACGGGATCTCTATGGGTTTGCATCGTTATCATTGGCATGAACCAGAGTGTATGCTGACATGTAAGAGCACAAAATGTACACACTAGCACACGTTACGCTCTCGGGCTACTCGGCTCGGCTGTGGAGCCGGTTTAATCCCGGGGCGCTGGCATGAAGCTGATGATTATCGGCGCTCCCGGCTCTCTCAGAAAACAGCAGCGCTAACGTGGACATTGAACACCCGGCTGCACGGTTACACCCGCCACTCCTGATTAGAAGAGAGGAAGCTGATCCTCAGCAGGGAACGACACCACAACAACGCCAGATCATCTTCATCTTCATGAGAACAGAGGTGCTAAAAAAAAAAGAATCAAAATGTTGCTCATAAAAAGCAAAAGCAAAAAAAGTATTGTCTATTGATAACATCTGGTGCACAGATGCTGGGCGCAGAAATAAACAACGCTGATCAACTCCTGCAGAAGCCAAGAGGCAGCTGGAGGATTTTACTCTCATAACAGTTGTTTGGTGTGGTCTGTTCTCCTGCACGCAAAAAACACACATGTCTAATGACGCTTGAAGTTGTTTTCATAACAGCTGGCAAAATATGTGCTCGTCGATAAAGTTATGGTTTATATTTCCTAAGTTAGGCAGGCATGTTTTGTTTTTTTACGTTGTGTTGAAAGAACACAACTTCCTGTATTTAAGTGGTTCAGCCAACAGGAAATGGAGCTGACAAACTGTAGAAAGGGATTTATTGCTCTGTAGAAATGTCTTCTGAACTCGTGACTGAAGATACAAGATTGGGAGCATTTTGATTGCGTCTCAGCAGCTCTTTGCTTCTATTCTAATGCTCTCAATGTCAATGCTCCTTTAAGTTATGTTAAAGGCTTAAAAAGGCCCATGAAGAGCGATGCTGGAATGTCAATAATGTGATCAAATTTACAAAGAGAAAAAACAATTACTCTAAAAATGAGGTGATAAACAAACTGCTTCTCTATTTAAGTTGAATTAAAACTTAACTTCCTCTCAGTGTAAGTAATCCTTTAATGTGTTGGCTGGGTTTTGTTTGCTTCTGTAAATCAATGACAATATATGAGAGTTAAAAGCTCATCATAAACCAACACAGACAAGCCAACAAATCAGAAATAAATGCAAATGCAATCTTTGCATGGTGAGCAGAAATGATGCACCAACATACCATTTACCACAATAACCCACACGGCGACAAACAGACACTCCACGCACAGTAACTGGTTTTTCGCTCAGCCGGCCTGACGGCCCGCTCCGCTGTGTTGTGTCTGCTGCACGCTGTTGGCCTTTAGCCCAGCAGGAACTGAGAACACAGTGACGTTTCCCAAGCGGCTCCCATAAAAGCACCAATGACTTTGCTGCCAGTAGGTGGTTAGCTGTGTGCGAGTGTTTCTGGTAAGAGGGAAAAAGTGTGAGTGAGAGAAAGAGCAGACAACACAGCAATGGTGTCTTGTCATTCTTAAAGTATTCAACAGGTTGTTTTTTTTTCACTTCCTAATAAGTAAGTAAGTTGAACTCTGGTTTCAGTGTACCGAACTGTCACAGAGGAGAAAGTGATTGGTCCTTTTAGACACACCTTAGGCAGAGCGCTGACTTAGAGCACTAGAAGTCCCTCAGGACATAAAGAGGCGTCTGCTCCATGTTTAAGGCGATGGAGGTCCAAGATGAGGGACTTTAAATAGGGAACTATGGGGATTTCAACACATTTAAACTGTCAGAAAGAATGTTATAGATGCAATGCTAAATTGATACAATGTTCTTTTAGGATTTTTTGATTGTAGTGCTGAAATAGTCGTTCAACCAGTAACAAATATACTGATATTTACACATTTGGCCAAATCTCACACGTGTTGTCTTTATTACAACACCAAACTTATTCAAATATCCTCAGTGGTTGCAGAGATGAATTCATTTTAGCATTGGTATGTAAACCTTTGCAATTTTCACAAAAAAACATCACGGGCCTGAAAGGTTAATAGATTTTAGTAAATCAACAACACATATTTTGCACCCATTTTGATTGCTGATGAAGACATTAGATAAGTTAAAAAGGTTCAGACAAAAGCCACTCCAACTACATACTCTGAAAGCATATTGTGTTTATATATTGCTTAGTGTGCATGAACCTGTGCAGCTTCCCTACAGTTCACTGTTAGCAATCTATCCAACATAAGTAAACTAAAATGAATTGTTTATAAAGTGCGCTGTGTAATGTCTGCACGCAGACGAAGAAAGTACCCTATTGACAGTATGAGACAGTTGAATGAGCAACTTAAAGACACATGCTCTGAGTACCTGTATTTATTCAAACACCGATGACATCACCACCCTCATGATGATGCACATTCTTTCTGACTAACAATACGGGCTGTGGATAACCCGTTGTATACAAACATGAGAAGGCGATTGTTCAGCCGGCTGGGAAACAACACACAGGTCATGAGGTCATGCAAACAAACACTGGAGATGCCATCGACCCTCATCCCCTCGGTGTCCTCACCGTCACTGCTCTCTTCTCTACAGGAGCATAATCGCTTTGCTTGCTGAGATAAGCAGCACAGTTTCACAAATAAACCAGGCTTGGCACCAGCTGAGGCTTCAGATTAGGCCTGCTCCTTAGCCACACTGCCGAGCTGTGAGATTATAGAAAGTGGGATTACAGCTAATGAGGTATTCAGGGACATGAGAGGAAGTGGTTGGGAGGTGTCACTTGTGACATATCAAGAGGATTCTCTTTGACAGGAGGCATTAGTGTCATCAAACGTTACTGAAGATCAACAAGATCAATGAGGACCAGGGAATCCCTGTGGGATGTTACGGGCTTTATGTAGTGGGGGTGTGTGGGTGTGTGTTAGATATGTCGGGATTAACCTGCCATAACAGTTACACAACCGTAAGAACTGTAGAAGCTACGCAATCTGTGGTTTCCTCTTACCTGCATTGTTGCTCTGCCACTCAACTGTAGCACTCAGAAGCGCTTTATAAATGCCCAAAAGCACCTTAAATTGGAAGTCTGGGTGCATTTTGGAGACCCGAGTTGCAAAGCATGCCGTCAAAAAAAAAAAAAGACGCTTCAAATATGATCCAATGGATCACACTGTGAATGCTGCCGGTCCGGCTCTTCACAGAGAGGAAGAGGAACACCAATGTGGCTGCGGTGATAACGCAGCAGGCGTGTATGTGGCAGCCAGACATTAGAAAAACATGAAACCCAACAGGAGCTTTGTAGTTTGTGTGCAGCAGAGCCAGCTCTACAGATCATTTGGGAGGTTGAAGTCTTACAGAAGATGACTAATACTCTCATAAAATGTTGCTAGGAACGCAGCATATACATCAGAGAAAACAACGGGAAATGAATGTTTAATAAAAGCAACTGAGGATTGGCAACCTTTGTGAAGCGACCTTTCGCTTTTGACTTCACATCTCGATTGAAGATCACAGATCTACGGCTGCTTTGATCCGGTTTAGTCTCTATCATGCAATGTTCAAGTCTGCCAGAGACCTTTGCGTTTGTCTCTTTTGTTCCCCACACTTCAATGTATCCTCTTTACGATGCTTTAACAAAAACTGGTTAATTAAAAGCCCGATTTTAAAAAAATAAGAAAAGAAAAAACAATTTTGGCCCATTCAGCCTCCACAGGTCGTCGTCAGGGGTGGGGGAAAAAATAATTGAAAATGTTATCTTATTAGATGAAATATGTTGACAGTTTTCCTTTGGGGACAATATGCAGACGGAAAAAGGTAAAAATTTGCAAGGTATCGCAATACCCAATATGTTGCACTATTGTAATAGTATCTTATCGGGACCCAAGTATTGTGATCGTTTCGTAGGACCTCTGGCGATTCCCACCCTCAGTTGTTGTTAGTAACTGATTCTGCGCAGTTCTTATGCAACGGAGCTTTTGAAATAACGTCTTTCAGCAAAGTGTTGATGCACAAAATGCATCAACCCCGATGTCACCCCTTCAAAGCACTCCCCACTGACCATATTTCTGTCTTTAATGCATACAATAGAACAGAATTAGATGTATATCAGCTGATATGTGGTGTAGATTTTGATTTTCTTAGACAGGTAATAGTGGGTAACAAAGAGTGGAGCTGTGATAGGCGCATCTGGATGTCACTACGCTTCTAATCCCGATGAGGTAAGTTACCAAGTAGCAACAGTAGCTTTTTAGTTTATGCAAGCGCACCTTGCATGTCAGACTGCCAGCAGGCACGCCTGTTAAGAAATGACTGTCAACTTCACTTTTCAGGCGAGCTGACTGATTCATATCCGTTTAAGGGCAAAACCACATGGTTCATATCTGAAGCACAACTCCTCTATTGTATTTTTAAAGATGCTGTAATTATAGACATATGAAGAGAGGCACTGGCTACATGTTAACCAGCAGATCATGCAGGGTCCTATCCAGTTGAGGGTGCAGTGCAACAAATACCAAAGCTTTGAGGAAGTGTGACACCGAGAGCTGCAGCCAGAGCTATAGAGGAAATCAACCTCAACAGAAACCGAGAAGGGGGTGAGAGTAAAACAAATTGAAATAAGATAAGGAGCCGTGCAGAAAACGTGTTATGAGCTTGTAATTATTGAGTTAAAGTGAAAAGCTATTGGCCAAAGAGCCACTTTGCAACCAAGATAACATTTGCTGGATGTCTATGACAGAAATTGCTTAAATCAGAAAAGAAGACTGATCACTAAGATAATGAGCCAGAGAGAGAGAGAGAGAGAGAGAGAGAGAGAGAGAGAGAGAGAGAGAGAGAGAGAGAGAGAGAGAGAGAGAGAGAGAGAGAAAGAGAGAGAAAGAGAGAGAGAGAGAGAGAGAGAGAGAGAAAACATTACTCTATCACAGGAAGAACCAGAACAAATAGGAAGCTTTAAATAGCCGGTGAGAAATCCCTGAGTGCAGCAGCAGGAAGCTGCCAGTGAATGGGATGGCCAAGGTGCCAGCTGAAAGGTCAGGGCTTATTCCCAGATTGGGGTCTGCTTCCCTGGGCAACAGCCTTGGAGGAGGCGACGGCCGAAACATGATGAAGAACTACGTTGGCAGAAAGGTTTCCCTAAAGGACGGCCACAACCTCATATTACAGCTGGTATAAACCCACAAAGCCAGAACCCAAAAAAAATCAGGGGTGGAAAATGTGTCTTTTTAAAAATACCCCCAACATTTTACTGCAATATAGTCCACGGTTGAAATAATGTGCTTCGAAAAGTTGTTCAGACAAAATGGGAGCATTGTATTAGTTCCCACAATACTTTAAAGTGAGATCAAATAGACAAAACCAAATAAATGGGTTACTTAGTGAAGCTTTTAACATCTTATATTGAGTAACAGACAGGATGGACACACGGCTGTGTTCTAAACAATGCCAATATGTTACAATTCAGGTCTGAGGTTTTGACCCCGACACTGTTAGAACATGTTTGAAGCTGGTTATACTGCTCATGAAAAACGCCACAGAAGTTGATTATACCTCCTTGGGCTGACTCAAGATCAACCAGGTCAAACCAGACGAACAGTTCTGCAAAATGTGACATCCGGCCCCCGGCCGCAGAGTATCAGGTCGAGACAAAGCAAAGTAAAAGGCTGACAGAATTGTGTGATTGGATTATTATTATTTTTTTTAAAAGAGAGATCAAATCGGATAATCTAACATTTAAAAAAATGTCCAGGCTATTTAGTGCACACACAGAGGAAGGAAATGGAGGATACACCGTTTTGCGTGATCTCATTTAAAACAATCATCATTTAAAACAAATATCATTCATTCAGCATACACCCTCACACAAAAGTACACAAAGGGGACTGTGTGAAGCACAACTACTCTCAGCAGGTGTAATCTATGTGCATTTCACGATGAAAGCATATAAAAGCTGGTTCAAGGTGTGAGCCCTGCAGGCCAATTCAAATTTTAAAGACTAAGCATGAGTTTCAGGAAGTGGCAGAAAAATGTTCCTTTATGTGCCAAAGGACAGCAGAGGCGCGTGTATACGCGTCCAAGGCGGATTAAAATACCCCTCCGAGTGCACTTTGGGTCCACTAGTCAATGCATCCGCTCATTGTGTGGACATTAAACGCAAAAGAAATGACCGTTACCTAACGGCCAACTAAGGCAGCTCGGATCAGACTCAACACCCGGAAACGAACACACTGCCGCCGAATAACTAATAGTGACTTGGCAATTAGTGAACGGATTAAACGTTTGGTACTTTAAAACTACAACACAGTGCATGTAGAGTAACGGGCAAAGCCCGAACAACACAAAATCACGTACTTTTGTGGTCTTCTGGAAGAAGTTGCTACTAACGTTACTTCCCCATCAGGTGTCGAAAACCTCGCGGGCTAACGACACCAAAGCAACTCAGACACGCGCACTTGTCGTCTAAAGACTCACTCGCTCGGCTAAAACTAGTTAAAATAAGAGTTTGGTATGTGTTTAACAAACTCTTACCGTTATTTCCGCCGGTACACTGGGACAGTCTCCAGTCGATGGTGGCGCGAGGGAGTGAAGTGAAGCAGCGGAAGAAAATCTGAGCCAATGTCCCGCTCTTAGGAGAGACAACGTCCGGTGGACGGCCTTCAAAATAAAAGCATATTTTAAAGCGTTCTCGGCGTCAAGTCGTTTAATTTACTTGACTTAAAAAGTAAATAAATTATAACCTGTATTTTCAACGGTAGGATATTTACATTAAAGTATTTCTGCCGCTAAAGTAAAGAGCTTAATAATTTACAATGATAAACAGGGTTATCAGGTCTTCCGGCTATTGTGTCCACTCACACGTAGATGACATCACAATTTGATGTTGTGCAGACACAAAAAAAATCAAGTAAATAAACTAATACTTTCCGTGTCAAAAAATACAATTTAAAAAAGCTTTGTTTGATTCATTAAACTCGGAAACAGTACTCGTTTTAAACCTCGGCGTCTTGATGTCATCAGACAGCCCTCCGGAAAAGTTGCACTTAAGACACGTGTGGGCTTGCAGAGCTATGCTGCACGTACACTTTCATCTCAATGTTGGCCCACTCCTCGAGCTGACATTCACTCATGCAGTCTTTTGGCGACTGGAGAAGTTATTTAAGACACTAAATAGGATTCAGTTCATATAGGCGTGGCACACAGGGACTGCCTTGAGTGCATTTAAAAAAGCTGCAGGTTGAAACCGGTATTACGTTTGATAGAACATGCCATCTAGTGGCTGAGATGTAGAGCATTAAAGCAGTAACTCATGAGTTTTTATAAACACTTGCAGTTTAATAGGGACAATACTCAGCTGTTGGACAGTTACTGTTCTAGCAAAGTAGTATAGACCAAGAAACAAGCAGTTACGTTATTGCTTTGACAGGATTTCATTGAGTGCCTTTGGTAAAAAGCCAAGTCTTTAAGTTAAAAGTATATGTATTGTTGATTTGAAAATGTGATGCAAAAAAACATTACAAATGTTTATTCCAAAAGATTTGAATAAAAATAAATAAAATTAAAATAAAAAAAAAATCACTTGAGACAACAGCATCCTAATTTTCAAATTGAGGCACTGCTTGAGTTCCAATGAAAAGTCAGATTTCATGCACATAATTACCAATTTCAGTCACACAGACAATATCAACTGAGCAGACTGAACACCAGGAAAGACTAGGCATCATTTAAAAATCCCATTTACGCTAAATGGACACATATGAACATAGAAACAGAGACAGAATTTGGGTAATATGCACTGTAGGTTTTATTACAAGTGTCATTAACTACATGGTAGAAGAAAGAACCAGGATAACCCCAATTCACGAACCTACAGCCAAAACCATTTTAGTCAGGAAAAAGGGAAAACAAAAAATACTGGTAAAAAACACTTCGGACATTTAAAAAGAAGGAGGTTGGAACATAATTTCAATCACATCAGAAGACAACCATGTGTAAAATATTCTGCACATTTGTAACAACTACCCTTCTGTGCAGACAGGAAGGGATAACAAAACCAGAGTGTCCTTTTTTTTTTTAGCTGGTTTCCATCTAAGGGGGGGAAAAAGCAAAAAAACAAACAAGAATCAATTAAGACAGCTGAAAAAAAAATAGTTTTATTAAATTGATGACAGGCATTTTATTAACTGCTGAACCTACCCTGGCATTGTAGGCGTCTAACTGAGCATCAAGTTCTTCTGCTGACATCTGTTTGGCAGCCCCACCCCGGCCGCCCCGACCTCTTCCTCCAGCACTGCCTGCCCCACGTCCTCCACGGCCTCTCTGCATGCCTCTGAAGCCTGCCCCACGGGGTCTGTTCATGCCTCCGCCACCCCCTCTGTTCAGACTGAAAAAAGTATCAATCACACAGTGTCCACAATTTTGTACAGTCAAGTTGCTTGACCAACAGACAGTTGAACTCACCCCTGCATAGGTCGCCTCTGTGTGTCAATCTGTGATGTGACAAGCTGTATGTTCATAGGCCGCCCTGAAATAACAAAGACGCTATGAACCTCAAAATGTAGACAAGGCACTTGTGCTGAAACGGTAAGGTCAGTAATATAGTAAAACATTTTTCCCAGTTTAACAGTAGTTAAGTATTTGTGCAGCCATAATACAAAGCATGGGGCCCTAATGCATACGATTTGAGTTTGAGGCATACCATCAAGAGGGATGCCATTGTACTGTTTCATGGCCTTGTGGGCATCTGTCCTCCTTTCAAAGTGGACATCTGCTGTCCCCAGACTTCTCCCTGATCTGTCGTAATGAACTGCAGCTTTTTTGAGAGTTCCAAATTCAGCGAAGAGTTCCTGAAGAAAGAAAAGGGGAGGAGATCTCCTGAGTAGCCATTCCTTTGTCCCATCTGTTTAGAATGTGGCAAACATGCACCAGCAATAAATAAAACGTACACGGGCAAAACTCCAATTACCTGAATGTCTGCATCCGAGACGCCAAAATCCAGATTGGAGACAAGAAGTTTCCCTCCAGTCTCCACACCAGCTCCTCCGCCACCTCCAGCAGGGCCACTGAAGCCGCTGAAGCCGTTGTCATACATGTCATGCTGCCACTTATCTGGAAGCTGTTTAGGCTGCAACAGATGAAAGAGAACGCACCTGCTGACTTCAGGATCCCCTTGCCTCTGTCAATCACAGAGTCCACACGGCTGGGTGTTGGGGCAAGCAGGGGCTCCACTTCCAACAAGGCCAAGGTGCTCAGTCTCCCCCACACCCTCCAAGAGGATCCCCAAATGTTCCCTGCCCACCCCATCACTACAAGCAAGTGAATCAGTTCAGACAGAGGACAAACAACTAAACAATAAAAGCAAAGGGATATGTTGTACATCAGTTATATAATGTATACAATAAAAATAAAAAAGAGGTCTAGTGGCATTTGCCGAGACTGTATCATTTACTCAATGACCCACCCAAAATGTCTATACTAACCCCTAAACAGCTTGCCCGCCCCGGCTAGCTACCAATATTGCCCATTGTTCTCTTGCCATCTGCGCCTCCACCCAAGGCTCTCCAGATGTGATCCTCGGGTACACAGGAGGGGTCGCCATCTGAAGCAGTGTTGCCTCCAGCGTTGCACCGCGTTTCCAGGCACGACCAAAAGTTCTTTACCAAGCCACGAAAAGGGCAATCACGAACGGGGAAGTGTCCATAAGATGAAGGGGTGGTTTGCAAAAAAAAAAAAAAGACTAGATAAGGGCCTACTATCGTGGAGCGTGGATTATCTGTGCGTCCATTTTGAAACCACGCCATTTTGATTGGGGCTTTGTTGGTCTCGTCTAAACTCATTCACACTTAAGGAGTGAAGGATGTGCCGTACATGAACACTATCAGGGGGTAGAAGTCCACTGATCCATCCACAAGTAACCGCCACATTGGTTGAAAAGCCAACAACCCAGCCTTTGATGTGAAACCCACCAGCCACCTTCCAACAAAAGCCGCTGGTACAAGGACAAAAAAAAACTATGCTCCAAAAAATGGTGGGGGGAAAAAAACATTTGGAGGTGAATTTTCTCGATGAAGTAGTTTCCTTTCACCGTTGGAGTGGACGGCGGTTACAGACCCTGGACGACTAGACTAGATTAAGGGTGCCGGATTCGAAATGGCGCCGCCGAGGCCTTCCCGATCCAGCTTTAGCTAGCGAGCCAATATGGCGAACACGCTCGCTCTTCCAAAAGGGCCTCCTCTTGAAAAAAAAAATGATGCAACACATACGGGTGGTGGGAGAAGGAACACACTACTCATAAAACTTCCATTAATGCTTAACAGCAAACCATAGAGCATCCCCGAGGGAAACTCGGCGGTTACAGCGAACATTATGTTCGCGGGACTAGCGAGCTGGCTCGAGTGCTAGCTAGCAGGCCTACTGGAGAACAGAAGGACGATTTGCCGATGGGTTTCTCCTTTTTCTGCCAATTCCTCAAATTTTCTCATACCCTGCCGTAAGGCGTTGGTCTGCCTCTAGCGCGGCTCAGGTTCTGCCGGCTCCTCATGGGGCCGGATCCGCTGCCTCGGCCTCCAAATCCACCGCTGCTGACTCCCAGACGCCCGGGGCCTCCTCGTCCGCCGCCGGAGCCTCCGCGGCCTCGGCCTCTCCCGCCGCGGCCTCCACCTCTCTGCTGCCTGTTCTGCTTGATAATGTCGTCTAGAGACATATCCATTTTATCCGCCATTATGCTGCTCCGATAATGCTAAACTGTTGACGAAATTTAAAAAAAATACACCCTAGTCTGGTTCTGCTCCTCGTTCCTTCACAGCTCTCTGCTCCGACGACAATACACAATACAACCAGTGTCGTCTGTTTATAGACAAGCTGGTTCGGTACGTAGTGCACGTTAAGGTGACGTCATCGCGTAATACGCGTTTGGCCATCCATGGCTGAATGACAAGATCCCTTAAAAACTCACACAGACCAAATCATAGCTAATCCGATTGGCAGAAAATCAATCTGTAACTATTTTGTTCATTGATTAGTCGTGCAAGATTTTTTTCAAAGCACAAATCCTAAATGTGATATTTGGAGGTTTTCACAGCCCTCCATGATTTTTTACTGAATTCCTGTCAGACAAATCAAGCAAATTTAACGTTAAAAATGGTTTTAAGCATTGGTTTATTGTGTGATCAGTTAAGGATCAAATGATTTATCAATTAAACTAAATATGTTATAACCATGATATAGCATAATTGTTCGTCCTAATAATCTGTCTTTAAGAAATATCCTCCAGGAAGTTTAACTTAGATTCCTTTTTCCATGGTCAATATTTCTGTAGGATAAATACAAGCGGAAGTACTGTAAAAGTCTTTTATTCAACATTTTGTTTCAAGGCTTAGGGGGGTTAACCAAGGGCAGCATACTCGGGGAGGTCTCTACTTAGTAAAGTCCATTTGAGGGCAAGAAAATATATAATAAAAACATTGGCCTTCTACATTGCATTTGGCTTCCAAAACTTGCCCAAAGTGTTTACCCAATGTGACGATTTAATTACTTCTACAATTTACTGATCATACTATCTTCCAAAACAAAAAAAACAAAACAAAAAGAAGTCAGCCCTTTCACATTTTCCTCCAAAGTCTTATAAGTAGCAGTAGTAAAGAAAAGGTTTATATTTAAGACTGTAGTCTTTTGTGTCCCGTGGAGTGTTGACAGTTTGTACCTCAGCATCAGATGTCAGCAAATTTTGATGAAAGTCTGCATCAGTCCCATCCACATAAAGAATGTATATATGAAAATTGTGTGACTTGAAAAAACATGAACCAAGAGACGAGAGGTTTTGTGCTCCCTGGAGTCCTGGTTCTTTTCTTCGTTGTCAGTTGTAGCGGGTAAAGAAAGACACAGGCATTGCTATGGTCCAAAGTTGAGAAATGAGATTGGCATTCTGTGCTAGACTGGCCAACAGGGCTGACTTTCTGGCTGATGGAGGAAAAGTTCTCGAGGAAAATGGGTGTAAAGAAGCGACTGGACCATCATGAGAAAGACTAGGACTTCTTGGAGTCCTGTGTGTTGCGTTTCTTGAGGTCGCTTAGGTCCACTGGTGTGAAAGCTGCAAGAGCAGACAGAAACAAGTTGTTAACCGGCCTGCTTGATGAATACTAAATACACATACTAAATAAAATGCACTTCACTAGTAAGTTACACTGTTACTTACAATGTAGGTTAGGGTTTGGGTTCTTCTCCACGTACTCCTGTGGTCCACGGTCATTACGTTCACTATTTTGTGTTGATCTGATGTCTCGGAGAACACACTGCCAGGCTGAGTAAAAGTAAACACAGCAATGCATTTGTTACATTTAGGAAATCTTATCCTACTTTAGAGACATGTTAGCAATGACGTGACAAGACCGACTGAAGGTAAATAAGAAGATAACACAGGTTGGCTATTTTCAAAATGTTTACACTGTACATAAGTACTTGTAGTCAAAGCAGGGAATTAAGTTGTCTGATTCAGATAACGTAGCACTTAATCATGATGATTGAAGTCATTAGAAATAAATCTGAGGAATGGTCTGTAGTAATAAGCACTACGAGATCACCGCCCAACTGTCAGAACAGTTCTCAGGACTTCAAGGTTAGGGGTCTATAACCTCTAGTAACACTGTGACATGTTTTCATTCAGGTCCTCGTTTTGTTTATCTTGTGTGTGCAAGAGTGCACTGTTAGAAAAATTCCCTCGACCCCTCGGAGTAAAGTCATTAAAACAGGAACATTTATTCGTTGCAAGGAAGGAGCAGACTTGGATAGGCAATTTGTCTATCACGTTGTACTTCTGAGTCTGCTCCTTCCTTGCAACAAATAAATGTTCCTGTTTTAAAGATTTTACTCCAAACGGTCGAGTGAATTTTTCTAACAGCACAAATAATACATAGTCAAGCTAATGGTTTCACAATATTTGACAAACCAAGATACAAATTATTTTTAAAGGTAGGAAATACATTTGATACGTCCGTTAGACCTCAAGGATACACACAATAAGACTTGAAATCTCTTTGTAATGACACAATGAGTAAGTGATGTGATTTGGTGAGTAACATTCTCACTCTAGAAAACTTCACTGGGCAACTTTCACACATCCATACAATAAATAAGGTGTGGTTCCGTCTTCATCGTAAACAATACAAAGAGAGTAATCACTGAGTATCAGTGTTAAGGGCGAAAGCAAACATGTTGTAATGCCTTTGCATTTGCAAATAGCGTTTCAACATGAAACCGGGCACACAGCTTATTTCCACTGGTCGTCACTCTGATGAGCAATTAATCAGGTAACATCTTTTTGCACTACTTGCTCTATTACCACCTTTCTGCACTAATATCCCAAATGCATGTGCCAGCATGAACAAAATGGTAAACATTGTGTATACATGTTGCATATTAAGTGATCAGAATAAAGATATATGTCCTGAACAATATACTAATTGCAGAAACACACTTTATTATAAAGATATTACTCTTTTTTTGTTTTGGAACCCGAAAAGACAAGTCATCCGCAATGGCCGACATTAGTCAAATGAAATACTTGGGAGTATTTTAAAAGCAATTCAACACACCAATGTGAGAAGGTGTACTCACTATCATGGATAAAGCGCACATTTTCCTCATGTGCTGGGGTGAAAAGCTCCCCGCTGTTTGTTGGGGATCGGGGGCTTGAAGTCCGCTTGTAACTATTCACCATCCTGGGAGCAGATGAGCTTCACAAACATAAAAACAGCATAATACCATAAGTAGACATTAATTTCCTTTAAACTAAACTTCAACCGAAAAGTCTTCAGTTTCTCAAGCCCAAAGCATTAAATCAACTTGTATTACAAATTAATAAACACTATTAACGCTTGTCTAATTGTACTTGTGCATCAGCACTTCAGTTCCATAACTTGTCACAAACCTGGTCATTCTGTTTGCAGTCTGTACTCGCTCCTTGCTCCTCTATGGTGAGTGGATTTGAAGAATAAAAAGGTTCAGAAGTCCTCAGCTGAATTCTAACAATAAACAACAGTGGCAAGTACAGCATTTCTACATGATGTAATAACTTGATTTAAAAATCAAAGAACACTGATCTACATTGACATTAAAACTAACTCAGCAAACTAGTTAAACTGCTGGTTAGCTCACAGTGTTAAACATGCTAAAGTATAGACTACAGTGAAGTCACTTGACGTTAAAACACATTATATCCTCTGGAAACTTCTCATCAGTCAAGGAACGATGCATTCAAGTGTTGTTAACTCATATCTAATAACAGGATCTCATCTATATCAGCTATGAGACGGCGTGCGTGTGGAAACAAATACAAGACTGAAGATAGCGAACCGAGGGGCTTTTGTTTACGTTCTTGCTTCAGTAGCTCTTGTTAGCATCAGGCTACAGAGACGAACCCAGTGCTACTATTACTGCTTACAATTTCATGGACAGGGCCATGTATTGTCTCTAAAACCGGTTTTGCTTGTTGGGATTCGTGCCCCCCTCCAGCGACGTCCGGGGCAGATAACTGTAGATGTGCTGACACAATCGTTTTAGCTAACGCTAACTTTAGCCGGAACGCTAGCTAGCAGGACGCTTTACATTGTCTAACGTTAGCTTCAATGAGCTAATATGTTGCTGGGGTTACCCGTCCCAAAATATTTATTAGAAATGCACCTAACACACTTATGACATTTTCAACATGTACTGTAAAGGACGCCGTTTTAAAATAATCAACAAACCTTTTTTTTTTTTTACAACCCTTCCTTTCGGTTTCTTTATTCAGAGACTGTACGCCGTTAGACCTGGCTAAAACGTTGCCAATGCCAACCAATCATTTCCGGGAAACCAAAACGGAAGTGAAAGGGCTTTCTGAACGACGAGATAATAATATTATAATGTTATTATTAATATTCATAATAATACAATTAATAATACTAAACAAAAACAGTCCCCACTGTTATTATATACAACTTATTGCATAATGTGTATGTAATAAATTATGTTTGCTCTATTATCTTTCCATTTTCTTTTCACTTTAAATAAAGACAGTTATTTTTTTTTAATTGTTGTTAGTGTATTACTATTCTACATTCATTTTAGGATGTCACATCTGGAATATCAGCATATATTTTGTAATTATTTACAATTTTAAAGCAGCAGCAAAACCTTGTACTAAATATGAGTAAAGATGCTTCACACAAAGACGATGGTGGAAAAGCTAAAGCCTGAAGACTTCAAGGTGAAAATACTGATGTGTTCTCTCCAGCTCTTGTGAAACATGTAATGTTTTATTAGACAGGCACACAACGGCAAATCAACAATATTTATAAAAGGTTTCTTTATTTATGAAAAGGTACAAAAATAATTATTGAGGAGAACATTACAAGACTTTCCTTGCTGGCATTCGTATTTCTTCAAACAGCCTTAAACAGCATGAATCTAATTTTTTTTTAAATTTTAATATAACATTTTTTAATTTATGACCAAGGTATCAATTACTAATTTGGCTGATCCTCTTTCTGCCCAGCAGTGAGGATAGATAGTGAGGATATAAAACACAAACATAATAGTAGTTTGGAAAAGTACAGTCTGCAGGGCGCTATCAGCTACTTAAAATACCAAAATGCTCGTGAGGATATAGCTTAATCTTATTTCCTTTAGAAATCAGATATGTACATGAAAAATATGCAAAATAAAGTAAAATAAACCACCAGAAAGATAAATGTGTATTACCTTAAGCAATACATTGCATCTTAAAAAATAACTTTTGATATTTAGACACAGAACCACCATTGCCACGGCCTTAACCCTGGACTGTGTTCTTCCACCGTGTCACAAGTTTCTTTTGTATTGCACTGTCTCAGTGGCTGCTCAGCCTTTTGTCTCTGTCTCATGCTTCATCACACACAGCCCGTCTCGAACAGTTTGACCAGATCTTTGCAGTCCGGGTCGATGAGGTCTGCAGGCTTCTCCCCGCTTTCGTTCTGTGCCTCTGTGCTGGCGCCCATCGACAGCAGATAACTTAGTGAAGAACAAAGCACAGCGTTGTTAACCGGGAGTTCTCATATACATTAAAAAAAATATATACTCGTGTATTGTTACTGCAGCAGATTTTTTTTCAATGGCTCATAATAACTGCAACTGTCCAATTTTAGTGGTATTAGTATTGAAACTTCATGTTTTGAGGATCAGTTCCAAAATGTCTTCTTACGGATATAATTCAAACATCAAACATCCTCCCTTCTGTTTTGACATTTAAATGATCTCTAATGATTATCCTCTCTTTTAATTCATGTGCTTGCTTAATGCTGAATACCATTTTTTTGTATATTGTAATGAATTTTGTCACTTTTTCACTTTTTTTTAATTCCTGTTCAGAGCCAAGCTACGAGCGTTAAATCAAGATATACTTTGACTCAGTAAGGTAATTACGATCAGGTAATCTTTGAGGGACATTTGAAGCATTCCCATTTTATGTAATTTCAAATGCTGTTATCTGTTCAATATTACAATCAAAGACAATTCATTTTGCTTTCGAGAAATCAACAGCAGATGATAAAGTCGTCCATCTTTCATTCTGTGCGGTCAGCTTGCTGAAAAAGGGAAGCAAGATCCGTCAAGGCTCAAAGGTTAAAAGGTCACCTTGCAATTTCCGGGTAGCCGTCGCTGCAGGCCATGTGGAGTGGCGTCCAGCCGTCTTCGTCCCTCTGGTGAACATCAGCGCCGTATTTCACCAGCAACTTCACCGCCTCCAGGTTTCCTGTGAGCACGGCTTCATGAAGCGCTGCCATACCTGCACATGAGACTAAGTCAGTCCTCTGCGGCAGCAGTGCAGTCAGTTCCTTATCGGCGGTTATTCTTTCTAATGTCAAATGCAATTAAAAAAATTGCTCGACAACAAAGTTGTGGACACATACCTGAGTTGAAGAGTGCATCCACACGGACCTTCCTTGCCCTCATAAACCGACCGATTTGCTCCAAATCTCCTCGTCTAACAATATCCTGGAAGATGATGTCATTGGGGAAGTGCACAGTTCTCTTTGCAGGCGCGGCAGGTATTACAGGTGCAGGGTTTTCCTTTGCTTGTGTGCGTTGTGTCGAGCTGTACCGTGACCCTTTGCTGTACGAGGGGACGTATGTCGATGCAGACCTGTAGGTGGATGTGTACTGTGACGGGGTGTAGTGTGTCGTGCTGTACTGGGTCGGGGTGTACTTTGTTGGAGAGGTGTACGCGGATGTGTAGTGCGGCGTAGCCGCGGTGTAGTGCGAGGCCGTGTGATAGGTGGGTGTGTGGTATGTCGTCGTGTATTGAGAGCTGCGAGTGTACGTCGACACGGGCACATGGTAGTTGTACCTCATCCCAGCCGTGGTTGCGGCTCTGCCTCCCCCTGTGCTGTCAGCCCGGGAGGAGGGAAGAGAGAAACCAGAGAGAACACACCAATCCAAATAAAAGAGCAGTATCCTTTGCTCTGTGTCCTTTTTGTCCTCTCCTCGCTGGCTTCGTATCCCTTTGGTTCCCAGCTGGAGTATCTCCTGCTGTTTTCTGCAGAATACAAACACCTCAAATCCTTCGCTTCCCTGTTGATCCAATCCCCTTCTTTGGCTTGTACGGTCCTCTTTTTCTCGCCCGCTGTGAATTTCTCCTGTCTGAATTCGGATTGATCTTTTGCACAGCGGGTTTGCTGTTGCACAGAACTGTCGTCTGATGGGGAAAATGGGAGAGGACCCCTTTATACCCTCTGTAGGGCTATTTTAGGGCCTAATATCCAGTGACTTCAGCTTTGAAATGAGTGGCCACTTTCGGACTCCACCCATCGTACAGTCACATGCACACGGGCACGGCACCCACCCCTCATAAAACAGGTTGACAACCAAATTGTTCCCTTTGAGTCTTGCTTAAGATCTACATCTTCCCACATAAACAATCATGATTGACATCAGAGCTAAATCGACAGAAGAGGGAGACTATGACTCCAATACGCTGTTATTTACTTTTTAGGGTTAGTAGCTGTTATATATATATATATGCCAATTTACAGTGAATGACATTGTTTTGGTTTCATTAACGCCAGAGATGTTTTGCAGGACATGCAGCAAACAGCATTACCACATGGTTTAATTTTAGGCCTGTTGTTGATTTGTTTGCTTACATCCTCCCCGATGGTGCAATATAGTAGACCAGTCATCAGAAGTTGATTTGAAAAACACATTCTCTTTAACTGCTGGAACAAAGTGGAGCTCTTTGAGTAATAGTGCTCTATGTTTCTTCTCATGTTCTCCGTTGGCCCACAGGTCCACCATGCGACACTTAATGGCTGCTCTTTGCATCATAACCAGATACACCATAAAGTTTTTTTTTTTACTGAGGAGGTTATGTTTGGGAGTGTAGTCATGAAGCCCCTAAATGTACCCTCTCCCTTCAGATGCCGACGAGAAGTCACACGGTGGCCAGAAACGCAGCTATTTACAACGCTGAACTTTTGACTGCCTAAATAACATCGACGCACATTGAGCAGGGTATTTCCTCTGAGCCGGTTTGTAACGTCTCTTCAACAGAAATGGTATTGCTGTACTGATTTTGTAAATGTACCATTTAAAAAGCAGAATAACACAGTTTTTTTTACTCGTGAGTGGTGCTGTATAACGTTGTGCTGGTGGCACCAGCTGTCCCTTAACTGGGCAGACTTCTATGGCGGACTGAGCTGGTTTTAACTGGTTCCCTAATCCTTTGGAAGAGGTCTTGGGTATTTCACAGATGCTGCCAAAGTAACAGAGGAAATAGCTTCGCTGCCATCCTCAGCTTTGGGTTTCTGACCACAACTCCAACTACTTAAGATGGGACCTTGCTCCAGAAATGGATCCCAACTGTCGTAATTAGCAGCTACTTAAATGCTTTGCGGTATATTCCACATACATTTTATTCAAATGAATCATCACTTTAGGTTCTCTGCTCGCCTGGTTGACTGCAGAAAGCCTGCAGATAACTTTGTTTCAGAACTGAGAAGACGAGGGACTTTCACAACATTGTGCACATTTATATGAACACATCCAGACAGGGGAGATCACATGACTCAGATTATCCCAGCAGGAAATGTTCAATACAAGATATTATTATATTACAAGAATTGATCCCACTTCTAAATGCCAACACAGATTGTTATGCGTCACCTCCCTGCACATGCTGGCCTCTAAACAAAGGAAAGGCAAATTGAAGTGAGAGTATTTGAACGTTCACAGCTCCAGGAGAGACTTTTTGCAACAGCTATTAGGTTTCAAGGTCTCTTATATGGTGTTGTGGGGGTGCAGATACTCCCTCCAGCTTCACTCTCTACACAGAGGCGTTCTCACCAGGAGGAGAGAAAACCTCAGCATGTGAGCAAATGTTTGTTTGTTATGCCCGCTCTTGGACATGTGCCAGAGAAAGGTCTCTAGCGTTACAGTTTCTCGCTATACATAGTCCCAGGCTGCCCTTATGATCTGTCAAATTACCAAGAAGTCAGAGTTGAAAACATCCAGGTGTGCGGAGCATCGCCAAAGTCAATGTTAGCTCCAATAATCATTGACAGAACAGGGATGAAGTCACACGTCTACGTGGTGGCATCAGCTTTCTTAAAGTCAGTCAACAAGGTCCCGAGTCGGGATTTCAAGGACGCTTTAATGCAACAGTATTTTTGTGATAAGTGACTCAGGGAGGCAACGATCCCTCTCTATTCAGAAATCCATGGGCTGTTATTATGTTGCGGGTTGGTCCGGACACCAATGATAAAATGTGCATTTCTCAAATGTTTAATATGTTTAATCAGGTACCTGTTTAGTTATACTGTCTGTTTTATAACATCTAAGCATTCAGATTGTGTTGCTGAGCTCTCTTGAGACCGCGAGGACTCAAAGTTGCTCTATATTTCCCGTTGGCCTGACATAAATCAAATTTAAGTCCGCTGAGACCAGAAAGTGCAAGAATCAGCTCATAAAAAAAATCCACCATGTGTTAATTTTTATTGGCAGAGTGTAAACTCCCCACAGGCTTCCTGAGAATAAAGTGAAGAATAGAGAGGACATGACCTCATCGCCCTAAATGATAGATGCGGCCGTGTGTAAGTAGAAAACAATTGGATCACTCTTTAGACGCTTCATGCATGACCTCTTTGCTCCTTTCTTTAAAAAAAAGAAGCTTTTATCACGGTGGGATTTCTATTTCATTGCATTGTATTATTATTTTGAATGTATTTATCTATTCCTCCCTGTTTCTCATCCTCTTATGATGTGTATCCGATGATGTTTTTCTCTGGTCATTAACATACGTTGCCCTTTATTTGATAAAAAGTCTAAAATTAACTTCTTTTTTTTTTTAGATGGGACATATTTTCGCAATAAATGTTTCAATAGAATAAATACATGAGGACCTGTTGGTAATGTGGTACTTTGCTCCAACAGGAACATCAACAGCATAAATATTTCAACCACCTCAGATTGTCTGTGCAGCTCATCACCAGCAGCCATCAATGATGCATTCGCCCAACATGATACATTGGCACATCACTATTAAAATTGTGATATTATTAAGATTTGATGGCACCAGCTTCTTGATGTCTTGAATTTGGACACCAACAGTTTGAATTCATTCATTCAGAAAGTGTTTTAGTGCCTCTGAATCTTTTAGGTCAAAGACAGCCGGAGCTCAAACGCCATTCTCTGACTTATTATCAACAGAATTGGGGACACACACTATCACTCGGTGCCATCGTTGACCCATTTGCATCACTTTACGGCGGCTTCTCGGCCTCATGCGGCTAAGTATTCGGGAACAAACAGTTCAGGACACATGGGGCTGAAGCCAAAAGAATTACATTTTAATGGCAACCTAGTCACAGAGGCTTATTACTGGCCGATAATATGCTACAAACAAGCTCGCTACACATTCCTTAACACCCAACTGACTCACGTGATGCAGGTAGGAGGCAGGTTGGTGACTACATTTCCTAAAAATAAGAGCTGTAAATCATCCCGTCTGTGCCCAGCATGTCATGAATGCAGGCTGCCGTCCTCATGGACATTGTTGTCTAAAACGGTCAGTGTAACACTAGTCACACATTCGAATAATCATACGCATCAACAAACTGTAGCTTCACAGCTTTGTTAGGACTCTCAGCAGGAATGTTAAATAGAAGTATGGCACGGCCTAGTTTGAGCCTGGAGTTTGGGCATTTTGGTCGTCGCCATTTTGAATTCTGTCTGTCACCGAAACAGATCACATTTGGGAGAGAGGGAGGAGCAGAGAGGGAGGAGCAAGGCCTGAAACGAACCTGAAAAAAAATAACAACCAAGTCCTGAGTGTCTTTTAGGATAACCAAACAAATAAGACATTCGTTTCCCCTCACTGACAGCATGCTAGCGATTTGTCAATCACAAGATAGCTACGCCCTAAAGCGTACCCTGCTATATGATCTATTTCACTCTAACTGGGACCGTAATTCACTTAATGAACATCGTGCTGTATTGAAAAAGACTTGAAACTATTGTTTGAGAATGATATTAGAAAGAACGCAGGTCACAACCTTTAAAACTAGCATTGCTGTTAGACTAAACAATAATTTGATTTGTACCAGATCTTTTATAGAATATCTTGGATTGTGTCCATTCAACATGCCCGCCCTCATGGAAGAAATGGAAATATTATATATATATATATATATATATATATATATATATATATATATATATATATATATATATATATATATATATATATATATATATATATATATATATATATATTATAAGCATAGATGCAGCTGGAAGTTCTTTGTCATCATATTCTTAATGGCCTTTGTTTATTAGATGTGACGTCAGCACAATAAAGCTACGCTAGGCGACTTATATAGTTCAACTTCCACCTGATTCAACAGCAGCAAAATGAAAATATTCAGGTCACCGTATGAAATGTTTGGGCACAAATCAATGATAACGCTTCGTATACAAGAAGCATTACTTTTTTAATATTATCTTGGACGCCATGCAGGGACTCAAGACAGCGTGTTTGAGAAAAGCAAATAAATTCCTCTTTTAATATTTGAGTTGTCATCTAAATGAAAGAGCAACTGACGCAGCAAAAGCATTTTTATTAAGCAATATATGCTTCGTGGCTCTTTGTGTAGATTCACCAAAGGACGAGTCCCCCCACACAGAGCCATGCCAGCGCTTAGACAAGCCAACCAAAAATACATTGAACCATTTGCTGTTGAAACAGTCCAACTGCCTCCTGGTCCTAAAATACGCTCCCATGCCTCGAGACTCTTAACCTGTTGACCCCGGAGTCATGAGCACATACTTTCCATGGCAATTTCTCCATATTCATTACTAAACTTAATGAAAGGGTATTTTTTTAACGCCATGTTTGTCAAATCATACACATGTTCAAACCTGTTCTGGCCTTTGCTCCCAGATTGAGATTTAGCTTGAGTGGTTAAGACTTTAGCGACCCTTTAAAGCCTAAAGTCAGTTTTATTTAGGACACATTATTACCTGCGGGATCTGATGGATGGAAGTGGTTTCTTGTTCAGGGGGAAAGCGGCTTTACAGACTGGTTTCTGGTTTCTGAGAGCGGTTACAGTGGTACCACCAGACAGCAGCTGGATATGATTATATTCAATTCAATGGACATGATCTGAAATAAAACAACTACCTGAGTTCAATTCATCAAAGTCTCAAGTCAAATGTAGGTCGTGGAAATGATTTAAACGATGGATACCATAGCTGTCCCGTACATAACAGGTGCAGACTGGTGGGGTGAATGAACTCTGTTATCTGGCTGCCGGGTGTAAATTTGTTTTTTGCTCCAAGAGAAATATAACTGCTCAGGCCGTGCCGAAATGTTGGCGTACGAGAGGGCAGCGCGCTTGAATGCACGTGTCCCCTCATAAACACTTTACACTCTAACATTTTCCAGTGACCCTTGTAACCCGGAATTAAAAAAAGCCTTCCAGCACAGCTTTGAATAAACAGTCCCACGAGGAGGTTCAACGCTTTTATAGACCGTTAAGAATAATTATAAGCCATCCAGCGGACATGCGGGAAACATAGCGCCCTCCGTTGGGAGACACTGCCGCGGACTTCAGCCAAGCACGAAGACCGCTGGCCTGCAAAGAGGTAGAAGGCAGTAAACAGACGCGGCAGCTGTCCGGGACTCAGGGAGAGCGACGGGACTCAGACTTAGAGCACAGGGGAGTGGGAGCAGCACCAGCGCCGCCTGTTTGTGTGAGGATTGGGTTACCTCAGCCGAAACCCGCAAGGACGGAAAAGGAGGTCAGAGGTCAAAAGTTGTGCATACGTGCGCCTAATGTGTTGATGCTCGGTTGCACAATGAGGGCGCGTGTTTCGGCCAGCGGTCGGCGAAGAGGAGGACGTGAACCCCTCGCCGCTCCGAGCGGGTTGCACAAGGTTACGGCGAACTAATGTCCTGGATCTGAGCGGGCTTAAGCAATTAAAGACGGAGGACATCGAGCAGGTGGACTCACTAAATCTAACCTCTACTCAGCATACGAAGGACAAAAGAGTGTGTGACATGATGGCAAGCCTGAGCTGCCCTTGCCGTCTACAGCGAAGTGACGGGAGGCTTGTCAATCACGAGAATAAAAGATCTGACAAAGTGTCGGGACACCAGCGTCAAAGCTTTACTTATTTTGATCTTTATTCACAGCATTTTCTCACCAGAAGACTGTCGCATTATACAAACACCGGACTGATATAACGTGCATGAGTAATTACTGTTCTTCAGTTATATCAACGCACTTTTTAATAGGTTTCAAACACAGACTGTGGACCACTGCAGGCACTCATCTCTAACATCCCAGCACGACTCTTTAATGAGCCTCCTACCAGGCAGTGGTGTGCAGGAAGACAAATGAGTCATTAAATACCAGCCTTTTGATAAATATCTCTGCGGATTCCCAATTAATTTTATTGAAAGTTATTTGGAAGGCTTGACATTGAATGGAGGTCGTAGGTTTCATAACATGTCGAGCAATTCACAGTTTAAAGCAAATATTCTGGAATAAATTGTGAAGATTAGAAACAATGATTACCAGTTTGACTTCCAACCATTTATCACATCTACACATTGTACTAGCATTGGATATGAATACAAATGCCTGTAATAAAACTTTGAATTGAGCACGTCTCAACTCATTTGTCTCCATCATTTGTTCTTTTTCTGCCTTTAGAGTTATTAGGGAATAAAGGATTTATGCTGCACAGAGTTGAGTTGAAGCAGATATAGATTGTATTTCAATGTATTTGCTTTGAATCTATGTGTTGTAATTACAAACTGTCCTGTAAAGTTGGTTGAACATGATATGGCTAATCTTTATGAACACAGTCCGTACAGGATGTACTGCTGCTTTTACTCCTATTACAACTACTGTAACAGCTCGATTACGAGAACATATTCATACAGAAGTAGAAGAACATATGTGCAAAACACAACGCATGAGAGAAAAAATTATTTCAGGAATGAAATGAATGATGATGATGATGTGAAATATACAACTCTGGATAGTTACATCGTGGCTCAGAGCTCCTCTGTCACACAAGCGCTCCTCTGCAGGAGCAGGAGAGATGAGGTCTCCCCGATGACCTCATTGCTGCATCTGCAGACCACCAACAGCCTCTGGCCCCATAAGGCCAAGTCAAAGGCAGGATATTCCCAGAATGCATTTCCAAGGGGTCAATATGCTAATTTTAGCAGGGCAGCCAATGGCCGCGCAGGAGTTGTGCTCCAGATACGCGAGGAGCTGGATCAGGTTACGCGGCGGAGACACGGACCGGCGTACGTGCGGTGATAAAGAGGAGACGCTGGACTCTGCCGGGCCTCTCCACCCTTCTGTCGCTCTTATATGTGCAAAAACCAACGCCGCGTTCCTCCTTTACAACACAGAGTTACTCCAGCTGTGCCTGTCTGCTTGCAACAGGAACCTGAAAGGCGTGTCGGGGTCACGTGACCTCACTCATCGTATCGTTTGGGAGCAGCAGTAAATCCACCATCTTCCCTCCTGACAGTTACGACGTGAAGGCCGAGCAGCACCATCCTTGGGCAAAGTGTTCGGTGTCTGAGACGAGTGTGCCCTCAGAGCGCGCTCCAGCTCCCTGGCCTCACAGTAGCTGTTGCGAACACACTGGGCTGAAGCATATTAAGTGGTTAAAACAGGTGTCACACGGCTGCGTGCTTTTGTCTTTTGGTCAAACGCATCCGAAAAGGAAACCGACGCAAGCTGTTCTCTGCAATCTATGAAATTATACTCCACCAACTTTGATACGGTATAAGTTACACAGTATCAGTTCCTCTGGCCTCAGAATATGCCGTTCCCTCCCGTCAAGGCCGACGTGATGAATTAACCACGAGACGACTGAGACCCATTTCCTCCTAGAGCAGCCGCAGCCTCGTTTTTTTTCTTCTTCGTTTTGGCGCGGCTCTGAAGTCGTATCCATTCATAAATGCCTCTGAGGACAGCGTGGAGGCCGAGAGGCCCCCGTATCGTTGTGCCTGTGCGAGCCGAGTCGGGAGGCCCGAGGGAATGGTGCAAACCCCGGAAACGCGGCCCCACACCCTGCCGTCACATAGTGTGCACACACTCGTGAAGCACGACTGCAGCGGTGAACTAAGCCGAGAGGTGGGCGAGGAGGAGGATTCAGACAGTTCTGTGAATTGGAGCAACACGCACACACACACATTTGCACACACATAGAAGCATGTGGGAACTCCAGGCAGGCAGATAATGAAGATGAACAGTCCGTACGTTCGTCGGTGCTAAGAATGGAGATGAAAGCGTGAGAGCCGGTGGCAGGCTGTCGGTGTTAGCTCTGGTGTCAGGTGTTGCAGATTCCCACATGGATTTTCTCCGCTGTTCAGTGTTCCTATAAGAGCATCCTGTCAAAACGCAAATCCTCATAATCCAGAGTGTCGGCGGCAGATGCCGTGAACCGAGTGCACCCCAATGTCTGCCCCCGGAGTTCAGGTCCAGCAGCTTTGCCCCAGTTCACCTGCTGACAGGTGCAGAATGTCAAAGTGACACCCGCGTGTCTTTGAACAAGGTCAGGTACGTTTCTGACGCCATGAAAAAGAAGAATAACAATCGATTCAAAACTGATACTGAAATAGAACTTGGAGAGAGATTATTTAGATGCTTTGCATTCACTCACAAAATAACGCTGACATTGCAATAACGTGACGCCTGTGGAAAGGGATGGGCTCGACAAAATGTGTATTCATGAAGAGCTCACACTAAAGTAGAAGCTCTTGGTCGATCAATAGAAAATGAATCAGCAACAACGTAGCCTGAAAGTCAGGTTTAAAGCTAAAGCAAGACAGCATGAGAATTGAACATGTTGTCGGACAAATCAACAATTTGAAGAAATCCACCAGGGAATTAACAAACTATTTGCTATGTACTATTTTCAAACATTGTTTAGCCAGATGAATGAATGAATCTATAGCAGTGGTTCTCAACCTTTTTTCAGTGATGTACCTTCATTTGAAAAGCATTTTTGGGTTGAAAAAAAACAATTAATACACATGCTGTGCCACTAGTGTTTGATTTAATATAGAATATATACAATTCAGTTGAATAACCTACACATATATGATGAAATATTTATCAAATAACTATTTTTTTAAAAATCCCCTGGGGTACTAGTACCTCCATTTGAGAACCACTGATCTCAAGAAGTAATCAACAATTAAATTAAGTAACTAGTTGCGGTCGTATCCAGCACACTTTGACACACAACTCATTACGTCATGAGTTTATTAATGTGCTGCTCTATCCTCCTCGGCTGTGTTGGGTTGAACAACAGATTTGCTGAACATATCTGGTGTCTGGAGACCTTGAATAAGTTCATGTGATATCATTCAATTACATCTTAGATAATGGAACATGAAGCGGACATCTGTGATGAACCTCTCCTCGCAGTGAGGCGGCTCGCAGCCAGATGGCACTACGTCTCCACGCGGCTGCCTGAAGTCTGTCCTCTCGTGGCTTCGCCGCCGCCGCATGCAGTCAGAAACCTCGCCGCTAAAGCTGCAGCATCACCGCTGCGCTCGCTTCAAAAGACCTCTTTCTGTCTCGAAGCTGACACCCGTGGAAGGATACAGACGTGGATGCCTTTTCCTTTGTGGCTGCAGCACACATCCGCTGTGCGTCTGGGCAGAGAACCACCAGAGAAGGAAAAGGAAACACTTCACTTTACAACATCTTTATTTTATTATTGTTTATTTTGCCCTTCAAAGGCAAAGCAAGTGAATCCAAAGTGTGGGATGTTCGTTGCGAAGCGTTACAAAAAAATACAAAAAAGTACATAAAAGCTGAGAGCTGTTTTAAGGACAAAAGACTCCGGCGGCTTAAACGAGCCGGATAAATAAAAGGAATAAATATTCTTGTTGCTCAGTTAGCAGGCGGGCACGCCGTCCTGTTGCCCCTCCCCGTGGTCAGCGGCGTCGATGTGAACGCTGTCGATGTCGATCTCGTCTATGTAGTCATCCTGGATGCTGTGGTCGCCGTGGTTACCGTGGTCGCCGTGGTCACCGTGGTGATCCTTATCATGATTCAGCTGTGCGTACTCCACTGACCCCTGCTGAGCGGGAACGAAACACTGAAAGAAAGGCAGAAACTGACGCTGGCTGGAGGACGCCTGCACGACATTGTAGTGTCTGTAACACATGCAACGGGTGTGTGTTTGTGTGTTTGTCATTCGCCTGGAACAGAAATGTATAAAGTGTTGAGGATGTGCAGCACTTGGTGAGACAAAAAGCCAAAATGTCTACTCCAAAAACACTTTTTACTGTCCTAATAATAAGAAAACAGCTGTCTTCAGTCATGCTAGAGGCTCCATGAGACTGCACTTGAGCACGGTGGTTAAATATCAACGTGCTAACGTGCTCACAACATTGTGGTTGGAACGTGCTCATGTGTAGCAGGACAATAGTGGAGAAGGCTAGTTTCTGTAGACACATCTTTGAATGTTAAGTTAAGCTCCTGTGAACTGACTCCAATCGAGTTAACTGGAGTGAATTAATTGAAGTGAAACAACTGAACTTAATTGCGAAAAATTGCACTTTGTATGTTATTTTTAGTCAATTATCACTTATTTTTACCCGTCTACAAACAATAAAAACAGACTCTCCTGTGTTTCAATGTATCGCACCGTGTCTGTCCGTGTGTTTCTGCCTTTTTGTAGTGTGTGCATACACTGCGTGTGTGTTTGTGTGTGTGTGTGTTTTTCTACATACAGCATCGGCCTCCTCTGGAACACCTGCAAAAACAAAGTCAGAGGACAAGCTCAGGAAACAAAAGGAGCCTGACGGCTTGTATTGTCATCAGCGTCCATGACCGGCGCCCACATCCCAGGAAACTGTGAACTTATCACGTCGCACACATTTATGCTCTCATGTTTGTGGTAATAAAGTCTTTATCTCCAAGCAAGTCTCCTCTTAGAGCACAGAGAGCGAAACACGTGCCGGCCATGTCATATTGTGTTCCCCTTTCATGCGACTGCATCATTGTTTGTGTCACTACAGCTGACATTTAAACCTTTAGGAGTTATGAGGAGCCAATGACTGAACAATGTGTGAGAGTTTCCCCCACCAGCATGAAACAATGGAGTTTTGCTCACTTAGTCCTAACGGATGTTCATACTGTTTGGCTCTGATTGTTTGAACAGGAAGTTGTCTTTAGCGACAGCAGGAAGTGGACACCTGGCGACTGGGCCTTCTGTTTTAATGGGACATTCTTTCACTAACAATGCAGTTGTTTACAGTTGGAGCTGATCCTGTTTCCTGGCAATTTTCTTTTTGTAAACGTGGGATTTGAGCAGGACGTGAGTCGTACCTTGCTTGGAGTTCCGCACTTCGCCGTAGTTTTCCTTTTTCACCGGAGCTGTCAACGACAGAAGCGCACCAATTTACGACCGTGTTTTTCTTTTCTTTTTTTTAAAAAAATGATTAAGTTCATTAAATTCAGATGCGGTCACACCTCTGCTGGGATCTGCCGGTCTGGTCTGCACCTCAGCGTATTGAGGTTCTGGAGGCTTTTCTGGAGCGGTCACACTATTCTGGTCCTCAGACTCTGCAGCACAACACAGTAACAAGCGGAAGTTAAACCTCAAAGTGTTTCATGTTATTTAAAGTCAAAGTAGTTTATAATTAAACAATAAGGCTGGTGATATTCTATGTTTCTTTTACCAACAATAAGCCAAACACATTGCCCTGCTGCTGAAAATACTAGTGTACCAAATGTGTATTAATCCGCAGCTAAAAAATAGTCCCCCACAGAACATTAGTTACTCCTCCTTCAGCGATGTTTGCTTAACACTGCAGTCACCAGCTGTTGCATGCAGCAAATTGCTGATCCTTGAAGGAAAAGGTGTACTCTTTTTTTGAAGATCTTTAGTGGCAGAAATGATTGACACATTGTCAGTTTCAAAAAACAAAATGACACTACTCACCCGAGCCTGATACATGTTCACTCCAAACACTCTTTCCAATCATGCCCGGAGTGACTACACACAGAGAGGACACAAAGTAGCACCAGACTCGTTGCTGAATCAGTAAAATCTGCTCCACGACTTTCATTATAAAAACGAGTTTACCGACTCATATTTTGCAGCTCAGTATTTAAATCAGCACGAGAGACTTTACCGTTGGCAGCCTCGTTGACCTCCGCCTGGGTGAGGCTCAGCCGCTCCGTTTTGGTGCTGGCCGACTTCCTAAGAAGAAGGTGGGCACAAACACAATCAGCTTATTAAAACAGGAAACTGTACGGGCGTCAGCAGGCGACCTGCTCTTGCTGCTGAAATTGGCGTCACCTTTAAAGCACAGATTTTCGATAAGAACACGAGCAATGTTACTCACACTGACAGCTCGCCAGTTCTCTTCCTCTTGAATAGGAGGAGGCGTCTCTTTAAGGCCAGAATGAGGATCAATACCAGTATGAGCAGGATGCAGATGACAACCACAGCGATGAGACCTTTCTTCCAGCCGGCCAACTTCACTGCAGAATACATTTGAATGAAACGTACCAATTATGAATTATATTATATGAATTACGGGTATGAATTATATTATAATGTGATTATTAAACACAGTTTGTCTTTCACAGCCGGGTGTATGTCATGTAATCGAGTTTTTATTGACTATTCCATCCAATAATTTGTACGTAATAATCTCCACAAAGTCTATACTTCAAACTCATTATGGCTCAAATATTTATAGTTGGTCTGAAAGTATTCTTATAACCGCCGAGTCAAAACACAATCCGTGTCCCTTTTTGGTGTATCGGTTACACAATCAGATTGTTATTCTTCTTTTTCTAACCGCTTGATATTGCAAAGTCTTTGAGAAGCTCATCTTTCATGATTAAAAAAGAAATGAGAAACTCTCAAATTCAAACTCCACCACACAAACGTCCTCACTGTTTCAGAAAACATCCTCACTCTCTAAAACTCTCCTCGGCCCGGACAAAGACAGTCAACCGAAGATGAAGCGCACCTCCGATCGTGACGGTGAGGCTTCGCATGGTTGCGTTGGCCGGGTTGTTGCCCACACAGTAGTATTGCCCTGTGTGCTCTCCTCTGACGTTGCTGATGCTGTAGGATCCCTTCAGGTCCTTGGAGGTGTGGGAGAAGAGAGCGCCCTCCCTCTCAGCGTGGAACCAGGTGAAGCGGACGGGAGGAGTGCCTCTGGCCACCGAGCAGACGAGCGTCACGTCCTGCCCCTCGGAGACGTCCCCGGGCAGCACCATCAACACAGGTATCGAGACCGGCTCTGCGCGGAGTTAAATGCACGTTAGAGCAGCTGTTCAGCGCCTTAATATCAATTTGTGCGAATGGGCCTTCATCCGACGCACCTATAATGGTGGAGCGCAGCAGCTGTTGCCCTGTTCCTGTCATAGGAGGCTGGTTTTCGCCGTTTGTCGCGTGGCACAGAAAGTTGTTTAAGTCTGAAGTCTTGTGGATGGCTGAGGAGTTAAAGATGACCTCCTCGCCGGGGTTGCTCACCACGCCTCTCTGAGTCGGCCCTGCGGGGCTTCGCAGGGTGTAGGTGATGGGCAGCGTGCCACTGTCGCTGTGACAGAGCAGCTGGAAGCGCTTTCCCAACACCAGCGTACCTCCCACCACACTCAGCATGGGTTTGGAAACAGGGACTGGGGATAAGACAATTAGCCAGTTAGTCTTCGCGACAGAAAAAAACAAGACAAAGATAAATCGACGGCCATGCGAGCAGCTGTGCTTAGTGCTAACGTCGTCAGCGCGCCCAAATTCCTGCATTCGATGACTCGCCTTTTGCTTCGACAGCAACGGCTTGGCTTTCTTTCTCCACTGCGCAGTATGCGAGAGACGCCGCCGTGACTTTACAGGTGTAGTTGCCATTTCTAGAAGGTCGCGCCACAGTGTTGTACGCCGCGGTGTTGGCGAGTTTGACGTTATCTTTGTAGATGGAGAAGCGCACGCTTCCATTGCTGATCCTCTCAGGGACATAGATGGAGACGGAGCACGTCAGCTCGAAGCGATCCCCCTCAAACATGTCTGTGGGCGTCACAGTCAGACGTGGCTTTGAAAAGAGCTCTGTTGAAAGAGGGACAGCAGAAATCAAGTACTACACAATGAATATGTGGCGTACCCTTTAATTAGGAACATAGACGAGGCTTTAAGCTCGTGATATCAGACACTTGCCTTTGACTGTGATGGTTCGATATGTTTCTTTCTGCACGCTGCCCCACTCTGCCTTGCACACAAGCTCCCCAGAGTCGCCTTCTTGTGCAGTGAACCGATGGCTGAGGCTGACCCGGGCTTGCTTGAGGATCCTCCTGTCCCTCGTCAGGAATACGTCAATGTTCTTCAGCGGATTCTTCACTGTACAGACCACCTCCAGTACGTCACACTCAAAGACATCAAGCGAGGGCAGCACATTCATGATCGGGGATATGTAGAGTCCTGCAAGACACAACCCAGGAGGGTAAATCCCACAAGCCCCCTTTAAGCGAGCTTTTTCTGGGAGACGAATGAGCTCTTGAACTAAAAACCTTTGACGATCACTGTGATCTCGTTGCTGCGGTTGGAGCGTCTGGCTCCGGAAACCAAGTTGACCTCGTAGTCACAGTACAAGACGCTGTCTCCAACCCTCCTCAGGACGAGCGTGGTTTCCGAGGAGTTCCCGGTGGCCGCCGTCTGCTTTATCCTCTCAGGGTCTCCGGTCCTGAATCTCTGGTAAAACCTGAAGACGAGGGATCCTTTCTCCTGGGGAGCACTGCAGGCGGCCGTGAACTCCTCGCTCTCATAGGGGGAAGACTTGTTCAAGTACAGGATGGGGGCCTGCAGGCCTGAGGAGAGGGCGAACCAACGGAAAGTAACGTTATTACCGTTTGTTCAGTTGAGATTGTACACACAAATTATTATTTTGACTGCATCTTTGGTATGTTTGTGTGTTGTTTATCCTTTTCAGATGTCCCTTTCCTTGAACACAACACCAAGGGCACATTTTTAGTGTCGTCGCATAACTTTTTTCCGAAACAGCAACGCAGCCAGAATGTTCCCTGTGATTGATATTTAACTGAAGAAAGTCTGAAAATGATTTTCACATACTGCAGAAGGCAGAACGTCAGTCTGAAGTCTTCTGTCACGCTGTGGAAAATGTCTGACAGCATTGTGAATTATTCATCAATTGAAAAAAAGAAGAAAAAAAAGAAATACCACTGGTTTTGTCCAACGAGTTTATGTTGATTTTGCATCCCCAAATGTGCTGATGTATGAACAAATCTCAGCTATATTATCACATAGTTTCATGTTGTATTAACTTGTCAGACAAGAGCAATAACAACAAACACATGTAATCAGATAAAAACAAATAAACTCTGGTGTGAGAAATCGACTGTACCACCAATATGTAGCTCTACCTGTGACGTCCAGTTTGTTGCTGAAGCTGGCTTTGCTCTTGTCCTTGACTTTGACTCGGCACTCATAACTCCCAGAGTCGGCGGCCCTGGCCGGGTCAAGTTCGTATGTGATTGAGTCTTCTTCGGTGGTAGAGGAGTAAACGAGGACGTCGTCCTGCCGGAGCTGGAACTCGTGCTCCAGGTGAGGAAGGTTGTCATGACTGACTTTGACTTTGCAGTGTAGAGTCACTGCTGTCCCGCTCTGAACGGTGCTGCTGGGGAGGATCGTAAGGCCAACCACGTCTATAGTGTAAACTGTAGGTCCAAGCGTCACACACACATGTACAGACACACACACACACACACACATGCATTAGAAAGACATAATTGTCTTGCTTATGTGAAAGCAACATCAAGGACTAAGGAAATGACATCATCCACCAGTCAGAGTCTGTTATTCTCGCCATAATAAAGGTGAAGGCGTTCCCTGGCATCCAGTCTGCGGCTCAGAAAGCAGCAGGAAGGAAAAGGCTTCAACAAACAGCATCTGACCCTTTCCGCCCCCCTCTGGGAGAGCCGTGTTGATTTATCCCAGCGTCTGCTCTCCCTCTGCAGCAGCAGCAGCAGCAGCAGCAGCAGCCCGGTGTAACCCACCTCAACAGCCAGGGAACAATCACTTAGTCCACATCCTCAAAGTACTGCAGTTAGTCGAGGCTCAGCGACGGAGACTGACTGAGGCGGTAAATGGCTAACTGGCACGCTGTGGAAATACATATGTTCATTCAAAGCTCTGTAGACCTTGAACTGAAATGGTTTTGTCAAAGAAGTTGTTGCAATTTTAAAGGAATAGTTCAATATTTTGGTGCAACCCATACTGGTATTTGTTTCCTTGCGGAAAGCAAGAAGAGAATATTGATATTAAAAAGCTACAGACAGCTTTATTAGTGAGCTTCAGTTGCTAGGAGGCTAACGCGTGAGCTAGCCATGCGTACGGTACGGTTGCAGTTAAGTTAAAGTTTGGAATTAAAACAAAACCTGAAAAACTTCATGATTGAGCTTAAAAAAAACTATGCAAGCTAGGCAAGACGTCAAGAGTATAAGTACGAAAAACACGTCACAAACACTTTGGGACTTGAACGCCGGTCTCCTAGTTGTTAGTCTTGTGTTTGTTTGACCCATCAGCCTCCACTTCCTCCCAATGTTTTATTTTTTCGGTGTTTAAACATACATCATCACATGACCGGTGCGTCTCATGCAAACACTAACGGTTGCCTTGTGCGTCAGTAATCGGAGGCCGAGGGGCGGGACCAAGCGTCGGTATTTGACGCCCTGGAAATAAGGACCGGCTGAGGTAGCGGTTTCCCTCACTTTTTGAGGCTTCATGCTAAGCTAAGCTAATGGGCGGTTGGCTATTGTGGTTTATTGAGCACATTGGAGAGGTGCTCACATATTCATCTAACTCTCTGCAGGAAGTGTGCTTCCCAAAATGTCAAATAATTAACAAACAAAAACAAACAAGCTCTTTAATTCCAACACATGTTGTTTGAAAGCTACGCAGCATTTGGGAGGTTCATTCAAACGGATTTGAAAGATTACCCATCTTCACCTGTGCAACTAAAAATACCTTCAAAAGACTTTGAAATATCAAGGAGGCCGCGAGGAGAGCGTGATACAACGCCCATCTCGCAAAATATAACTGTGCGAGGTAAAAATAGCTTTCCTCTCCAATACAGCGAGGACTGGGTAACCTGAAACTGTCTCGACGCTGGAGAGGAACTAAAAGTGATTTGGACCGTTTGTTTAACAAGTCAAATATACATAATGCGGTTCTACTCACATGACTGTCCTCTGGCACACAGCCCTGTGTTTGGAGGGAAAGAGAGAGAAACACAAGTGAGAGTCTGGAGATTTGGTTGAACTGACGGAGCATCCTTTATCCTGGGAGCAGCGCCGCGGCGAGTCCTTACAGAAGTGCAGGAGGCAGGCGAGCAGCAGCAGCGGCAGGTTGGGGGGTCTGGAGTCCATCCTGTGTGACGATGGGCCACCGCTGTAAGATTCAAACACAGCTACAGGGCCGACGATACGGAGGCCAGAAAAACAGTCAGAAGGATGAGGGAGGGCCGTAGGAAGGGAGAGGTGGAGGAAGAGGGGCGGCGGGGGGGCCATCTTATCACACACACTCCTTGTGCTGCTTGACTGACCAGGAAATAGCTGTTACTTCCTTAGGAATTGAGCGTTTAGCGTGTTTTCATTCGTGTGCGAGCAGAGAAAACTCAACAGTAAAGCACAAGCTGCTCGCCTCTCCCTCTGGTTAGGACGTGTCTCACATAATTCAACAGTTTGATGTGAAACATTTCGAGCTCGCACTACATTTGGTAACATCAGAGACTGGACTGCCGAGCCGGATAAATAAAACAACAAACACATCAGGAATTATGCACGAACCTAAAGGCTCCACTCTCACCTCTTACATTGTTAATGTCCGCTGTTTCGTCTCTGAACCGCGGCGCTTCCTCCTGAGTCGTGGTCCAATCTCTAATTAGATATATCAAAAACATTCAGTGTTTTGACAACAGCAGCTCGCACCTTTACACCCCACACCTATCCGTCTCCTGCTCCGATGCCGAGTGAATCATTTATACAAACGAAGATCTTAACAACTGCAGAGCGTGCAGAGATGATTTATTCATGACCGAGTGTTTGGGCAATTTGGGGAGAAATTTCAGCATTTGTTATCACAAATGCACACATGTTTTAATAATAGAAATGTGGTTGCATTTGTATAAAAGTTGCAGATGTAAGCATGCAACTCTGCAGCATCCTGCAGTCCTTGACTGTGACCACTAAGAGCTGCTGAAGACCAACAGGAGATAAAAGTCTGCTCATATCCGCATACCTCGCAGTCCCATTCAGTTGTGCCACATTTTACAAACTAAATATGTCTTCAGGCTGTGCAGAAGTATATTTTACCGTCGACAGAGCTGCTGCAGAGGTGACCTTGATGGGAGACAGCCATGTTATTCCAACACAAACAGTCCTACCTGACTTACGCTGTTATCACTGCATGAATGATAGCAGGCAGCGGCGGTAAGGCGGCGGCTCTGGCTTTGGGATGTTCCACGGGATAGCTCGTCCTGCTGGCGATGGACGCCTGTTCATCAGAGTTCAATCAGCTTTCTGTTAAGCATTTTAAAAACACGAAGGTCTAAAATATGACGCGCTTGACGCACCGTGTATTTCAGGGTTGATGTTCATCCAAAGAGAGACAGCAAGGGGATGCTGCTTCCATTCAGACCTTTATTCAGTGTTTTGAGTCCTTTCAAAGGTCTGTATTAATATACACAACACTACTTTGATAACCTTCTCCCGCAATTGCTTAATAGTATTCATAAATGAACAAACCCAACAAGTCTCACTTTTGAAGTCGTGCGTGTTCACCATTGCAGGAAATGGCCAAACGTTTCAGCCCCTGAGACTAAGCTCACGATGGTTCGCCATGTTTCCACGGATTATGCATTCATTAGAGAGGCCGAGAGTTTAATTGTACATCAGTTAGATCCACACTCCGGGGTTGAGCAGAGAGGCTGGTTTGGAGGCGTTCGCACTGGACGGTGGTAATGATGTGATAAACCCGACGTTAAGACCTGCAATTATTATGTCTTCCTGACATATCAGCTGGGTTTCTCCTCCTTTCGAATTGCAGCCCACTTCTAAACGTGACTCATTCTGCTGCATGAGGTTCCCCGCATGCACTCCCTGCATTGTCAGGCCTGTAAGGAGGGTGTTGCATTGGAGGGGGGAGATTGATGGCGGCCATGGTGGTGCCATTGACACCGTCAGTTCTCGGTGGGTCCGGGGCGATGGTGTGATGGATGTCTTCGCCCTGGGCTCCGTCCTGCCAGCACTTCTCTCTCAGACTGCCAAACAGGCTCTGGCTCTGCTGCAGACTGTAATATGAACCCCAGCGTGCTGATTCAACCATCGCGATGATGCATATCAACACAAACAATCTCGCCTCTGACAGAGACAACAAGAGGAACGAGCTTCCTCAATCAAGGAGTGTTTGTGTGTCCTGACAAATCAAAAGGTTCAAATTGAACACAATGAACTGCGCTGATGTCTTTCTGAATGAAATGAAGACATCCTTCTGTAACACATGCCCGCAGACGGAGAGAAACATGTATTATAACATATTATGACATCTTTTAGGGAGCATGAAACAAACAGAAATTTGAAAAATGAATTTGTTACAATATGTTGATGCAATGTTTTAGGTTTGTTTAGCTTTAGGTACAGCAATGACTCGGTTAGGTTTAAACAGACATTGAGGTTTTGCTTATAATGAGGAATTATTTCAGCTTAGGGGAGCTTTGTCATTATAGTGACAATAAAAAAATAAACACAATTATTTTTTCGCCACAATGGCCATAGCAGTTTGAGGGCTTCCTCACTTGGATGACTGCCGCTCGTCTTGAGAGGACAGTCTTTTGGGATCTTATAACTCTCCAAAGTTTTTCCTAAGTGCAAACAAAGAAGGTGAATGGAAACCCACTTCATGGCACTTTAATGTATGGCAGACTTTCACCTTCAGAGTGTTTGCAGTCTGCGGATCTGTCGGACTGACTTCTGTTGACTTTATAAAGCCACTCTCCATCTCCTCCTCCCCGGCGCGGTGTGTTTTGACAGAGTGCAGCCAGTTGCGTCCCCGGAGACTCTCTCCTCCTCTCGTCGGGGCCGGGCGACTGGAAACATTGAGGATGAAGGACAACATGGAGATGTTTCTGCCTCTGGCACAACAGCCTGCAGGAGGCAGGGAGCGTGTTGCTACAAGGCAAAAGCTTTGAGGCTATGAGTGCAACACCACCTCACGGCCAACCTCAACTCCATCATTCCTTCACTAACTATCTGTTCAACATCACTGCTCTGTTTTACTAATTCAACTGAGGGATTCTACATTCCTCTCATCCTCCAAACTCTCTCGCTGCTGTATTTTTCTGTCTAAATAGGTCTCATGACTGACTTTTCTCTCGCTCTCTGTCTCTTCCTGTCCTCCTCGCTCCACCCACCTCCTATCTGCTGAATCAATAATAAATGATCTCTGAGGCTTGGCGGTGACAGGCTCTCTGCATCGACTCCCTCTGGATTACAGCGGGGACTCGGACGGCGCTCCAGGTCCTGGTACAGCAGCAGCTTTACAGTGGGACCACGAAGCAGAGGGGAAACACGGGGAGGAAAGTCATGCTCATTGTTCCGTACCGCGGGTCATTAACCGTGAGCTCTCACGGACGTGTGCTCCCAACCTCCTCGCCGCGTGTATCCGTGGTGTGCAGTATGTGGACAGCGCCATCTGAAACTCCGCGGGGGCGGGAGGGGGGGGGTTGACGGGGGGGGGTGGAGGGGTATTGCTCAGAGAAGCCTGCTGTGTGCACACTCCCCACACAAACCTGGATCCAAGGCCTCCTCTGTTCACACGCTGGTTTGAACATGAGCCTAATTCTTTTTCATTCGCCGCCGTCCTTTCGCTTGCAGACTCCTGTTGGAGACGCCCTGCTGAAGTGTCCTTGAGCCAAACACTCCAGGGGTTGCGGTGCTGCCGCGGAAACCCGGTGGGGGAAGATCACATCGGCGAGAGTCTCAAAAATCTATTATGCAGGCATCAAAGAGCATCAAATGGAATTGGCCGGTAACGCAATCACTTCTTCTGAAACAGCTCATCTTTTGCTCTCATTCGTGGGGCGACAGAAGAGGGCCGCAGAGGCTGCGATCTGAAGAACTACAGGCATGTTTCCAAATGCAAATGACCGGAAAATCTGCGCAAGAAAAATGCTAATTAATGTGCATTTCCATCCACACCTGTTGTACGAATATTGTGAGCTGTGTGTGCATGGAGATAAATAGCTTGTGGTGCTAATTCTCCAGTGCGGGACCATTAAATCATTAAATCATTGCAGAGGAAGAGGCTGCAACAAGATGCTGTAATTAAAAGAGCACCGCTCGAAGCTCAAGCAGTGGAAAAAACATGTGGATAATATGAAGATAACCCGCACTATGTGGACCACTGTTGACTGGTTTTCTGCTTTCTTAATGTCTTTTATATTTATCTTTTGTATATGTACGAAGAGCAAAGAAAATACCAGAGTCAAATTCAATGTACGTACAAATATACGAGGCCATGAAAGCTGATTCTGATATTTGTTTTTTCATTTGAAGTAGAGGACATGATTTATGAATACAGCCTGATGGAGGTAGGAGGTTGGGCTTCAGTCAATCTCAACTCACAACCACTGGCCCAAAACCAAAACCTTTGTGTTTTTGTTAGACTCACGCATGCAGGCAGACTCAGCCGACGAGGATCCTCAGCGCTGCGAGCGCTGGCAGAGGGAAAAGCTCTAAATAGCCTCCCCAGAACAGAGGCTCTCCAGAGAGGCAAGTCTTTCTTTGGGATCTCATACATCACGAGATGGAAGCTGGTTCATCTTCAAAGTAAAGTGCTGACACACTAAAGTCAAGAAGACTCTGCACAGCGACGAGGGGAAGCGAAGAGGAGCCCCATGATCCGTCATGCGGGCCTATTGTCAGCGCGCCACCCTCGGATGCTCACACAGGATCGTGTTGTTGCATCCGTCGTTGCAAAGAAACTTGTTTGGTATTGCAGCCCGGCAAACACCGAGCTCGTGTGCTACTCCCACCAGGCACCGCACAGTGAAGTTATCAACTCCCGAGAGAAAGCGGGGCTCAGTTAATCAGGATGCTTCTGATTAACGCCAGCGTTTAACCTCGGTGTTTAGCTCTGTTAACATCCTGGGGTCTCTTGTCAGTGCAAGGGCATCTGGCAGAACCCACGCACAATCAATACCAGCATTATTCATCGGCTTTGTGTGTGTGTGTGTGTGTGTGTGTGTGTGTGTGTGTGTGTGTGTGTGTGTGTGTGTGTGTGTGTGTGTGTGTACACGCTACTCCTGGCAGCTGGAACGCTGAAAGGTTTCAGGTTACACATGTGTAAAAAGATTTGATTAAATAAGGTGCAGCGTGTGAGATGTAGCCACGTTTTTCAAATAAAGACGAGGCAGCAATTTACATCTTAAGTGGGTCCATACACTCTAAATGCAGAGGCATTGAATATACATGAGAAAATGTATGAGTACTAAATAAAAGCAGAGCAAGAACTCGCCCAAGCACACTCTGATCTTAATAACATTGCTTTTTCTTCTAATCTTTACGTGTGTCTAAGTTTACGTGAACGATCTTTTTGTTGTTAGATAACTTGTTTATTGCATCAGATCCGTATCCATTCAATCGAGAACACGGCTGGCGTCGTCCTCCCCGCCGCCAGGAGGCTCCAGGGGAAAAACCTTCGGTTAGCGGCGCCGTGGCGTGACCCCTCGCCCCCGGGGGTCTGATGCTGGGGGCCGTCGCCCCGACTCCCCAACAGATCAGACAACTTTCTGGTAAACAAGTGAAACTCCCGGCGCTGAGTCGTTTCCTGGTGGCAGCGAGGATGAAAAGGAATGCACAAATGATGTTCTCGTTTCTGCCACTTTGGGTTGAATCCAATAAAGCGCACATGGACCCTCAACGTGACCGACATGCCGGACCGAGGACAGACTCACTTTCCCCTCTTGAGGTACACGTGACGTGACGGGACATGGGACGAGATATCAATGGAACGCAATACGCAGACGTCTTTGACACCACCGCTGTCACTTCCACGTCGCACCTTGACGCTTCCACTGTGGAAACATGAGACCACAGGCAGGAATCCGGCTGGAAGTACAAGGCTTGACATTTTTGCTTATTTCTCAGTAAATGTCAATAACAGCCCGTTTCCTTAAAAAAAGGAAAAAAAAGGGAAATACCAGCACACAGGAGAGAAGCAGTTGGAGAAAAGTGTCAAACTAAAAGGGACATGGGGTTAAGTCATTTAATTCATTAAGTATTGCATAACTCCCCGTCTTGGCTGGTGGTGGCCTTTATAGCAGAACAATGCGTCTCATTTGGGAGGAACACGACTTAGCTAAAAAAAAAGAAAAATTGGTGGAAAAGAAGTTAAACTGGATGTTCTGGAGGCGTGGAGTTGCCCTGTGCCACCTCTTGGCAAACGCTGAAGAAAATGACACCATGCTTTTCAAGCTTGTGTTTGTCTCAGTGGAGCAAAGATTAGAGAGGACTTAGTCTTTTAGTCGCGTCAGAAAAACAGGTCAATCGGCTGTCCTTGAAGATGGAGGAACAGGAAGAAGCAAAACGTCTAATTTACTGCCAAAAAGCTCCTGTCACGTGCACCCAGTGCTGCACTGAAGGATAAACTCTTAAGAATAGAAGTCCAGCTGTGTTTTGTTTAATGGGGTTTCCCAAAATGTTCCCGTTAGCAGAGGAAGGTTTATAGATCTCTCTGAACTTCCTTGAGTTGTTGGAGTTGTTAAATACATAATTTGTCTGGTGTTTGAGTGCTAAGGCGCCGTATAAAGAAAAAGACACTTCTTAAAGACCCTGTAAGCCTGAAAAGTGGTTGTCAAACATTTGTTGTTTGCTTCTTTGTGGCGGGCAGGTGTTCACTTTTCTTTATCTTTATTTGTACTCAGTCCTGCTGATGTAAGGCGTTACGTTAGCCAAATATCAAAGCTAGCGTTTGGTAATCTCGACAAACTAACTATTTAAAGTCATCCAGCCAAAAACCCAGCCCAGTGTCGGCGACTCTTTCCCAATACAAGTACCAGCACTCGCTCCAAAAGACAAAACATCTGCATGAAAAGTATCCAGGTCGGCTTGCTGACTTCAACCAAAACTATTGATCATGGACGTAAACAGCGGCCATTGTTGGTGACAGCTGTCGAGCTCGCGGCGCGTCGAAGGACGAATGAAACGGACGGACTTGTCACAGTAATGCAACAGAAACAGAAACAGGAATTGTAATCTGTAATATTTTTGTCAAATCATTTGATTCATTGATTGCTGGCAGGACGTAACGCAAATTTCAACAAAAATGGCCGAGAAGAAGATTACAAACCCCGGCTTTCAACAGCGCCCACTGTCACCGTCTCCACTCACCGTCTCCATTTAGGCAGGTTTTTCTTTTCTTGGCGAAGCTCTTTGTAGGAAAAAACGTTGCAGGAGAGACCGTCCATTAATAAAATGTGACTGAACACTCACCTTTTCTCTTTTTCTCTCTGGATACCTGTGTGGAGAATATTGTTACGTTTCATAATCTTTGCTTTTAATTTCATCACCCGCTTCAAAAAGCAACGTGGAAATGCTCAACTCAGGATGAGGAAGAAAGGCTCGTCAAGATACCGCTGCACACACACACACACACACACACACACACACACACACACACACACACACACACTCATAATTCAGTTATAAATGAATACTAATCCAATTCAAAATCCAATTAATGTGGCTGCGGAGTCGAGTTAAATGTAAATCGTCATTCTCGCTTGCGTGTTTCATTTCGGACCCTGCTCTTACTTATTTTTTTTTCTTCTTCTGCATACATTTCTACATTTTGCATCTGTATAATAATTGAATGCCCTGAACTCTAATGTGAAAATGATTCAAAAAAACGCCCATCCCTTGATACAAACCAGTACCGGAGAGGCTCACTAACTAGGAGCGAGGAGGAAACGGCGGAGGGAGGAAAGAAAGGACACAAGGTGAGAGGCAGAAGGAGAACACATGAACTGAACACTCGACTGTCTGTTCAGCCGGAGGAGACTGATTACGGTGTTAAGTGGAGGTGAATGTCTCTCAGCCCCGACATGGAAATGAGACCGAGCAGAGGAAGCAGACGGATCGGACCCACGAAGGAACAAGGAACGCTGGAAGAAGGCGGCGAAAAGGAAAAAACTTATATTTTTCACCTGACTGCCGACTTCCCAAACTATTCAAAACATCCAACAGCAGGAATCCTGCCAGCGTTGGGCAGCGCTGCTTTTCGGGCATGAAAGCTGTTATGCAATCTGTCGGTTATGAAACTTTATTCCAGCCACTCAGCGGCGACGACAAAGAGACGTCCCCTTCTTTTCATTTCCTCGTTTCCTCCGTCTGCGCCAGACAATGAAGCGCGAGCGCCGTGACCTTGGTGCTGCCGCCTTACGGCGCATATAGGGCGCGCAAAGTATTCCATGAATGTCAGAGATTTATGTTTAATAAGTATGATCAGACACAAAAGGCATCGCGGCGCCGGTAACAGCGAGGACGCCGTCAGGAGGTCTTTTGACCTTCGTGTGTGAGCAACGGGGAGATGAAAAGATGGAGGACAGCTCCTCGTATTCGCGGCTTTCATGAGACCCACAACAAAAGTGTATGTCAGAAAGAAACATTTTATCACACGTACAGTGTCTGGTAATCGCAGCCGATCACGTCAGATCCATAACGATGCGCCGATTGATGAGTGATGGGATTGAGAGCAGCTCAAACAAATGTGCTCTGCAGGGACGAGCACTGCAAATGCAGACATGTGGCGTCGCGCTTCTGTTTGAACTGAGATCAACTGAAACTCACAATGTCCCCCTCTCAAAGTGCACGGACACATTTGGAACCACACAACAAACACATTTATAGTCATAAATACCCTAATGGGTCGTGCTGGGTTTCACAGTGAAGAGCCAGGAAAGAAATGTGAAAAGGGGATTCTCTCCTCAGACATTCATGTACGTGAACACCCATGCTGCCCTCTTCCCCGGGGGTCTCCGGGGGAAAAGCCTTCACTCTCAGGGTCTTTTTTAAGCCGCAGCAAAAAGCACAGAAAGCTTCGCACGAGGCGGCCGGCTGTACCGGGAGACGGCACGCGAGGGAGGCAGAACAAGGCAGGGACATGCTGCGTCGGCTCCCAATTAACTTGAAAACATCTCATTGTTTGAAATCACTGACACTCCCTCCCCACACACACACACACACACACACACACGCTGCCCTAAAGCACCCCACACACACATTATGGTTTCATCTTGCTCTTTTTAAATCAAATACGTGTGTGTCACACTGGCATTATACTCTCTCTGCTCTCTTGGGAGGATTTGGAAATGATCCTGAAATGACAATATATGGATGAGGCTTTTCTCACTTTAATCCGGAGTCGTGTTCCGTTTACTTTACTTTAAAACGTCCGTGGTAATTAACTCTTATTTAGGACAGGAGTGGCTGTAAGTGGAGGTTGTAAACATGTAAATAGTTCAATGAAGGAGTCTCCATTTTTTTTTGGCACTTTAAATTGTTTTCCAGTTTTAGTAAAATGCAAGAACATTTTATAAGTTTACTTTTTATTCTCATGGTAACTGACCTTCTTTCAGTTCAGATCCTAGATTTCGACTGGAGAGACGCCGGAAAGTTCAGAGATCCGACCCGACGACGTAAATGCACAAGTACGACGTTAGAAAGCGCCTCGAAACCCCCGAACACCCATCTGCAGTCGCGGAGGTGCGGAGAGACCAAAGTGTGTGTAATCTCCTCTGCGCTGCGATTCAGGATGGATCTAAATTTAGCTTTTAAAGACCGACAAAAAGGCCTCGGCGCTTTTTAGTATGCAAGCAACCATATTCCAGTGTTGCAATGCACCAGTCCTGTCGTTCATGCTCATCATCGCCGGCGACTACACGAGACAGAGAAAGTATTTCCAGCGGAGTGCACAGGAACTCCTTTCAGCTCAAAGCGAACTCATCCTGGGCCGCGCCCGGCCACCCGGCTCCCCGGCAGTAAACACACCTGCTGGGTTGCTGGAGCAGCTGGAGGCGTGTGTGTGTGTGTGTGTGCGGTTGAAAGCTCCGGTGATGCGTTAGGAACCATCAGGAGTGGACTTCCTGCGCCTGCTTTAAACTTTTGCCGTGAAGGACGCTCCTGAAAACATTCACTTGAGCAAAGAAAACATCCACTGCTTCTAGCGCACCCGCTGGAGAGAGCTCTCCAACATGCATCGGCAGCCGCGAGCGCGCATGCTCGCACCCACACGCACATATGGAACGGAATAATGAGGAAGGAGTTATGGATCGTGAAGAAGGTCGCAATCAAAGTAATCAAAGCAAGAGGATGCATGCGGTGGCTGGTTTCCCATCACATTATGTTTCTTAAAGCTTGACGGAAAACAATCAGTATGCAGAGCTGAGAAACACACAACTTACTTTTATTTACTTGCCCTGTATCTGACCCGACAGGAACAATAAACAGCTGCATGTAGGCGTGTGTTTGTGTATGTTTGTGTGTGTGTGTGTGTGTGTGTGTGTGTGTGTGATCAGAGGGCACATCTGCCTCAGACAGTGGCAGAGCTGCTTTGTTGACTGCCAGCTGAAAAGGCTCTTCGGGCGTCGGGTGGAGAAAATGGCCTCCTGACTGGCGCGAGAACATAATAACCGGATAAAAACTGCCACGCACTCATCCGCACTCAATATCTTAAGTGGACTTCCGAGGCCGTTTTCCACCGAGCCTTATTATTTGGGAGACTGCGGCGCTTCGCAAAACGCAGATGAAAAACAGAAAAAGACATTGGGAGGAAAGAGTGAGGCAGATTGATCCGGCTGAGCGGAGACCAGCTGACGCGGGTATTTCTCGGGTGTTAAAGGAGGACAAACTGTCCGTGCGGCAGGTTGTTACAGGATGAGCTACCGTACGAGGCAGCGGGAGAGGGGCGACTTCAAGGCTTTGGCATTTGCCCACACTGCCGTCGCTGTGGCATTAGCGCGGCGCCACACTCGGCGTGTCGGGAAAGAGCAACGCGAGCGTCCTCACACGGGTGACGTGTAGCGGGCGCATGGTGATTAGAGCGGAGAACAAACACACAGAATCCCTCAGGCCTCAATTATGTGATTTAATTAGAGCAGCGGCTAAGCGCGCTGTACTCATGTCTGCAGCGCGGTGGTATCAAGACAAATGCATGTATGTCGAATGACTCAAGGGAACTAATATGCAAAGCAATACAGAGGCAGGAACAATAGGCCGGCGTCGGCGGTGCACAGAGTTCGGTCGTAGGCACGTTCGTGAACACGCTTCTTTAGGTTACGGTTGTCTCGGCGCCTTCGCTTCTCACAGCGGGCCTTGTTTCGTGATTTTACAGGTTGTTTCCGAAGTATTTGACAGTCTGGAGTCGTATGGGATTCGCTCACAGTGTTGATCTTTGCGTAGTGGTGGCTCAATATGAGTTAAACGTTAAATTGCTTATGTCGAGGGAAAAACATCGTGCCACTCGTCAAACACCGATGCTCGGCCGGAAGATCAGAACTTCCCCGCGAAGACGGGGAAGTTTAATAATTTACACAACACGTGTAAGGAGTGGAAACCGACACGGCGTCTCTGCCACAACCACAAGTGACGCTGGCGGGCCGCGTGTGGCGTTCAGGGCCACGGAACAAGCGTCTGGAGCGAATGCCGTTATGCACGACATCTCCAGCGCTGAGCGCGGCGTAATCTCACGGATGTGTTTAATTCATCGAGTCCACCACCACGTCCATTAGCGTTGTTTCTGTGGCGCGCGTTAACACAACCGATGAGCCGGTTGTGTTCCTTTTTTACGAATGTATGTGAGATCAGGCCGAATTTTCTCAAGCGGAAACTTTTGACAGAATAATTCATGATGTGCAGGCAACTCCATCCCGGCGGTCGCATGAATGATGGAGTCAAAACAATGTTCATGATTCGTACCGAGTCAGCATTTAGGGTTTGGCGCTCACTGATTTGGGGATCTGTTGTATATTATCCTGCTTTTATTGCCCTCAAAATACAAGTGCATATAAAAAAGATATTCTTTCTCAGGAAAGAAATAACAGAGGTGATCAAAGTTTTCACAAAAGATCTCATCGGAGAAGACGCAGGGAAAGAGAGACGGGTGGAGGTGGACATGGAGTCGCACACTTCAAGTTTCGTGCCACCTGTTGTGACTCTACACTTCATTGATGGTTGAGATGGT